>NC_141015.1:36739155-36865146 GCF_052327205.1 Somniosus microcephalus | reverse complement strand
GAAAGCAGGAAATGGAACAGGTTTAGGGGCTGGGAAAAAGGGGAGGGGATGAAATAACAAAAGGAAGTTCAGTGATAGGATAGAAAGCAGGAGAGATTAAGAGACATTGAGAGACATTAAGAGATGTTCAAGGCGAGAGGAGGTGGTAATGGGACAGGTTAAGGAACAAAGGATGGCTCTAGATGGGGTGTGAATTGCGCTGGCAGAATGAAGGACAGCTGCCATGTGGGAGGGAAGAAAAAAGGCAAACAAAAGTGTGGATAAAAAAAAGAAAATATATATATGTGATAGGGGCCGAGGTTATGATCTGAAATTGCTGAACTCTATGTTGCGTCCAGAGGGCTGTAGAGTGCCTAATCGGAAGATGAGGTGCTGTTCCTCGAGCACCTCATCACCAAACCCCTCCCGCGTTAGACAGCAACCCATCGACCATCGGAACACACTCTTCAGGAGCTGCAGTTGGGATCGGCTCTGAGGTCGCAAGGCTCACAAGCGACTCTTCTCTGGATTCCTGGGGCCATTGGCTATCGGCTCGCTCCCGCTGCTGTCCACTTCTCTGTGTGGCCTTTCAGCCTGAACTGCGCGGGAACTCGGGGATCGGTGCGTGCCCGCGCTGCGGCACGGTATCCCTTGGCAATGTCTAGATATAGGGGATGTACAAAATATATATTCAAATATAGGCTGATTCATCCAATTGTTCTTGGTGCACCAAACTCTGTAAGAGGAATGGAATATTTTATTAATTATTGTTCCATTTTACAAAACATTTCACAGATTCGGAGAAGTGCAGATATCCGAGCTCTGATGGACCAGAGGGCTTGTCTTCCGGTAAAGGAGCTTTTGTTTCATTATAAACAGTTTAATTCTCAAAATAAACAGCTCAAATCAACAACAACTTGCATTTATATAGCACCTTTAACTAAGTAAAACGCCCCAAGCTGCTTCACAGGAGCGAAACCAGGCAAAAACCAAACAGCAAGCCACAGAAAGGAGACATTAGGACAGGTGACCAAAAGCTTGTTCAAAGAGGTAGGTATTAAAGAGCGGCTTAAAGGAGGTGGAGAGGTTTAGGCAGGAAATTCAGAGCCTAGATCGAGACTGCTGTAGGCACGGCCACCAACGATGGGGTGAAGGAAGTCGAGGATCAGCAAGAGGCCAGAGTTGGAGGGCTGGAGGAGGTTACAGAGATAGGGAGGGGCGAGGCCATGGAGGGATTTGAACACAAGAATTTGTTTTTTTAAATCATCGTCGATCGCAGAAGCAGGTAACCCAACCAAAAATGATCATCCTAATCTTCATCTCCAACCATATCCAGCAGCAGCATCAGAACTAAAGGTGTGGCCTTCACCATCGTCAAGTCATTCATATCATCAATGATGCTACCTTGATCGTGAAAGTCAGCATTGTTATCATCACCACCAACATCGCATCTTCATCATTCTCACCCGCAGAAGCACCAACATGATCTCATCAGCATCACCAAGTCAGCCTTGACTTCACTGGCAGCAGTCTCAACAGACCAACAGTTACCCTCACCAATATTGCCATAGCCATCCTCGTCTTCACAGGGGCCATTACTGTCTTCCTTTTCATCAGTAGTACAAGTCATCCTCATCAACATCGCAACGTGGTATCTTCATCCACTTCATCGCTATAATCATTGTAGCCGCCCTTCCCTATCTCTGTAAGCTCATCCAATCCTACAACCCTCCGAGATCACTGTGCTCCTCCAATTCTGGCCCTTGCACATCCCCGATTTTAATCGCTCCACCATTGGCGGCCGTGCCTTCAGTTGCCTGGGGCCCTAAGCTCTGAATTCCTCCCTAAACCTCTCTACCCCTCTCCTCCTTTAAGACGCTCCTTAAAAACTACCTCTTTCCCAATACCTCCTTATGTGGCTCGGTCAAATTCTGTTTGATAATCACTCCTGTGAAGCACCTTGGGACGTTTTCTACATAAGGTGCTATATAATGCAAGTTGTTGTTGTTGTACTTGTGTGACACTTTTTTTTTACACTTGGTGTCCTGTCTAGATAGCCTAAGAATAGCACAGTCGTGAATGAATCATTTTCAGGCAGGTCACAAGAAGTGAGATAAAAATCTTGTGAAACCAGTCACGTGTTAGTTTACTGAATATACCTCGGTTCTGTAACCTTAATACTCTTGCTTAACAAAAATCTATCAATCTCAGTTTTGAAATTTTCAATTGACTCCCAGCTCTTTGGGGGAGAGAGTTCCAGATTTCCACTACCCTTTGTGTGAAGAAGTGCTTCCTGACATCACCCCTGGACGGCCTGGCTCTAATTTTAAGGTTCTGCCCCCTTGTTCTGGCCTCTCCCACTAGAGGAAATATTGGCCTAGAAATTGGGTTGGGGCGCCAAAGTGGCGCAAAAGTCGCCTGAGCGCAGGATTTAGCGCAGCGATTGGAGTGATACCGATCGCCAGAAATTCAGTTTCAGTGCCCCTCGAGGGAGACGGGCGAGGCTCGAGGCGCTCCGTGTCCCTCTTAGGGCGCTGAAACTGATTATCGCAGCGCAACGTGCCGCAGCACCACACGCTGCAGCACGGCGCGCTGCGGTACTGCAGGCCTTCCTCCCACTGTTAAGGGGGAGGGGCCTGCAACAGCGCGATCCCCGATCGCGAGTGCCGGCAAATGAGCCCGGCACCAAGGAGAAGTGCCGGGCTCTCGGGAAACAGCCGGCAATGCCGCGGGGGGTGGTTAGGAGGCCGGGGACTGAGGTGCTGGCAGGCGGCCGCCCCGCACCTCCACCTTACCTTGCACCGCTGCCGGCACAGTAAGGCCCCGTGAACCGGGCGCGGGTAGCGAGCGGCGCAACTGCGGCGTTCGCTATCAAATATCGCGAACGGGGCACGAATGGGGCACTGCGCACACCGATGATGTCATCGGTGGCGGCGCAGCGCAAATGCCTAACGCCACCATTAGCGCCCCTGCTGAATATCGCCGGAGATGCAGCCAGTGGCGCTACAGCCACTGACTGCCTCTTTAGGCGCTAACAGGTGGCGCGACTCACCCAATTTCTCCCCATTTTCCCTCTATCTACCCTATCAACTCCTTTAATCATCTTAAACAACTCAATTGGATCACCCCTTAATCATCTATACCCAAGGGACTACAAGTCTAGTCCATGCAACCTGTCCTGATAATTGAACCCTTTTAGGGCATGGGATAACGAAGGGTGGGGATAAAGGGGAGTGAAGGTAATCGAAGTTCTGCTGTAGATTGTTCCAGCTGCCGACTCTAGTGTTCTGCAAGACACGGGCCTCGCCTTAACGTCTTCCTGCGATTGGAATGTGCTCCGTTCAGGGGGTTTCCTGTCCACTCCTGAGTGTCTCATTTCTATTTCGTGCTCTTTCCACAGCCGCTGTCTTCCGTGGATTAGAGGTGGCAGCGTTCTCGTTCCTGAGCATCATCTTGATCAGCCTGGCGTATGGCGTTGTTGTGTCGGGGGTCGTCTGTAAGAGACGGGTCTGCCGGATCCCGGAGGTGGATGGCAGCGCCAGTGCCGCCATGCGTGTCATTTCCTGACGCCACATTGTGCCAGCGCAGCCGCTCGCTGATCAGTCCCTTCGCGCTGTGCTCTCCTCCGCTTGTGACTGAAGCTAAACTTAATATGCGTCGCCTATCGTCCAATCGTGAAGAATTCTCAGTGCTTGCCTCTTTCTTTTTCCATCAAAGAGCCACGTTTAGAAATGTTCGCTAAGTCGGGGTGATTTTCTACGAGTGGTCACTCCAATGGAGAGAGATAGAGGAACGACCCCCAAGACCAGGGTCGCCAACTCTGATTGGACAGATTCCTGGAGGTTTCATCACATGACCTCTTGTCCACTCCGCCCTCAAGTTCCATTGGTCGCCCGACACATCCATCCTCACAGCGCACCGCCTTCTCCACCAATTGGAAAGCAAACAGGCTCTTAATTACCCAATTGAACGATGCTCGCCTTTTTGTCCCGTCTCCAATATTTTTCTCACTAATAAATGGTTGAAGAAAATGAAAAAATTTCATACACAATTTCTTTTAATGTTCCTGTGATTTTTCTCCCGGGTTTACCGGCAGCGAGTGTCCTGGAGATTAACCGTTAAATCCTGGAGACCCCAGGGCAGTCCTGGAGAGGTTGGCAACCCTACCCAATTCACAGAGAGGGGAAGGAGTGACCGCCAACTCGCTCATAAAGTTGGGTTTATACAGGTGGAGAGTGAAGAGGAGAGGCAGGGCGGTGGAGCGGGACAAGGAGGACGTCCCGATAGTGTGCCTGAGACAGTTGAAGGAAGTGGTGGAGACAGAGTGATGGAGACAGAGATGCACTTCCTCACAACTTGTGGAAACTATCAGGACATAAGGGGGAATTTCTACCCAAAATTCATAAAAATATGCCCTGAATTCAAAAATTTGAATGACCACCAAAAACTCCCATATCTATTAGGGGAACAGAGAAATTGCGTAACTTTAGCGGCAAACTATGTTACAGCTTGCTATAAGCAGAGGGACAACCATTAAATCTAAGAAAAGATTATGTGCATATTATATGTGTGTATATTTATATATACAGGGATATATCTGTCTATACACTGTATGTCTAGATCTGTGTTTACGTGTTCAATCATACATGTTTTTTTGTGCTTTGGCAACATAAGATGTACCTTGTCATGCCAATAAAGCAATTTGAATTGAATTGAATTGAAGGATCTACCACTGGGGGTGGGGCAAAGCAAGGGGGGGCAACAGAGGGCTGGAGTCAGGACCCCAGTGTGCACCCCAATCTCTGATTCGTTCTGCCGGTGAGCGAGACTCTGTGTGTGGAAAATAACCCCAACAGCTCCTCCGAAGGACCGGGGGCACCTCTGACAATATCAGACTGGGGATTCCAGCCTCCATTATAGGCTGAAGCCCTTGTGTGGGATTCAGACATCAGGGAATGAAGCTGAAGTTATTTATAACTCAACCCTGAGTGGGTATTACTGCCTTGAAATGTATCCGTCACTTTTACAGTTCACTAGTATTGCTGGGAATAGGTTTGATTTCTGTTAACAATATTGTCGGTCCCACTAATGGTGCCATTGAGGATATCAGTGGTCAGGAGTCTCCGTGCAATTACATCACATTAACAACCATGGTGTGATTATTGTAAATGTTTATTAAATGAATCAAGTACTGATTACCAAAAAAAAGTCAAAAAATATGAATGATATAGTCAACCTACATCACATTCTGCATATATTCATGAACAAGACAAGCCCCTTCTTATCAGTCAAAAAACATGAAAAACAAACTCCATGACCCTTGTATAAGCCACCTCCCACCCTCCATCTGTCAGCACTGTGCAGAGAGTGAGAGGTGAGCATTTGAGGAAGACAAAGAGGAGATTGGAGTCAGAGAGAGGGGAGCAGGACAGGAGAGCAGGATACTGGGAGAAGGAAGCAGGAGACCGGGAGAGGGGAGTAGGAGAGGGGAGCAGGAGACTGGGAGAGGGGAGCAGGAGACTGGGAGAGGGGAGCAGGAGACTGGGAGAGGGCAGCGAGAGACTGGGAGAGGGGAGCGAGAGACTGGGAGAGGGGAGCGGGAGACTGGGAGAGGGGAGCGGGAGACTGGGAGAGGGGAGCGAGAGACTGGGAGAGGGGAGCGGGAGACTGGGAGAGGGGAGCGGGAGACTGGGAGAGGGGAGCGGGAGACTGGGAGAGGGGAGCGAGAGACTGGGAGAGGGGAGCGGGAGACTGGGAGAGGGGAGCGGGAGACTGGGAGAGGGGAGCGGGAGACTGGGAGAGGGGAGCGGGAGACTGGGAGAGGGGAGCGGGAGACTGGGAGAGGGGAGCGAGAGACTGGGAGAGGGGAGCGGGAGACTGGGAGAGGGCAGCGGGAGACTGGGAGAGGACAGCGGGAGACTGGGAGAGGGGAGCGGGAGACTGGGAGAGGGGAGCGGGAGACTGGGAGAGGGGAGCGGGAGACTGGGAGAGGGGAGCGAGAGACTGGGAGAGGGGAGCGGGAGACTGGGAGAGGGGAGCGGGAGACTGGGAGAGGGGAGCGAGAGACTGGGAGAGGGGAGCGGGAGACTGGGAGAGGGGAGCGGGAGACTGGGAGAGGGGAGTGGGAGACTGGGAGAGGGGAGCGGGAGGCTGGGAGAGGGGAGCGAGAGACTGGGAGAGGGGAGCGGGAGACTGGGAGAGGGCAGCGGGAGACTGGGAGAGGGGAGCGGGAGACTGGGAGAGGGGAGCGGGAGACTGGGAGAGGGGAGCGGGAGACTGGGAGAGGGGAGCGGGAGACTGGGAGAGGGGAGCGGGAGACTGGGAGAGGGGAGCGAGAGACTGGGAGAGGGGAGCGGGAGACTGGGAGAGGGCAGCGGGAGACTGGGAGAGGGCAGCGGGAGACTGGGAGAGGGGAGCGGGAGACTGGGAGAGGGGAGCGGGAGACTGGGAGAGGGGAGCGGGAGACTGGGAGAGGGCAGCGGGAGACTGGGAGAGGGCAGCGGGAGACTGGGAGAGGGGAGCAGGAGACTGGGAGCGAGAGACTGGGAGAGGGGAGCGGGAGACTGGGAGAGGGGAGCGGGAGACTGGGAGAGGGCAGCGGGAGACTGGGAGAGGGGAGCGGGAGACTGGGAGAGGGGAGCGGGAGACTGGGAGAGGGGAGCGGGAGACTGGGAGAGGGGAGCGAGAGACTGGGAGAGGGGAGCAGGAGACTGGGAGAGGGGAGCAGGAGACTGGGATAGGGGAGCGGGAGACTGGGAGAGAGGAGCGGGAGACTGGGAGAGGGGAGCGAGAGACTGGGAGAGGGGAGCAGGAGACTGGGAGAGGGGAGCGGGAGACTGGGAGAGGAGCAGGAGACTGGGAGAGGGGAGCGAGAGACTGGGAGAGGGGAGCGAGAGACTGGGAGAGGGGAGCGGGAGACAGGGAGAGGGGAGCAGGAGACTGGGAGAGGGGAGCGAGAGACTGGGAGAGGGGAGAGGGAGACTGGGAGAGGGGAGCAGGAGACTGGGAGAGGGGAGCGGGAGACTGGGAGAGGGGAGCGGGAGACTGGGAGAGGGGAGCGAGAGACTGGGAGAGGGGAGCAGGAGATTGGAAACCTGAGAGAGGAGAGTGGGAGCTGGAGAAAGCGAGAGAGCTGAGCAGGAGACTGAAACCTGGAGTCATGGGAGTGGCATTGGAGAGTGCGGAATACACAGGCGAGTGAGACCAGGCCAGGAGTGAGTGAGGACACTCCCCAGAGTGAGCTGCAGTGGCCCCACCACAATGACACGTGGATAAGACTACGCCCTCCTCCCAGCTCCAAACAAGGACCTACATTTCCAGTCATCGGACATCAGCACGTACAGTGCAACAGTCGGTGCATATTATAGACAATTACATTCTCAATCCAGGCTTCACTATCTGAAGGAGAATTCCATGTGGTTCTTTATTGGCACATTCTGGAAGTTATAATCTTTTCAAACATTGCTGATTCATGATATGTTGACATTAGGAAGTAGCTTGTTATAAACGTGCTTTGTTGCAAATAAACATTTTGTAAAGCTGCTTTCAATTTTATTTATTTATAGTATTGAAGAAAGAAAGACTTGCATTTCTATAGCGCCTTTCATGACCTCTGGTTGCCCCAAAGCGCTTTACAGTCAATGAGGTACTTTTTAAAGTGCAGTCACTGTTGTAATGTGGGAAACGCAGCAGCCAATTTGCACACAGCAAGCTCCCACAAACAGCAATGTGTTAACGGCTGTTTAATCTTTTTTTAGTGATGTTGATTGAGGGATAAATATTGGCCCCAGGACACCGGGGATAACGCCCCTGCTCTTCCTCGAAATAGTCCCAAGGGATCGTTTACGTCCACCTGAGAGCGCAGACGGGGCCTCGGCTTAACGTCTCATCCGAAAGACGGCACCGCCGACAGTGCGGCACTCCCTCAGCACTGCACTGGGAGTGTCAGCCTAGATTTTGTGCTCACGTCTCTTGTGATCCACAACCTTCTGACTCAGAGGTGAGCGTGCTCCGCACTGAGCCACGGCTAATCACCATATCGCAAAAGCTGCCTTTATTTTTATTTACAGCAGTAGAATATTGTAAGGACTCCCATTCTGACTGGAAATAACGAGGAGGAAATGAGAACCACAAAAGCCTTTTCATCCAATTATTTTGGTGGGGCGGGGGGTTGGGGGGATGGTGGTTGCGATGATCTTAATGCGATAACGTTAAAATGATTATCCGTTCCCCCCCCCCCCCCCCCCGTTAATGGAGCAGGTGTTTAGGGAACATTCTGCAGTCTTTTAGAATCATAGAATGAAACAGCACAGAAGGAGGCCATTCGGCCCTTCATGCCTGTGCCGGCTCTTTGGTAAGGCTATCCAATGCGTCCCACTCCCCCTGCTCTTTCCCCATAGATGCTCCCTGTACCGTTATATGTTCCACTGCTTCTCTGCTTGAAGAGGCCATCTCAACATTAGGTCAGCTGGGCGCAGAACCATCTGCCATCTGCGGAATGGAACTGGCTGGATTTGGATGTCCTGACTGTGACACTAGACTCTGAGATGTGTGCGGGTATTGCTGGATTTATATCTGGGGGGGGGTCTCAGAACTCCCAGAGATTTCTCTCCTGGGAAGTTCTACTCTCTGTTGCCAAGTCCAATGGGATCGATTTTGCTCTGATCACTAATTTTAGCAAGGGTCGGCATCAAGCAGCGCTCCACCTTTACGCTCATCTACATTTTCGTTAAAATTAGCGTCACAAGAAAATATACCTCAATATGAATCGCGACTCCATTACTGAGGGACTACACCTTTAAGAGCAGCGCCAGCTCATGCAAATTACCATTCCTTGGGTCAGAGTTCAATTGATATAAAATTGCACTCACAGTTCACATGTGTCTTCTGTATGTAATTATTTTTGCAAGTGCTAAACGCCCCTGGCTGGAGAGTCTAGAACTAGTGGGGGTCACAGTCACAGAATCACAGAATCTACAGTGCAGATAGAGGCCACTTCGGCCCATCGAGCCTGCACCGACACATATCCCACCCTATCCCCGTAACCCCACGTATTTAATCCCCTAACACTAAGGGTCAATTTATCATAGCCAAATCAACCTAACCTGCACATCTTTGGACTGTGGGAGGAAACCGGAGCACCCGGAGGAAACCCACGCAGACACAGGGAGAATGTGCAAACTCCACACAGACAGTCACCCGAGGCCAGATTTGAACCCGGGTCCCTGGCGCTGTGAGGCAACAGTGCTAACCACTATGCCACCGTGCCCCCTTAGTCTTAGGATAAGGGGTCGGCCATTTAGGACTGAGATGAGGAAGAATTTCTTCACTCAGAGGGTTGTGAATTTTTGGGATTCTCTGCCCCAGAGGGCTGTGGATGCTCAGCCATTGAGTATATTCAAGGCTGAAATCGATAGATTTTTGGAGCCTAGGGGAATCAAGGGGATCGGGCGGGAAAGTGGAGTTGAGGTTGAAGATCAGCCATGATCTTATTGAATGGCGGAGCAGGCTCGAGGGGCCGTATGGCCTACTCCTGCTCCTAATATTCTTACTTGTACACCCCTCTTTCAGGAAATGAAATAAATTAGGAGAATAAATGGTCTGTTGGAAGCCTTTTCTCATTATAAGTTTATATTTTATCAGCGGGATAGCTATACCTCCCCAACCCCTGATGAATTTAAAGGCCTTCTTGGTAAACTGAGGCTTACACAGGCCCCAGTTGAACTCTTCCACACCACCAGGGGGCAAGGACCGGGAGACCTTGTCCCTGAGGAAGCCCACCTGTCCTCACGTGATTTGGGACCAACTTAGCACAACATCCACAGGGCTCGTGCCAGCCCCGATGCTGTACTCCAGTTGCTGGCACACCATCTGTGGAAGGAAAGGATGACCTGAAGTTGCAGAGGATAACAGGCTGGGTGTGCACGACTCAACAAATGACTCAGCAATCCCCCCACCCTAAGAAGCTCTGCAAGAGGGAAACCAAAAATTCCCAAGTTCTCCCAAGCCGCAAACCAGGATGAAGGCTTCTGTCACCCCCTAAACCAGACTCCTCGAAACCAGAAGAGATCCAAGGATGGTTGAGAGGGCACGCACACAGCCTCCTGACTCTAGTTCTAATCCCCGACTCGCTCTCCACCCACCCCTCCCCAAAGGATCAAACTCTACCCTTGCTTAAAGAGCAGGATCCCTGAGAATTAAAAGAACAATACAATAGGGGCACTCCCTCTCTTCTGATCTCTGAGGCTGTTAAAAGCAGAGTGTAGGCCGGAACTTGGAATAGGCACGAGTCAACCGGGCAAGGCGCGAGAGACCGACGAGAGAGACCCTGGTCTTGGGCAAAACTGAGTTTAAGAAATCAGGTAGGACTGTTAAATATTTCAATGCTTAACTAGCAGTTCATTCGCACTAGAACACATTCGACTGCAGGGCACAGCATTAAATGATGTTTCTGGAGGGAAAAACAAACTTGACTGTGGTATAGTACCACAATGGACCGTGTGTGTTCGTGTTCCAGAGCTGGCTTTTAAACCTCGATCTAGATGCAATTAGATCGTTGCTGCATCGCAGCAGCTGCTTAAGGCACCTCCAGTTCTATCATCGCTTCACCTTTGCGATAGCCTCAGGTTGTACCTCAGAGACTTGAGCACAAAAAGCTAGGCTGACGCTCCCAGTGTAGTGCTGAGGGAGTGCTGCACTGTCAGAGGTGCCGTCTTTCGGATGAGACATTAAACCGAGGCCCCGTCTGCTCTCTCAGGTGGACGTAAAAGATCCCGTGGCACTATTTGAAGAAGAGCAGGGGGAGTTATCCCCGGTGTCCTGGGTCAATATTTATCCCTCAACCAACATAACAAAAACAGATTATCTGGTCATTATCACATTGCTGTTTGTGGGAGCTTGCTGTGCGCAAATTGGCTGCCGCGTTTCCCACATTACAACAGTGACTACACTTCAAAAGTACTTCATTGGCTGTAAAGTGCTTTCAGACGTCCGGTGGTCATGAAAGCCGCTGTATAAATACAAGTCTTTCTATTTTCCCTTGAATGCATCTATGCTATTAGCCTCAGCTATTCCCTAGCTCCTCATTCTCACCACTCTCCGGGTAAAGAAGTTGCTATTGGATTTATTAGTGTCTATTTTATAGTTATGTCCTCTAGTTTTGGCCTTTCCCCCACGAGTGGAAACATCTTCTCTATGTCTACACTATTGAACTCTTTCATAACTTTAAAGACCTCGATCAGGTCACCCCTCAGCCTTCTCTTTTCTAGAGAAAAGAGCCCCCGCCTGCTCAATCTTTCCTGATAGGTTATTGTGCCAGTCACTCCCATAAGCAGATTGTGTGATACGCTTTTATTAAAATATTAAAATGATCAAATTATTAATGTCCACACCAATTTAAATCTGAATGAAAATGTAAATATTACTGAGCATTGCCAGGCTGGGACCCCCGAGGGCAAATCAACTGCAATTAATCAGAAATGTTTTTTCTGAACAGATAATGTTTCATTTATCAAACCAATTGACGGTTGCATTTATCTACAGCATCAATCAGCCGTGACAGGTCTGCTCTCTCTGTCACTTGGAGTTTATCTGCGTGGTTCTGTTGAAACCATTAAATACACAGATCTCAGCTGCAGATATGCTATTGTTTCTCGGTTAGGCAAAACAGGAAGACGAAGAAACCGTCTCTCCGTGTTGAGCTTAACCACAACACCAGAATAGCACTAACAGCGATAGCGACTCTGGGGCTGTCAGTGGAGTGCTGAATGCAGTGACTCTTGTGCTTTGTATGCACACGCCTCGGGGCTAAGATGGTGCCAGGTTTGAATCACTTCAGATGCCTACAACAACAACTAGGGGGTTAAATTAATTCAAAAACTTGATTCATTCATGGGCGTCACTGGCAAGGCCATCATTTTCTGCCCATCCCCAATTGCCCTCGAGAAGCTGGTGGTGAGTCCGTGCGGTGAAGGTGCTCCCATAGTGCTGTGGGGGAGGGAGTTCCAGGATTTTGACCCAGCGACGATGAAGGAACGGCCGATATATTTCCAAGTCAGGATGGTGTGTGACTTGGAGGCGAACTTGCGCACAGCAAGCTCCCACAAACAGCAATGTGATAACGACCAGATAATCTGTTTTAGTGATGTTGATTGAGGAATAAATATTGGCCCAGGACACTGGGGAGAACTCCCCTGCTCTTCTTCGAAATAGCGCCATGGGATCTTTTAGAAACATAGAACATAGAAAAATAGGAGCAGGAGTAGGTCATTCGGCCCTTCGAGCCTGCTTCGCCATTCAGTATGATCATGGCTGATCCTCTATCTCAATACCATATTCCCGCTCTCTCCCCATACCCCTTGATGCCTTTTGTGTCTAGAAATCTATCAACCTCCTTCTTAAATATATGCAGTGACTTGGCCTCCACAGCCTTCTGTGGTAGAGAATTCCACAGGTTCACCACCCTCTGAGTGAATAAATTTCTCTACATCTCAGTCCTAAATGTCCTACTCCGTATCCTGAGTCTGTGACCCCTCCTTCTAGACCCCCCAGCCAGGGGAAACATCCTCCCTGCATCTAGTCTGTCTAGCCCTGTCAGAATTTTATACGCTTCAATGAGATCCCCTCTCATTCTTCTAAACACTAGTGAATACAGGCCTAGTCGACCCAATCTCTCCTCATACAACAGTCCTGCCATCCCAGGAATCAGTCTGGTGAACCTTCGTTGCACTCCCTCTATGGCAAGTATATCCTTTCTTAGGTAAGGAGACCAAAACTGCACACAGTACTCCAGGTGTGGCCTCACCAAGGCCCTGTTTTACATCCACTTGAGAGAGCAGACGGGGCCTTGGTTTAACGTCTCATCCGAAAGACGGCACCTCTGACAGTGCAGCACTCCCTCAGTACTGCACTGGAGTGTCAGCCTAGATTTTTGTGCTGGAGTGGGGCATGAATCCACAACCTACTGACTCGGAGAGTGCTACCCACTTAGCTATGGCTGACAGGTGTAGGTATTGACAAGGGTGGTATTGAGCCAGAGCACTGGGTGGGATTACAATAATTCATACCTAACTTGAATAGCGGAGACTAGAGGTTACTGCTTGCCACAGCAGTTGCGCACATTAACATATTTGTACAAATTAGCCTAGTTTGCTATTTTAACCGCGGTGCTAACCCATTCACAGTTCATGGGCTGATACTGCAAACCGTGATAGAAACATAGAAGATAGGAGCAGGAGTAGGCCATTTGGCCCCTTGAGCCTGTTCTGCCATTTAATGAGATCATGGCTGATCATCCAAATTCAGTACCCTGCCCCTGCTTTCTCCCCATATCCCTTGATCCCTTTAGCCTTAAGAAATATATCTAACTCCTTCTTGAATATATTTAATAAGTTGGCCTCAACTGCCTTGTGTGGTAGAGAATTCCACAGGTTCACCACTCTCTGGGTGAAGAAATCCCTCCTCATCTCTGTCCTAAATGGCTTACCCCTTATCCTTAGACTGTGACCCCTGGTTCTGGACTCATAAAGCTGTTTAGTGCCCGCTTCCAAAAAGAAATACATCGGCAATCTGACTTATTCAAATGAGGCTACCTCTAATAAAATGGCTTAATTGGTGTTTTATTCAATGTTCAATATTCCATTCCAGACAAATTTAAAAGGTAGAGCGATGCCAATCACCACAAGTGTTACCTAGCCCTCCTGCTGGTAACATTGCCACTAGGGATTATCTAGCAGGAAGATGCTTGAGATTTTGTTTGAGGGACATGGCCGCTTTAAGTGGAGTAGTCTTTACACAAATTCACAAACAAAGGTATACTGATTATCACAGCTAATATCATTCCACATCCCGTTGCCCAGAACCATAACACAGTCTTCTTTATTATTTGCATTATTGGGTTCTCCGGGTGACCAGTTGCTGTAAACAATTTTATCTCCATTTAGATACTTGAATGAGCCCTTCGTCTGGACAGCATTAATCCCAAGAAATATACTTGTTTCCCTTTCTTTCACAATGGTCAAAAGGGCTTCGTTTTCAGCGGAATTTCTCGGGCTGGCAAGTTCCCCTCCTGCTTTTCTGCACATTCCTTTGGCATTCCCAAAGTTTGCATTTCCACTGGACGCAACCAATAACTTCCCCTCGACCTCTTGGCTTTTGGCGATGAAGGAGAAAGCTGAGGAGAGAAGGGAGCGGGTCGGATGAGAACCCCAGTATACTTTATTTGTGATGAGCCAGTTACCCAGAGCTCGCTCGTGAATGGTATCCAGGAAGTTTCTCTGCATCACTTCCTGTTTTAAGAAAATGAAAATGGTGGACGATATGGCTGCGGGAAGTCCATGTAAAAGAATTTTCCGTCCATTCCTGACGGGCTCCAGAAGACTTGGTCTCCCAGTTGAGCTTCCAAGTGCTGAACTTCTGAAGGCTTTATTAGATTGATTTCAGGGAGGAGCATTTCAAGGAGGAGCTGTTTGTTGTTCTACAGCTATCAAGTCAGTGTATCTCAGTACAATTTGACAGTAATTTGGCAACTGAGGAATTTGGCTGTGGGAAATGGACATGTCCTACTGGTGCCAAGAGAGCTCTTCAGAATTTGAGGTTAAGGCATGCTGTTGGGTGGGTTTCATTTCCATTGTCTCCCAATTCTTTTGATCCTTTTCATCCCATACATCATTACTGCATTATCTAACATGCACCAGTTTCCATTGTCTCATGTGCTAATTTCAATCAGGTCATGAGATGATGGATGAGAGAACTGCGGATTGATTCACTTTCTAGTTTTTCTTCTCTCCCTCTTTTTCTGGGATGTGCCTCACCTCCGATCAACACACACTCAGCTGGGACCAGGAACTCACTGGCCGCGATTTCGCCGGCCGGGGTCTGTGTCGCGGTCCCAGCCCGCTGCCTACTGCAGCCCGCACTCTCCAAGCGATTTTCCGTTGATGGGGCTTGTCAAGCCGGCCCTGCGAGGTTCCCGGCCAATTAATAGGAAGCGGGTCTGATGATGTCATTTGATTTCCTTAAAGGGGCCATGTCCAAATTGATTTTGACAGTTCTGCTGTCAGTGTTCTACAGCATTGAGGTGCTGCAAACACTGACAAGCACTGCACAGAGGTGCACGGCTGCACCCAGGCTCTCCCATGACTCCCTCCATATGCTTATAGAGGGAGTCACAGCACACAGGGAGGTTCTCTTCCCTTCCAGTGGGTGGAAGAGACCTCCCCAGGAGACCAATGCAGCCTGGTTGCACATTGCACAGGAGGACACAAGCAGGGATGTCGTCAGGAGGACCTGGCTGCAGTGGCGCAAACCTTTCAATGATCTGAGCAGATCACAAAATGTTACTGCCAAGCCACACTCAAACCTCATCCTGCTGTGCCACTCATCACATCCCCATCACTCTGCCTTCCCTACCCTACTCCTGCACGTCTTTACTCACACCAACTTACCTTGCACCTCCACCCATCCCTCTCTATCTACATTATCACTTCCCCATCTCACTAGCCACCTCACACTCACCCTCAACCTATTGCAAGCATACGAACTAACAACACACAAGGGTAGGCACCTGGGTGGTTTAGCCAATGTTCATGTGAAGTTTCTGTTAATGTGTTGTCAAACATTGAAATCTATATTTACAAAACTTTACCTTATTGGACAGATCTGTGCACACCTTTGGAAGTGTCTTAGTGAGTTCCAGTGAATGTTGAGACATAACCCTGCCAATTGTGATGAGTGTGAAAGGAATGGCTTGGACATTGTAGGGATACTTGATGGTGCTGGTGTGGGGTGGTGTCAACCTGGCGCATCATGTGGCAGCCAGGGTGTAGAGCGTCAAGTGAAGTAAATCTGGCCATGCTGAGGCCATCCCTACTCCCGGGCAGCAATGTGGTCGGGTACTGATGCCCTCTGTCCTGTGCAGCATCAGGTGATTGTGGAGAAGGTTGGTATTGTTGTTGGTGATGTTGGTGTGCCCGCTGATGTTGGTGTTGGGGCTGATCGTGGAGGGATTCAGAGGACCAAAGTGAGATTTTTTCAAGGGCTGGAATAGATGGCAGGTGAGGTTGAGATGACAGAAGTGATCTGTCAATGGTGAGAGAGCTTGCTCCAAGGAGGTGACAGTGGATAGAGAGTTTACTCCAAACACTTCCAAACTGCATACAGTTCAAAAGTGTCTTCCAAGTTCTGAAGGCTCAAGCTTCTGACATTGGAAAGTGCCTGCAAAATCACGGCCACTATGTGCAAAATAGAAGGGGGAGGGTTGGTGGGGGCGAATTTTATTGCTATAACCCTGTGGCAAGGTATGCTATGGAAGTAATGCTCTGCTGAACTTGATGTTCTCAGCAATGCCTCAGATTTATAATTCTTGTCCTTGTATTCCAATCTTTCCATGGCCTCGCCCCTCCCTGTCTCTGTTAGCTCTTCTAGCCCGACAACCCTCCAAGAAATCTGCGTTCCTCCAATCCTAGCCTCTTGAGCATTTCCTTCGCCACACCATTGGCGGCCGTGCCTTCTGTTGCCTGGGCCCTAAGCTCTGGAATTCCCTGCCTAAACCTCTCTGCCTCTCTACCTCTCCTCCTTTAAGACGCTCCTTAAAACCTGCCTCTTTGACCAAGCTCTGTGTCACCTGTCCTAGTATCTCCTTGTGTGGCTCAGCGTCAAACTTTGTTTTCCTAACGCTCCTGTGAAGCACCTTGGGACGTTTTACTACGTTAAAGGCGCTATATAAATACAAGTTGTTGTTGCTGTAGTTCTGGTTCTGTGAGTTTATTATCGAGTTAAAAGCAACCAAAAATAACTGCTTACCATTTCTAAGCTGAAAGTAATTGTGCTGTAGGAGTTCAAGTTTCACCTCCAAATCAGCGATTCGACTTCTGTTGCAGACTGGGCCTATAAAATGGGATCACACTTCCAAATCAGTTCTATTGTTATGTCGTCTTCCCATAGAATTCCCCTAAAAGATGTGAGAACAGGATCTTGTTCGGCTGTGATGCTCCTGCTAATCAAATAATCTGCCGATTGTCCATGATGTTCCCTCATGAAGAAGGACCACTTGGGTGAGGATCTGCGCCCAGTTCTGGTCACCACATTACAGGAAGGATGTGGTTGCACTAGAGAGGGTGCAGAGGAGATTTACGAGGATGTTGCCAGGACTGGAGAATTTTAGCCAGGAGGAAAGATTGGGTCGGCTGGGGTTGTTTTCTTTGGAACAGAGGAGGCTGAGGGGAGACTTGATTGAGGTGTATAAAATTATGAGGGGCCTAGATAGAGTGGATAGGAAGGACCTATTTCCCTTAGCAGAGAGGTCAATAACCAGGGGGCATAGATTTAAAGTAATTGGGAGAAGGATTAGAGGGGAGTTGAGAACTTTTTTCACCCAGTGGGTGGTGGGGGTCTGGAACTCACTCCCTGAAAGGGCGGTAGAGACAGAAACCTTCACCGCATTTAAAAAGTACTTTTATATGCGCTTGAAGTGCCGTAACCTACAGGGCTATGGACCAAGAGCTGGAAAGTGGGATTAGGCTGGAGAGCTCTTTTTCGGCCGGCACAGACACAATGGGCCGAATGGCCTCCTTCTGTGCAGTAAAATTTCTATGATACTATGAACTCAGGGATCATTTTTTGAGTACTAGCTATCAGCAGGAACCCTCACCAATCAACAGCCCACACTAAGAAAATTACCCCCATATGTAAATCACCAAAACTGTTATGGTTGAGTGAGCTTGAATTAAAACAACTATGGGTTATCTTTACTGAGAATTTAGTGTTGGTCTTTGCCAAACTATGGACATTTTCTTGCAACGCGCACAAATTAGGTTTAGAGGAAGAAGACCCTCCAGCTCATTTGATCTCATTCTCCCAGAAAACGAATCTTGCCATCTTCCAATGACAGCTTTAAAGTCGACTGGCCAGCCAGCAAGGACCCGAGCCTGACATCATCTGAAGTTTGACACTTCTAACATGGCGACACTCTCACAGTACTGCATTGGAGGAACTTCCAACAATGCAGGACTGCTACAATACTGCACTAGATGATGTACTCAGGCCCTAGTGTGGGGCTCAAACCCACAACTTTCTGGCCCAGAGACAAGACGCTCCCAACAGAACCAAGTTGATCTTCCCCAGGAGCATTCCCTGTGTCTAATATGCCTAAAGATGACCTTACCTTCATCTCCACTATCCCCCTTCTCCCCTTTTTGCCCAGCTGGTCCAGCCTTCCCTGGACGGCCTTCATTGCCTTTGGGTCCTTGAACTTCTGGAAAACCTATTTTTGGGGTCAAACCACAACCATTTTAAACGGTACATGAAGCTGAAGCCCATAAATTGTATTTCAAACTCCAAAGGTTAAAATTTTTAAAGGTTTTGAAAGAGAAAATGTTGAGATAATTCTCCATTATTCGGGAAGGGAGGGCAGAAATTCCAGAGCTGAAAGCTGAAGGCACGGCCGCCAATGGTGGGCGAAGGGAGCGGGGGCTGCACAACAGGCCAGAGTTGAACGCGATTTGAATACTAGGATGAGAATTTTAAAATTGACGTGTTGGTGGACCAGGAGCCAATGTAGGTCAGCAATTAATTCAATTCAATTCAATTCAATTCAATTCAATTCAATTCAATTTTATTTGTCATATATGCAGCAGACGTGTGTACTGCACAATGAAATGTTGATTTTTACGAGTCCTCCCAACATTGGAATAAATATGGCATAACAATGATAAAAATACTAATAGAAATACAATAATAATAAATAAAACAACAGTAATAAATAATAATAAATTATACGTTCATGAGTCTTATGGCCTGGGGGTAGAAGCTGTTTCGAAACCTGCTGGTACGAGACCGTATGCTTCGGTATCTCTTACCGGACGGGAGCAGGGCGAAGAGGTTGTGGCTGGGGTGGCTCGCGTGTTTAATGATTCTCAGGGCCATCCCCCGGCACCTCTCGGGGTAGATATCCTGCATAGCAGGTAGTTTAATTCCTATAGTATGCTGTGCAGCTTTCACCACCATCTGTAGAGCCTTGCAGTCTGTGGCGGTGCAGTTGCCATACCAGGTGATGTAAGAAAAAGGAGTCTTACCATCAAGTGACTTTAAAGTAAGCTTTAAGTAACTTATAAACACACTATATACAAGCGAGGTCTTTACCATGCCTCTGGTAGAAGCCTCTTACAATACTGAACAGTCCAGTATTTATACCAGTCCAACAGGAAGTGACATATGACAGGAAGTGAGGTACGTACACAGTTCATAGTTCATAGTTCACAGTTCACAGGAAGTGATGACATAACTTCCCGGAAGTTATTATTATTATCACACCAGGTAGTGGTGCAGCCGGACAGGATACTCTCGATGATGCACCGGTAGAAGTTGGTGAGAATCTGGGGGGCCATTCCAAATTTCTTCAGTCTCCTGAGGAAGAACAGGTGTTGGCATGCCTTCTTCGTTACGACGTCGATGTGATGTGAGTGAGGGGGTGATGGGCGAACGGGACTTGGTGCGAGCTAGGATACGAGTAGCAGTGTTTTGGATGAGCTCAAGTTTATGGAGGGTGGAAGGTGGGAGGCCGGTCAGAAGAACATTGGAAGAGTCAAGTCTAGAGGTAACTAAGGCCTGGATGAGCATTTCAACTGAGGCAGGGGTGAAGATGGGTGAAAATTACGGAGGTGGAAGTAGGCGGTCTTTGTGAGGGAGAGGATATGGGATCGGAAGCTCAGCTTGGAGTCAAATCGGATGCCGAGGTTGAAAACTGTCTGGTTTAGCCTGAGGCAGGGGCCGAAGAAAATGGCTTCAGTCTTTCCAATGTTTAATTGGAGGAAATTTCGGCTCATCCAGGACTGGATGTTGGGACAACACAGCGGCAGTGGAGGGGGTCGAGACAGGTGGCGGTTGACATGAATCTTGTCATTCATGTGAAAATGACTTATGTAATAATACTGGGCGGCCTGCTGGTGGCGCTGAGCAGGGAGAGTATAAATACTCGGGCGCGGGCCCAGCTTGCTCAGGACATTCTTTAACAGGAACTAGTGAAGGACACAACTAGATCTCCATGTTGTAAAACAGTTGATTAAAGCCTTGTTTAATATTCAGACCAAGTGCCGAGTAGTTTTCGTACGTTAGTGGTGACGTAGAGGTGGGTGTCATCAGCGTATGTGTGGAACCTGACGTCGTGTCTTCAGACGATGTCTCCGAGGGGCAGCACGAAGATGAGAAATAGGAGGAGCCCAAACAACAAGCGGGCAATCAACATGTCAAGTTATTGCCCAGGTGGCAAAGTGGAAAATTAACCCCATTGTCTCCCTGATGCTGCTGAAACACACTGTACATCTAACCACATGACTGTATATATATTTATATATAAAAAGGAAAGACTTGCATTTATGTAGCGCATCAGGTGTCATAAAGCGCAATTCAGACAATTTTGAAGTGTTGCCATTGTTGTAATGTAGGAAAGGCATCGACCAATTTCCCACAAACAACAATGTTTTTTTTTACTTACCGATGTTGGTTGAGGGATAAATATTGGCCAACATCACTGAAAACAGATCATCTGGTCATTATATCATTGCTGTTTGTGGGATCTTGCTGTGCGCAAATTGGCTGCCGCGTTTCCCACATTACGACAGTGACTCCACTTCAATATAAAAAAAAAGTACTCCATTGGCTGGAAAGCGCTCTGGGACGACCTGAGGTGGCGGAAGGTGCAGCAGAAATGCAAGTCTTTCTTAATGGATTAACTGTCTGTCCCAGAACCAACCTGGTGGAAGCCATGAAAACAAGTGAGTTACACTCACAGGAAATTTGGGAATGGAACGAAAAATTCACCCATTGGAGATAAGTAAGCTACTGTGTCCACAGGACACCTGACCTACTGTTGGCAGCTGGTTCCTCAACCGTACGACATTCTCAGGTCATTTTTACCTTCTGTTTTCTAAGGACCGGTTTTTTCATAAAATTCTCTTCATACCTGGATCTCCCTTTTCCCCTTTTATACCATTGTTACCATCCCTTCCGTCTCTTCCGTTCAATCCGTTGTTTCCTGGAGAACCTGGAATTCCTGGAAAAGCAGTGCACAAGCTCGGCTTTTCAACGTCCCCCACTTGTCCACGCGACCCCGTCAGTATCGACATCGCCACGGCGACAACGACAAGTGGATGGTGAAGAAACATTGTCCTCCTTTCAGACTTCTGCGAGCCCCAGGAAATAAACCCCTGAATGGAAAAGCTCTCACTGGGAATTGTGAAATTTCAGATCTCCTCTGGGCTGAAATGAGAAGATAAACAGATTAGCGGAATGAACAGTCACGACCTTTACTCTGGTTAATGGATGGCAAAAATAAATATTTGCTGGTTAATGATCAATAAAGGACCCTTTTCTGCTAATAAAACACATTTGTAACTTCTTGTAAAGAGGGGATATTGAAGGCTTGTATTCAGTTAGATGTATGTTGACTTGATTTATGTTGTGATTCACTGGGTAATTGCAGTAAGATATATAATAAATGCAGGTTGTATGGTTGAGGATGCATGGTTTGGGCTTAGATATTGGCTAAAAATGTAGAGGAAGAGAGGGACCTTGGGGTGCACGTCCACAGATCCCTGAAGGTAGCAGGACAGCTAGATAAGGTGGTTAAGAAGACATACAGGATACTTTCCTTTATTGGCCGAGGCACAGAATATAAGAGCAGGGAGGTTATGCTTGAACTGTATAAAACATTAGTTAGGTCACAGCTAGAGTACTGCGTGCAGTTCTGGTCACCACATTACAGGAAGGATGTGATTGCACTAGAGAGGGTGCAGAGGAGATTTACGAGGATGTTGCCTGCGCTGGGGAATTTTAGCTATGAGGAAAGACTGGATAGGCTGGAGTTGTTTTCTTTGGATCAGAGGAGGCTGAGGGGAGACTTAATTGAGGTGTATAAAATTATGAGGGGCCTAGATAGAGTGGATAGGAAGGACCTATTTACCCTAGCAGAAGGGTCAATAACCAGGTGGCATAGATTTAAAGTAATTGGTAGAAGGATTAGAGGGGAGTTGAGATGAAATTTCTTCGCCCAGAGGGTGGTGGGAGTCTGGAACTCACTGCCTGAAAGGGTGGTAGAGGCAGAGACCCTCATCACATTTAAAAAGTACTTGGATATGCACTTGACATGCCATAACCTGCAGGGCTATGGACCAAGAGCTGGAACGTGGGATTAGGCTGGAGAGCTCTTTCTCAACATGATGGGCCGAATGGCCTCCTTCTGTGCCTTCAATTTCTATGGTTCTATGATTCTATAAATCATTGCCCTTTGCCCTAGTGGTTTGTGGCATGATCTGAATCAGTTTGCTTGTTGCCTTTTGGTCCACTCCGACTCAGGCCCTCCCTCCCCACCCCCTCCGCCCCAGGACAGAAATGCATAATGGAACACATTAGGCAAGTGCTGCAAGGTTCTTCTTGCATGGCAACTTCATTTTTTTATTGACACTTTGTAAAATGTGTATTTTTTTAGCCAACGTGGCAGCATAATAAATTGGAGCCGTAACCCACTGTGCCCTCGCTTTTCCACCCAGCGAGTTCCCAATCTCGGCCATGCCACTGTGAGCAAGTACTGAGGACCATATGAGCTCCTTCACTGGAAAGGAAAGGCTATCCATGTCCTTGTAGTCAGTTGTGGAGCAGTATTAGTGACTGCCCGGGAACAGGTAGTCTGACGAGCATCTTGGTTGTAGGCGGTGCAGGGAAATAAAGAGAAAAATACAGTTTCATACACACAAAGAAATTAGTGCTGAGGAACAATCGGAAAAGCGTGTTCAAATCTAAAGGATATCTCTCACTGTGGTACTTTTAACAAACACACTGATGTAATAGACTACTGAGTGCTTGGTTTGAGTATAAAACAAGGCTTTAATCAACTATTTCACAACCATGAGATTCTAGTTACATCACTAGTTCCTGGTTACAGAAACATCCTGAGCAAGCTGGGCCCACGCCCGAGTATTTATACTCCTTGGACAGCGCCACCAGCTGGCCACCCAGTGTTACTTCATGAGTCATGATAAGATTCATGACACACACCATGAAAGATACAGTGCCAGTTGATAGCACTTTCTCACCTCTGAGTCAGAAGGTTGTGGGTTCAAGTCTCACCCCAGAGATGTGAGCACAAATATCTAATCTGACGCTCCCAGTGCAGTGCTGAGGGAGTGCTGCACTGTCAGAGGGGCCGTATTTCAGATGAGACGTTATACCGAGGCCCCGTCTGCTCTCTCAGGTGGACGTAAAAGATCCCATGGCACTATTTCGAAGAAGAGCTGGGGAATTCTCCCCGGTGTCCTGGCTTATATTTATCCCTCAATCATCATCACTAAAACAGATTAGATTATCCGGTCATTATCACATTGCTGTTTGTGGGACCTTGCTGTGCGTAAATTGGCTGCCGTGTTTCCCACATTACAACAGTGACTACACTTCAAAAAGTACTTCATTGGCTGTAAAGCGCTTTGGGACATCTGGTGGTCGTGAAAGGCGCTATAGAAATGCAAGTCTTTCTTTTCTTTATAAAAAGAAAGACTCCATGTTGTGTTAGGTTATGGTATTTGAGACTGTACAATAGGAGCTGTGGAGAGGGAAGAGTCTTCAGCTCTTAGCTAAGTTGGGACTTTTAATAAGAAAAATTATTATTTTAAGACAATTGCTTTGGTCAATTGACCAACAAAACAATCTGCACTTTTATGGCACCTTCAACATCATAAAACATCCCAAGGGGAGACTAGACATTGGGGAGGACTTGTGAGAAGAACCAGGGGAGGTGACAAAAGGCGTGGACAAAAATGTAGGTTTTGAGGATGCTTCGGCAGGTGGGAAGAGACGGAGTGATGGGGGGAAAGGAATTAGGGAAAGAGTTCCAGAGTGCAAGGGGCAAGGTGGCTGAAGACTATGCCACCAACGGGGGAGTGTAGAGTCGGAGGATTCACAGCGGGCAGGAGATGTGAGCGGGGATGCCGGGCTGGAGCAGGCTGCAGAGACAGAGAAGGTTGAGGCCATGGAGGGACTTGAAAGTGAGATGAGGATTTTGATATGGCAGGGGAGCAAGTCATAATCATAATCATAATCATAATCAACTTTATTGTCATTGTTAGTGCACAAGTGCAGTACAACGAAATGTAGGCTTGCGGCTCCCGAGAGTGTACACTTAGATTAAGACATTTAAACATTCAACATTCATTTGGCTTGTAATACATTAACATAACCATAATAAAGTGCATTGGCAGATGTGCAGGCTTTAGAGTTTATTTGTGGAGTTCAGTAGGATGACAGCCCTGGGAAAGAAGCTGTTCCTAAATCTGGTCGTTTGGGTGCGAATGCATCTGTAGCGTCTCCCAGATGGCAGGGGGTCGAACAGACTATGGCTGGGGTGGGTAGGGTCTTTGATGATGGTCCGTGACCTCTGTAAACAGCGTTTCTGGTATATGTGCTCTATGGTCGGTAGCCGGGTGCCGGTAATGCGTTGGGCAGTTTTGACTACCCGCTGCAGGGCTTTCCGGTCATAGTAGCTACAGCTGCCATACCATACTGTGATACAGTTCGTCAGGATGCTCTCTATTGTGCAGCAGTAAAAGTTAGAGAGGATCAGGGGTGACAGGTTACATCCCTTCAGCCTCCTTAAGAAATATAGGCGCTGCTGGGCCTTCTTCACCAGAGAGGAGGTATTGAGGGACCAGGAGAGGTCTTCCGTGATGTGGACTCCGAGGAACTTAAAGCTGTCCACCCTTTCCACCACAGCCCCATGGATGTGGATGGGGGTGTGACTTCTGCCTTTAGACTTCCTGAAGTCCACAATGATTTCTTTGGTTTTCTTGATGTTAAGGACCAGGTTGTTATCGGCATGAGTGTTGGCGAGGACAGGAGTGATGGGTGCGTGAGGACTGTGCGAATTTGGATGACTTTGGAGATTGTTAAGGGGCTGGGGTGCAATGAGGAAAGCATTGGAGGAATAGAACCTAGAGGTAACGAGCATGGATGAGAACTAAGATGGTCAGTAATACATCCAATAGAGAATTCAGGAGAAACTTCTTTACCCAGAGAGTGGTTAGAATGTGGAACTCGCTACTACAAGGTGTAGTCGAGCCGACTAGCATAGAAGCATTTAAGGAGAAGCTAGATAAACACATGAGGGAGAAAGGAATAGAAGGATATGTTGATGGGGTGAGATGAAGAGGGGTGGGAGGAGACTGGTGTGGAGCATAAACACCAACATGGACCAGTTACTTTGCTGTACACACTGAGGCAGAATTTGCAGTTGGTATGACAGTGTGCTGCCTTTGAAATTGACTGCAAGTTTGGGATTTCCGCATGCACTTGCAGGTGCGCCAAATCCCGAAATTGCGATCTGTCAAGTTCTGTCAAGATCCGACTAGACAGAGCATCCGCTGCGACTGTCTAATGCTCATTGCTGGCAAAAAGTTGGGCTAATTGCCCGCCTACTGCGCAGCAATTATGCTGGAAAAGTTTACTGCTGGTGCAAACAGGCGCAGGAGCCTGTTTGCACAGTGTAAGAGGAGGGGGGGATGAGAAAAATGTATAAATAATTAAAAACGAATACATAAAAGTGCCGTGTATCAACCTACCAGGCAGCTGTAAAGTCTCAGTTTGAGGAATGAGATGTTTTAATCTTTTTTTTTAACCTTGCAGAGTCTTCCAGTAAATAACAAGTATTCCCAGTGCTTTTTAAAACCAAGTACCACACCTGTCAGATAAATATTCACACCGTTTAATTTAAAATTTGATTGATGTCGGGCATCGGAGATTTCTGTTTCCTGATTGGCTAGTGAAAGGAGCAGCGCCTCACGTGATCTCAGGTACACTTACGCACGACGGTGCGCCCCGGGATCCGCACGCTCACAACAGGTAACTGCGGATTTTGTTCGGAGGTCGGTGATGCATTGGTGTGTAAGCTAATGGTTTAACGATGCTTTTTTTGTTGTCGTATCTGTTTGCCCGTCATGGCAGAGGATTACTGGCACCTTGGCCATACCACCAATTAAGCCACTGCCATCAAACCACACCACTCGTTCATTGAGCTTTCTCGCAGAGTCTTTCTCGGATGTCTTACTACAGTTATACAGGGCTTGGTGAGACTACACCTGGAGTACTATGTGCAGTTTTGGTCTCCTTACCTAAGAAAGAATATACTTGCCATAGAGGGAGTGCAGTGAAGGTTCACCAGACTGATTCCTGGGATGGCAGGACTGTCGTATGAGGAGAGATTGGGTCGACTAGGCCTGTATTCACTAGAGTTTAGAAGAATGAGAGGGGATCTCAATGAAACGTATAAAATTCTGACAGGGTTAGACAGACTGGATGCAGGGAGGATGTTTCCCCTGGCTGGCGGGGTCTAGAACGAGGGGTCACAGTCTCCGGATATGGCGTAGGACATTTAGGACTGAGATGAGGAGAAATTTCTTCACTCAGTGGGTGGTGAAGCTTTGGAATTCTCTACCACAGAAGGCAGTGGAGGCCAAGTCACTGAAT
Organism: Somniosus microcephalus; assembly: GCF_052327205.1. Lineage (NCBI taxonomy): Eukaryota > Metazoa > Chordata > Chondrichthyes > Squaliformes > Somniosidae > Somniosus > Somniosus microcephalus. The sequence continues at coordinate 36,838,665 of NC_141015.1, read as the reverse complement.
ATATTTAAGAAGGAGATAGATAGATTTCTAGACACAAAAGGCATCAAAGGATATGGGGAGAGAGCAGGAATATAGTATTGAGATAGAGGATCAGCCATGATCGTATTGAATGGTGGAGCAGGCTCGAAGGGCCGAATGGCCGACTCCTGCTCCTATGTTTCTGTGCTTCTATGAGGTTGACCGTGACTTACCCTTCCTTCACTTGTTCGCAGAAAGAATGCCAGATGGTTTAATAAAAACTTCAGATGGTTTAGTTTAACTCAAGTGTAATAAACTTTAAGCATTGCTGAGAATGTGCTTGCATAATGAACACAACATTTACAGAATGCGAATTCAAAGTTGTTTTGACTTCCCGAAGGGAAAATAGATGCCAAAAAAATTTGAGTGAAATATGTACACAAAACTGTGCCAACTCCCGCCAGCAACTCACTGATAGATTACCCATCCCCCGCCCGAACCAACAAACCCAAATACAGACACAAGAAAACACGCCAAGGACACAAAAGCTATTTGTGTTAAACGGGAATCATGGTAATTACTGCCTAAAATATGTATTATTTTAAATCCTGGATAAGGATGTTGCGGACATGGCTGTAAGATTTCAATCGATGAAAGATTTTGTAATCCCCTTAGCCTCCCCGCCCCAAAGGCCAATGCAAAACGTAGGTGGAAAACCAACAGCTGTAAAGCTATCCACCTTCACCGATTAAGAGGGAAAGACGGGAACTTTTAGGGTGAAAATATTGCAAGGCTCTGCGCTCAGTACGGAGAATTACTGGGTGTAAAAATAGGGATTGCCGCGAATCGTGCAAGCTCATTGCCATGGCCCCATTCTCCGATCTGCACTCAAGACGAACAAAATGCCCCATTATTTACAGGGCCTTGGCTTGGATCGATTGGTAGCATGCTTGCCTCTGAGCCAGAAAGTACTGGGGGGAAAAAAAGACTTGCATGCAATGTCCCCTTTAATTTTTTTATTGGGTGCGTGGCCCCTTTAACGGGCTGCGCAGCCCATTCAAATTCCCGTTGTAAAGACGGTAAGCGGCCTGCGCGGGACCTCCAGACCACTGCAGGGCTTAATGGGAACATTGCTTGCATTTACCTAGCGCCTTTCACAACCTCAGGACGTCCCAATGCGCTTCACAGCCATGAAGTACTTTTTTTGAAGTGTAGTCATTGTGGTAACGTAGGAAACACAGCAGCCAATTTTGCGCACAGCAAGCTCCCACAAACAGCAATGTGATAATGACCAGATAATCTTTTTTTTACATAGGAACATAGAAGATAGGAGCAGGAGTAGGCCATTTGGCCCCTCGAGCCTGCTCCGCCATTTAATGAGATCATGGCTGATCATCCAAATTCAGTACCCTGTCCCTGCTTTCTCCCCATATCCCTTGATCCCTTTAGCCATAAGAAATATATCCAACTCCTTCTTGAATATATTTAATGAATTTGCCTCTACTGCCTTCTTTGGCAGAGAATTCCACAGGTTCACCACTCTCTGGGTGAAGAAATTCCTCCTCATCTCTGTCCTAAACTCCAGCGAGTACAAGCCCAATCGACCCAATCTCTCCTCATACGTCATTCCTGCCATCCCAGGTATCAGCCTGGTGAACCTTCGCTGCACTCCTTCCATGGCAAGAACATCCTTCCTCAGATAGGGCGACTAAAACTGCACACAATACTCAAGATGTGGCCTCACCAAGGCCCTGTACAACTGCAGCAAGACATCCTTGTTCCTGTACTCAAGCCCTCTCGCTACGAAGGCCAACATTCCTTCTGAAAGTCCAAATACACCACATCCACTGGTTCTCCCTTATCTATTTTACCAGTTACATCCTCAAAAAATTCCAGTAGATTAGTCAAGCACGATTTACCTTTTGTAAAGCCATGTTGACTTTGTCCGATCCGGTCACTTTTTTCCAAGTGCTCAGCTATTACATCCTTTATAATGGACTCTAGCATTTTCCCCACTACCGATGTCAGGCTTACCGGTCTGTAATTCCCCGTTTTCTCTCTACCACCCTTTTTGAACAGTGGGGTAACATTAGCTACCCGCCAATCCATGGGTACTGTTCCAGAGTCTATCGAATTTTGGAAGATGATCAGCAATGCATCTACTATTTCTAGGGCCACTTCCTTAAGTACCCTAGGATGTAGATTATCAGGCCCTGGGGATTTATCGGCCCTCAATCCCATCAATTTCCCTAACACCATTTCCCTACAAATACTGATTTCTATCAGTTCCTCCCTTTCATTAGACCCTATGTTCCCCGGCATCTTTGGGAGGTTATTTGTGTCCTCCTTTGTGAAGACAGAACCAAAGTATGTATTTAAGTGATGTTGGATGTGGGATAAATATTGGCCAGGACACCAGGGGAAACTCCCCCTGCTCTTCTTCGAAATAGTGCTGTGGGACCTTTTACGTTCCATCTGAGAGGGCGGACGGGGCCTCGGTTTAACGTCTCATCCGAAAGACGAGGCGAGTGTGCAGCACTCCCTCAGCACTGCACTGGGAGTGTCCGCCGAGATTTTGTGCTCAAGTCACTGAAGGGGTGCTGCACTATCAGGTGTGCCGCCTTTAATGAGGTGTTAAACCGAGACCCTGTTTGTTCAGGTGAATGCTATTAAAGATCCCATGGATTGAAGAAGGGTAGGGAATTCTCCTGGTGTCCTGGCAAACACTCCTCCCTCAGTCAACACCACTGGAAGCTGATTAACTGATTGTTCGTCTTATTGCTGTTTGTGGGATCTTTCTGTGTGCAAAATGAGCAGTCGGAGATGTGATAAGGCACTAAATAAATACAAGTTTTTACTTCTTTATCGCTTCTCTCAGAAATGTCTCCAAGCGGTTCATTTAGAATGAATTACTTTGAATTCTAGTGACCCTCGCGGTGACACATAAAACCAACAGGCAGATTCAGTTCACACTAAAAGGCTACCGTAGGAGGAAAAATTTGGTTGGTTAGCGCCTCCCTTTAGCGCCTCTGGGGGTCGCTAACGGGGCGCTAGGAACTTAACGCCCGAGCACGATGATTTTAGCGCCACTTGCGAAATTGACCATTCGTTTTGCGGCGGCGCTAAACACTACCGCCACGATCTCCTGCGCCGGCAGATCGTGACGTCAGTCAAGCGTGCAGCACCCTGGTAGCGCCCCGGACCGGATATTGAGTTGCGCCCCCTGCCTTAGCGCCTGCCGCTAGGGTCAACAGGTAGAGGGGAACGTTTTCAAGTCGGGAAGGGGCTGGGGGAGTGCTATTTAAAGGCGGGCGCTTCCTGCCTTTTCTTGTTGGCAAAATTTTTGGTTTTAACGCTGTCCTAAGGAGTTTTGGCTCTCAGCACCACTTTTGAGGTTCCTAAGCGCCGAGCTCTTTCCCTGGGCCTATCCATTAGTGCTTCCAACACAATTACTTTCGAGGTCTCTCCAGGCTGAGATTCAAGGCTGCAATGAGCAGGGAGTGGCTGGCCAGCAAGATGGCCCCTCCCCTTTAAGAACTGGCCGGCGCCAGTCTGTCTGGCTTCCATGGTAACGGACATCGCCTGAGCTTCACCAGTGTTCTGAGGTAGCGCCTCGCTCCCCGACATTAGCGCCTTAAGAGAGATGTGTAGCGCCTGATTTAGTGCTCAAATCACCTCCAGGGGGGGCGATAGAGACGAATTTTGCAGTCGGAGGTGATAATTAGCACCGGGCGCTAAACTTTGCGCCCGGCCGATATTAGCGCCCCAAAATGGGCGATACCGAATTCTTCCCCCTTCTACATCTCTCTCATTCCGCAAAACAAGTCGTGGCCACGAGATGCGGCAAGAAGTCAATTTTTTTCCAATTGATTAAAAAAATGTCAAACCAATTACCGAGCGGGGGACAGCACAGCCACGATGAGCCGAATGGTCTCCTGCTGGGCTGTATTTACTTTCTACATGGTAAAAGGCTGAAAACAGTGGAGGTCCAAAGAGACTTGGGTTGGGGGGGGATTTCAGGTACGTAGATCATTAAAATGTCATGAACAGGTACAGAAAATAATCAAAAAGGCTCATGGAATGCTGGCCTTTATATCTAGAGGACTAGAGTACAAGGGGGTAGAAGTTATGCTGCAGCTGTACAAACCCTGGTTAGACCACACCTGGAGCACTGGGAGCAGTTCTGGGCACCACACCTTAGGAAGGATATATTGGCCTTGGAGGGAGTGCAGCGTAGGTTTACCAGAACGATACCCGGACTTCGAGGGTTAAGTTACGAGGAGAGGTTACACAAACTAGGGTTGTATTCCCTAGAATTTAGAAGGTTAAGGGGTGATCTGATTGAAGTTTTCAAGATATTAAGGGGAACTAGATAGAGAGAAACTATTCCTGCTGGTTGGGGATTCTAGGACTAGGGGGCATCGTCTAAAAATTAGAGCCAGACCTTTCGGGAGTGAAATTAGGAAACACTCCACACACAAATTGGTAAACGTTTGGAACTCTCTTCCACAAACAGCAATTGATGCTAGATCAATTGTTAATTTTAAATTGGAGATCGATAGCTTTCTATTAACCAAAGGTATTAAGGGATATGGGCCAAAGGCGGGTATATGGAGTTAGGTCGCAGATCAGTCATGATCTCATTGAATGGCGGAACAGACTCGAGGGGCTCAATGGCCTCCTCCTGTTCCTGTGTTCCTACTGTATCATTGTATGATTCCAATAGTGACAAGATAAGAGAAGTGACTGACTGGCGCAAGAGTAAAGGGACAAAGCAAATGAACACAGAGATCCAATTATCCAGAGTGAATCGAGTAGGCCATTCAATCATTTTTCTTTCTTCTTAAAAGGAGTAGGAGCAGACAGAGGCAGGAGAGAGTGCACGGCACAGAATGGATAAAGGGCCATTTGGTGAGTGAGTCCTTTCAGTTAATGGAGTATTATTTGATGACTGCCACCATTAGGCCAGTGGGATTGTTTGATTAGTGGAATTACTCTCAATCCGATTGTCGCATGAACTTCCTTTATGTGGTTCCATGACCTGTTCAATTTACTTTGGATAATTGGATCTCTGTGTGAATTCTCTTTCTGGTGATTCTCGACTTGTGGCCGTTTGAAGGGGCTTTTTTTTTAAAAAGGTCTTTGCTGATTGCCAACATCGAAGCAGAGCGATCCCGGAGTGTTAATATGGCAGCAGCGGCCATTGGTGCACGTGTATTTCACGAATTTGAGTTTGTGTGACCCTATTCACGGTGGTGTTTACAGGAAGCAGCAACACATGTGTGCATGTTTACATAGAAATTGCAACGCGGAAGTCGGCCATTCGGCCCAGCCAGTCTGTGTTTGCCCTCCAAGTGAGAAAATAATTCTAATCGTATTTGCCCATATTGGGCCTGTTTTAGTTAATTTTATAACCCCAAACTGGGCTGTGTGAGGGTCAGCACAATAAAAAGGGGGCAAATCCCTCTTGTCGGTGATTTGGCATAAATAGCAGGAAGAATTTGCTCTTTATATGACTTCTGCTGTACGGGGCAAACTGACCACCTTCAACTGGGTTCAAACGTTCAGCACTGCCCTGAAGCACAGGAGGACTTCATCTGTTGTTTATTGATCCTGCCTTTAGCTACACGGCACTGACTGGAGCTTAAACAACAACAACCATAACTTGGGTCGATTGGGCTTGTACTCGCTGGAGTTTGGAAGGATGAGAGGGGATCTCATTGAAACTTATGAAATTCTAACAGGACTAGACAGACTAGATGCAGGAAGGGTGTTCCCGATGGCAGGGGGGTCCGGAACCAGGGGTCACAGTTTAAAGATGGGGGGTGGGCCATTTGGGACAGAGATGAGGAGGAATTTCTTCACCCAGAGAGTGGTGAACCTGTGGAATTCTCTTACCACAGAAGGCAGTTGAGGCCAATTCATTAAATATATTCAAGAAGGAGTTAGATATATTTCTTAAGGCTAAAGGGATCAAGGGATGTGGGGAGAAAGCAGGGACAGGGTACTTTGTTTGGATGATCAGCCATGATCTCATTAAATGGCGGAGCAGGCTCGAGGGGCCGAATAGCCTACTCCTGCTCCTATCTTCTATGTTTCTATGTATTTATACAGCGCCTTTAAAGTAGTAAAACGTCCCAAGGCGCTTCACAGAAGCGATTATCAAACAAGATTTGACTCCGAGCCACATAATGAGATATTAGGACAGGTGACCAAAAACTTGTTCAAAGAAGTAGGTTTTAAGGAGCGTCTTAAATGAGGAGAGGTAGAGAGGCGGAGAGGTGGAGAGGTTTAGGGAGGGAATTCCAGAGCTTAGGGCCCAGGCAGCTGAAGGCACGGCCGCCAATGGTGGAGCAATGGAATTCGGGGATGCACAAGAGGCCAGAATTGGAGGAGCGTAGCGATCTCGGGGGGGGTTGTAGGGCTGGAGGAAGTTACAGAGATAGGGAGGAGGTGAGGCCATGGAGGGATTTGAAAACAAGGATAAGAATTTTCAAATCGAGGCATTGCCGGACCGGGAGCCAATGTAGGAAGGAGCTCCCGACTGGCCAGAAGAGGCCAAGGTAAGTTTAAAAAAAAACTTTTCCGTGAAATTCTTGCGGGCTAGGAGGAGCAGGAGCACTCCCCTCCCCACAGGCCCCCACAAGGAGTCCTTGGGCCTCCCCAGCTCTTGCCTCACCTTCTCGGCACTGGCATTGGCTGACGAAGCCCTTGCCCAACACTGATGTTATGCCAAGGACCGTTCCCTTGGGTTCCCGGCACCCTGGGGTTCCAGACCCGATTTCCCTTTCCCGCCAGCCAGCCCTGATGTCACTCCTGCCGATCCTGGGTTGTTAAAATTGCCCCAGGCCTGATCGCTGCCAAACCTCCCACCTCAGTTAAAATCGACCCCAGTGTAATGCAGGGCTGCCTGCTGTTCTCCCCTTACTAAGATAAGAAACCCCTGGAGCGTTAGTGCGTACAAAGGACAGAAAGCCAAGAGTAAATGTTCTCTTCTCCTTGTCATTCTGACAGGACTAGACAGACTGAATGCAGGGAGGATGTTTCCCCTGGCTGGGGGGTCTAGAACCAGGGGTCACAGTCTCAGGATACGGGGTAGGACATTTAGGACTGAGATGAGGAGAAATTTCTTCACTCAGAGGGTGGTGAACCTGTGGAATTCTCTACCACAGAAGGCTGTGGAGGCCAAGTCACTGAATATATTTAAAAAGGAGGTAGATAGATTTCTAGACACAAAAGGCATCAAGGGGTATGGGGAGAGAGCAGGAATATGGTATTGAGATAGAGGATCAGCCATGATCATATTGAATGGCGGAGCAAGCTCGAAGGGCCGAATGGTCGACTCCTGCTCCTATTTTTCTGTCTTTATGTCCCCCTACCAACTCAGTCTTTGGCCACCAGATGGTGGAAGTGAGTAAAGGTTGGCTAGAATGCAGTTCGTATTATTAAGACGCGTTGGTTTGATATTTGTTTGTTCCTGTCCTGGGACGAGTGACCTCAATGTGCCATTCCCCGCTCCCTTTCATTTTCTCCGTGGGTGCTGGGCTCCAAGCTCTCGGGACTGACTTGCTGTAACGAGGAGCTGTCGTCTGACACGCAGGTTTGTAGAGGCACTCTCGTGTGTCTGCAATGCTGCGATTCCTGAAAGAAAGAACTTGCATTGCTATAGCGCCTTTCACGACCTCAGGATGTCCCAAAGCGCTTTACAGCCAATTAAGTACTTTTTGAAGTGTAGTCACTGTTGTAATGTAGGAAACGCGGCAGCCAATTTGCGCACAGCAAGGTCCCACAAGCAGCAATGTGATAATCTGTTTTAGTGATGTTGATTGAGGGATAAATATTGGCCCAGGGCACTGGGGAGAACTCCCGCTGCTCTTCTTCAAAATAGTGACCATTGCAAATCAGAAACTACTTCACAGTGACACAAGCAGCGGTGCCATGGGATCTTTTACGTCCAGCTGAGAGGGCAGACGGGGCCTCGGTTTAATGTCTCATCCGAAAGACGGCACCTCCGACAGTGCCAGCACTCCCTCAGTACTGCACTGGAGTGTCAGCCTGGATTGATGTGCTCAAGTCTCTGGAGTGGGACTTGAACCCACAACTTTCTAACTCAGGGGTGAGTGTGCTGCCCACTCAGCCACGGCTGACACCTGGCCAGATCACTCGTACCTCCCTGTTGACTGCGCTCCTTCTATGTAGTGACAACTTTGGCTCCTTCTGGTATCGGTCTGGTGATCGGTGATCACTGTATTGCAAAATCAGCAATGTGCCCCATAAGACATCCTCCCCGCACTTCTGTGAAAACTAGTTTTCTGCTGTTGGAGGGCCTGCATTTGTTGATCGGAACTCCATTTCACATCGTTTCATTCCATGCACAACCGTTCTTCAATTATACAGCGTTAGTGTGAAAGGAGCATCAGGGAGCGTGCACTGTGTTTGGCCATTTTACTGTCCTTCCTGCTAGACCAGTGTTACATTAGCCACAGGTGGCCAATTGGGAAACCAGATGTGGCGAATTGCATTTCTGATTAGTTAAATGGAAATGAGTAACAGACACCGTCATTGGGCACCGTGATCTCAATACTCATTCGCAGCCTGTCTGCATGTGAACTTTAACCTTTTCTACATTTGTTGGGTAAAATGGTCAAACAAAAAACATAATGTGCGAGTGTGTCTTGATCGTAGTGAGTGCTTTACTTCCTTGGTTACTGAACGGTGGTCGATGTTTGTAAATATACACGTGTGACGTACATTTACCTGTCGTGTGTGCAAGGTGTTTTCTACTCAAATGAGAGCATGTGGCTAAAACAGTGTCACCGTTTCCGCAACTGTAGCTAGCCAGCGATTTCTATTGGCCAACACTGCGCCAATGAATTTATGTTTCACAAAATCGCATCAAGCTGCCACTTTGATTGGTGCCGGTTAAAATGTACAAAGAAAACAGAGTTATTAACTTCCTGACCAGTGTACCTCAGTAGCACAGCTGGAAGTGAACTTCCTGACCAGTGTGGCTCAATAGCACATCTGGCAGTACACTTCCTGACCAGTGTGGCTCAGTAGCACACCTGGCAGTACACTTCCTGACCAGTGTGGCTCAATAGCACATCTGGCAGTGCACTTCCTGACCAGTGTGGCTCAATAGCACATCTGCCAGTGCACTTCCTGACCAGTGTGGCTCAATAGCACATCTGTCAGTACACCTCCTGACCAGTGTGGCTCAGTAGCACAACTGCCAGTACACTTCCTGACCAGTGTGGCTCAATAGCACAGCTGGAAGTGAACTTCCTGACCGGTGTGGCTCAGTAACATATTTGGCAGTGAACTTAGTAAGAACTATAAGGCGAGTCATTCTAGTTTTTGAAGGACTAAAATTAAATTGGTGAACCTCGCGCGCACGGAGAGACGGAGCCTCCATTGGACGAGTGCCACGATTGTGCTAATTAAATGTCTAGTACAGGTGGCAGGGGCTTAATTTTTTTTTAATGCATCTATTTTCCCTGTCACACCAGCAGATGGTATCTGATTCCCTTAGCAGGGCCTGTCTCCATTTTCCAGCAGACACGGCTTCACAAATAATTCAATTGAAGGATCCGAGTGCAGAAGGCGTGCGAATTACCGCCCCAGTTATACAATCTGCCATTCATCTGGACTTCAGCCCCGCGGCGGAGGAAGGAGAGTACCGTATTGTCATGCAATATAGGCCGCATCCCAAATGCGAGCTTTCTCTTCCCGGGCGACAAACCACTCTGATATAGATTGCAACCCCAACTGAAACTGGACTTTTGCTTTTAAAGAGCCTATAAATGATTCAATACAGTAAATTTCAGCTTCTTCTCCTATACAAGCAAACTCTTTCTCTTTCTCTCTCTTTCTATCTCTCTTGCTCAGAAATCCACAGTGTCTTTTCCATACTGTTTTACTGCCTTATAAACCTCTGGAAGATCCCTCTCAGGAATCTCCTTTTTAGGATGAGAATCTCCGGTCTTTATTCGTAACTCAGACCTCCCACCCACCCGACACTAAGAATCAACCCCGTGGCTCCTCTCTGTACTGCCCCTCCAGCGCTTGAATGCCTCAATGACCTAGAGCTGGACAGAGGGCTCACGGTTCCACCCATGGGTACTGTACGCCTCTAAAATCTTTCAATTCATTTTCTCTTGTCCCGCAGTACCTCTGAGTGCCTGCTGGTGACGATGTTTAACCTGGAGAGACTGCCATTCTGTGATAATGGTGTGGTGTATGTAACCGTTCCACCTTTAAGAGAACTATTTTAAGAGATGCACTACTTTATCTTGGCTGCTGTATACTGTAATACCGGTGGTGACCACACCGGTATATAAGTGCTGTGTAATGATTTATTGGGCAGTTCAGCCCTGACCTTTGACTAGTAAAGACCTGTTAAAGTTATTCTTGTGGTCTGTGTGCAGTGATTCATATTAACCATAACTGGAACACACAGACTTAACAAATGGTGTGGAGATGCCGGTGTTGGACTGGGGTGGACAAATGTAAGAAGTCACACAACACCAGGTTATAGTCCAACAGTTTTATTTGAAACGGGCAGGGCATTTCTCAACTTTCCAGAGGCATCTCTGCATCTCTCCACTTCACCTGACGAAGGAGCAGCGCTCCGAAAGCTTGAGATTTCAAATAAAACTGTTGGACTATAACCTGGTGTTGTGTGACTTCTTACATTCTGTGATAACCGTTGGGAAGTAGCTGCAGGGACCTCCAGCCTCCAATAGGGTGGCCAACACTCCAGGAATTGCCCTGGAGTCTCCAGGAACTGAAGATTAATCTCCAGGACACTGGAGCGAGCAAAAACCCGGGAGAAAAAAATCATTCAAAAATTTGTTTTTTTTTGCATTTTCATTTATTAGTTATAAAAATATAGAAGTTAGGGGGTGGGGGGTGTGGGGAAGGCTGTTTGACAGTCAAGAATCATCCAATTGTGTCTTGAAGAGTCTGTTTGCTCTGCGATTGACGTCGGGAGATGGCGTGCCGCGAGGATGGACGTGTTGGGGACCAATGGCGGGAGCATGGGGGCGGGGCGTTGGGAGGCGAGAGGTCACGTGACGAAACCTACAGGAATGCATCCAACCAGAGTGGGCGACCCCAGCCGCCAACCCATAACCTCAGCCCTTAACTTAATTCATTGCAACGACACTTAATGCAGGAGAATAATAAAAATCTTAATGCGTTTGTTTCCCACATTACAACAGTGACTACGCTCCAAAAGTGCCTCATTGGCTGTAAAGCGCTTTGAGATGTCTGGTGGTCGTGAAAGGCGCTATAGAAATGCAAGTCTTTCTTTTTATTTTGATTGATGCGAAAAACATTAAAGGGACCCTGTTTTGGTGAGAGAGTCTTTGGTGTGCCTTTTGTGTGGGAAGAGAGAACATAGTCGAGTGAAAATCAGCGGAACTCGTACCTAAACCTGCACTGCACAGTGCTCTGGTCGGACCGCACCTTTAGCAATGTTCCCTTTAATTTTATTTTGGGTGCGCAGCTCATTCAATATGCCACGCACGGCGGTTCTTCCTATTTAAATGCCGGCGAGCATTGACCTTGAGCCCTCTGTCCAGTTCTGGTCACAGAGACATTCAAGCGCTGGAGGGGCAGTGCAGAGAGGAGCCATGGGCTTGATTCCCAGTGTCGGGGGTGGTCTGTGTTCCGAATAAGGATCGGAGAGACTCGGGATTGAGATTCCCGAGAGGTGATCCTCCAGAGGTTTATAAGGCAGTGAACCGGTACGGAAAAGGTAAATCGGGAACGTGACTTCAAGCTCAACCGGTGACGTCAGGGAAACCGACTCAAACCGGGTACGGACAAAGTTAGGATTGACATCAGGAATCTTCTTCTTCTTAGGCAGTCCCTCGGAACTGAGGATGACTTGCTCCCACACTAAAAATGAGTTCTCAGGTGGCTGATGAGCCCAATACGGGACCTACAGTCTCTGTCACAGGTGGGGCAGACGGTGGTTGAAGGGCCGGGTGGGTGGGGTGCTTGGGTTGACGTGCGCTCCTTGCGCTGTTTGCGCTTGGCTTCTGCTTGCTCCCGGCGAAGAGCCTCGAGATGTTCGGCGCCTTCCCGGATGCTTCTCCTCCACTTTGAGCGGTCTTGGGCCAGGGATTCCGTCAGGAATCACAGAGCGATCGACAGGTGGAATGGAAGGCAGATTATTATCTGAATGGCAATAGATTGGGAGAAGGGGAAGTGCAACGAGATCTGGGCGTCCTTGTGCACCAGTCGCTGAAGGTAAGCATGCAGGTGCAGCAGGCGGTTAAGAAGGCAAATGGTATGTTGGCCTTTGTAGCGAGAGGATTTGAGTACAGGAACAAGGATGTCTTGCTGCAGCTGTACAGGGCCTTGGTGAGACCACATCTTGAGTATTGTGTGCAGTTTTGGTTGCCTTATCTGAGGAAGGATGTTCTTGCCATGGAGGGAGTGCAGCGAAGATTCACCAGGCTGATACCTGGGATGGCAGGAATGACGTATGAGGAGAGATTGGGTCGATTGGGCTTATACTCGCTGGAGTTTAGAAGAATGAGAGGGGATCTCATTGAAACTTATAAAATTCTAACAGGACTAGACAGACTAGATGCAGGAAGGATGTTCCCGATGGCGGGGGAGTCCAGAACCAGGGGTCACAGTCTAAAGATAAGGGGTAAGCCATTTAGGACAGAGATGAGGAGGAATTTCTTCACCCAGAGCGTGGTGAACCTGTGGAATTCTCTACCACAGAAGGCAGTTGAGGACAATTCATTAAATATATTCAAGAAGGAGTTAGATTTATTTCTTAAGGCTAAAGGGATCAAGGGGTATGGGGAGAAGGCAGGGACAGGGTACTGAGTTTGGATGATCAGCCATGATCACATTGAATGGCGGAGCAGGCTCGAGGGGCCGAATGGCCTACTCCTGCTCCTATCTTCTATGTTTCTTCTTCTATGACTCTAGGTGGGAGGGGAGTGAAGGCAAAAAAAACTGGGATTGTTTAAGTAACAGTTGGATGCATTGATGAGAAGGCTGTAAAGGCCAATCATGGGTTCGCACGAGCAGAATGGCTCATTTTTTTTTCTAATTGGTAGTGACAAAGATTAGAGGAGGCATCTGGCATTTCTACTGCAGTGATGTTTCTGTGGAAATGGGTCAGCGATTAATTTTGTATGATTTTATGTGGTTGCATTGGGCATATATAAATAAACAGTTGTCGGTTGGCCCAACACATCTTTCCATGGAGATCGTGCCTGTTTAAATCAGGAATATCATTTACAAAACACTAAATCTAGAGTTTGCACACAAACAAAGCCTCCCTGAAAGAAAAGAAAAGATTTGCCTTTCTCCAGCGCCTTTCACAAACACCGGACGACTCAAAGCGCTTTACAGCCAATGAAGTACTTTTTGAAGTGTGGTCACTGTTGTAATGTGGGAAACGCGGCAGCCAATTTGTGCACAGCAAGCTCCCACAAACAGCAATGTGATCATGACCAGATAATCGGTTTTAGTGATGTTGATTGAGGGATAAATATTGGCCACAGGACACTGGGGAGAACTCCCCTGCTCCTCTTCGAAATAGTGGCCGTGGGATCTTTTGTGTCCACCTGAGAGAGCAGACCGGGGCCTGGGTTCAACGTCTCATCCGAAAGGCGGCCAATTGAGTACTTTTGACGTGGGTAGGCTGCGGTTGTTTTCTTTGGAACAGAGGAGGCTGAGGGGAGACCTAATTGAGGTGTGTAAAATTATGAGCGGCCTAGATAGAGTGGATAGGAAGGACCTACTTCCCTTAGCAGAGAGGGTCGATAACCAGGGGGCAGAGATTTAATATAATTGGTCGGAGGTTTAGAGGGGAGTTGAGGAGAAATTTTTTCACCTAGAGGGTGGTGGGGGTCTGGAACTCACTGCCTGAAAGGATGGTAGAGGCAGAGACCCTCATCACATTTAAAAAGTACTTGGATATTCACTTGAAGTGCCGTAACCTACAGGGCTATGGACCAAGAGCTGGAAAGTGGGATTTGGCTGGATGCTCTTTCTCGGCCGGCACAGACACGACGGGCCGAATGGCCTCCTTCTGTGCTATAACTTTCTATGATTTCTACGATTTTATGTGGCCACTGTTGTAACGTAGGAAAAACCCAGCAGCCAATTTACGTGCACCAAGCTCCCACAAACAGCAAAGTTTTGAGGCCAGCTGGTAAGCGAGTATTTTCTCAGCCCCACGAGGTGCCAGTCCCTCTTCCTGTGTGGGTGCTGGATTGGACGGCAGTTCTGTAACCAGCACATGATCGGGAGCTTGCTTTCCCCAATATTCTCACACCTAGCACCTTTACGTGTGCGTGTGTGCGTGGATGCATGCATACGTACTTCACCCTCCCCCTTCTAAATAACAGCTTTTGCAATTATATTGCAGACAATTAATCACTGGAATCTTCCCTTTAAAGTCTATAAATGGCCTTGTGTGATATTACTGTAGGGACATTTAATATGTTCGTACAAAATTACTTTATTTCACATTACAACGGCAGATGTATTTCATTCATTTTAAACGAGTTAATATGTCCATTAAATTAACAATAACTTGATAGACCTGTGTTGTGTCTGTATGGTACTACAGTCCCCACCACTTATCGCGGGCCCCGTTGATGTTGATGCGATTAGCCCACTATAAGCGTTGGACGTTGTATCATCTTTTAGAGACACTGGGAGAGAACGGGACACTGGAAATGTCCAAGGCCGGGATTGAAAGGCCTGTCATTACGGAGGCGTTATCATCGTGTCCCGGGTTAATAAGGTGAGGATTTAGAGCACGAAGACCGTCCTAGCTAACAGAGCACAGAGAGCTGTGAACGGGGCGCGCGCACGCACTCACTCTCGCCGTTGGCCGTTGCTCCACGCCCACTGTGGTCTGTGCCGCCATGTTTAAGCCTTGCGCGCTAAAACGGAGAACACGTTTCGCTGGTTTCTATGTACAGCCGGTATGTTTCAAAAGCTGCAGCCAGTGGCGTACACTCGCTGTCGAGGAGCTGTCCGCAATAACTGTCCGATCTACCTTGTTCCGGTGGCAGTGGGGCTCCCTCTTTCCAGCTTGCTTCGGATTTTCCGCCCTGGTGTCTGAGGGAGAACGGCGCTGGGTGGGAATGTGAGCGGGGAGATTGGCCCTCTGTGTAACCCTCTCTTTAATCTCCCGCAGCCCTGACAGTACATGATAAGCACATGAGGGAGAAAAGAATAGAAGGATATGCTGCTGGGATTAGATGATATAAACAGTGGGAGGAGGCTCGTGTGGAACATAAACACCAGCATAGACCAGTTGGGCCGAATGGCCTGTTTCTGTGCTGTAAATATCTATGTAAATCTTGATTGGCACCCCATCCACCACCTTAAACATTCACTCCCTCCACCACCGGCGTACCGTGGCTGCAGTGTGTACCATCTACAAGAGTCACTGCAGCAACTCGCCAAGGCTTCTTCGGCAACACCTCCCAAACCCGCGACCTCTTCCACCTAGAAGGACAAGGGCAGCAGGCGCACGGGAACACCACCATCTCCAAGTTCCCCTCCAAGTCACGCACCATCCTGACTTGGAAATATATCGGCCGTTCCTTCATCGTCGCTGGGTCAAAATCCTGGAACTCCCTCCCTAACAGCACTGTGGGAGCACCTTCACCACACGGACTGCAGCGGTTCAAGAAGGCGGCTCACCACCACCTTCTCGAGGGCAATTAGGGATGGGCAATAAATGCTGGCCTTTCCAGTGACGCCCAGATCCCAGGAACTGATAAAAAAAGTCGTTTTAAATTTCATCCTTGTTTTCCAACCCTCCATGGCTTCACCCCCTCTATCTCTGTAATCTCCCCACAAACCCCTGAGATATCTGCGCTCCTCCAATTCTGGCCTCTTCGCATCCCAGGTTGAGAAAGCAGTTAAAAAAGTTTACGGGATCCTGGCCCTCATGAATAGAGGCATAGGGCTGGATTTTCATTCAGAAGTCGGGTTGGAGGCGGGTCTACAACTTTCGGGGTTGTAGTCCCGCCTCCATCGAGATGCGGCCAATCCACGCGACTTTAACTTGATTGACTTTGTTGAGCCCGCCCAGCGGGCTCAGCAGGCCAATTAAGGGCCACCCGGCAACAGGTGACATCACAGACTGAAATTTCATCTGTCAAGATGTTTCACAGCTGTTTGAAGCTGTCAAACACTGACAGTCTTACTTCTAACCTGAGTCCTTCTCCACAGACTCCGTTAGAAATCTCTCCTGCACAGAAAGCTGCAGGCTGTCACTTTTGACAGTTTGTAGCCATTCTGCTTTCTGTGCCGGTGAGATGAGGGACTCCCAAGACCAAAAGGAAGGAAGGCTGAAAAGGTAAGAAAAGGTAATTTAAACTTCTTTAATCACTTTAGACACACCGAACACACTTACCTTTGCACTCATGCACGCATCACTCACCTGAACACTGACATCTCGACCCCTCCAAGTCCTTCAACCCGACGGCCCGCCTCCTCTAACTTGGCGTGGTTTGGAGCCGTCGGGAATCCCACAATTCAAGCTTTAAAATAGGGATTAGGCTAAAAACTGCCTGTTAGCTACCTGTTAACAGGCAGTTAATTGGCACTAATCCCTTCCCGCCTCGGGTAGGCGGGTCCCAGTGCGAGGCGGGTACCCGCCTCCTTTGAAACTGGCATGGAGGCGGGTTGGGGGCGGGATGGGGTCGGGACCCCTTATTTTGGGAATTTAACCCCCTGCACGCCTCCAAACCCAACTCCACGGCACACTGAAAATCGAGCCCATAGAGTACAAAAGCGTGGAAATTATGATGAACCTGTATAAAACACTGGTTCGGCCTCAACTGGAGTATTGTGCCCAATTCTGAGCACCGCACTTTAGGAAGGATATGAAGGCCTTAGAGAGGGTGCAGAAAAGATTTACGAGACTGGTCCTAGGGATGAGGGACTTCAGTTATGCTGATAGACTGGAGAAGCTGGGGTTGTTCTCCTTGGAGCAGAGAAGATTGAGAAGAGATTTGATAGAGTTGTTCAAAATCATGAGGGGTCTAGACAGAGTAGATAGAGAGAAACTGTTCCCATTGGCGGAAGGGTCGAGAACCAAAGGACACAGATTTAAGGTGATTGGCAAAAGAGCCAAAGGCGGTGTAAGAAAAAGCTTTTTTACTCAGCGAGCGGTTCGGATCTGGAATTCACTGCCTGAAAGGGTGATGGAGGCAGACTCAATCGTGGCTTTCAAAAGGGCATTGGATAAGTACTTGAAAGAAAAACATTTGCAGGGCTACGGTGAAAGGGCGGGAGAGTGCTCTTGCAGAGAGCCGGCACGGGCTCGACGGGCCGAATGGCCTCCTTCCGTGCTGTAACCATTCTATGATTCTATGATCCCTTATTTTATTCGCTCCACCATTGGCGGCCGTGCCTTCAGCTGCCGAGGCCCTAAGCTCCGGAATTCCCTCTCTAAACCTCTCCGCCCTCTCTCTCTCTCCTCCTTTAAGACACTCCTTAAAACCTACCTCTCAGGCCAAGCTTTTGGTCACCTGTCCTAATATATCCTGTGGCTCGGTGTCAGATGTTCCTGTGAAGCGCCTTGGGACATTTTAC
This sequence comes from Somniosus microcephalus, assembly GCF_052327205.1. Taxonomy (NCBI): domain Eukaryota; kingdom Metazoa; phylum Chordata; class Chondrichthyes; order Squaliformes; family Somniosidae; genus Somniosus; species Somniosus microcephalus. The sequence goes on along the minus strand of NC_141015.1, from coordinate 36,821,106 downwards.
TATGTTAAAGGCGCTCTATAAATACAAGGTGTTGTTGTTGTAGTTACCCAATCACATTAGTTCCCATTTATTTGAGCAATGCGTGGACAGATATTCAGACTGTCACTAATTTTATCTGCTAATTTCTGCCAGACAGGATATTGCAATCGAACGGTAGTGTGACCATTTTAGCAGCAGTCGCAGATTCTGATCTCTCAACTTTATCAACAGGAAAACATCCTCAAAAGGAACAAAGCATGTTTAGTATTGAGAAGCAGTTGGTGAGCAGGGTCGGTAGATCCAGCAACAAGTCATTAACGATCAGTAAGAGAATTCCCGGGTCTTGATGTCACTCAGTCTGTGTGTCCCTGGGTTCTGATGTCACTCAATCTGGGGGTTCCTGGGTGCTGATGTCACTCAGTCTGTGTGTCCCCGTCTGGTGATGTCGCTCAGTCTGTGTGTCCCTGGGTGCTGATGTCACTCAGCCTGTGGGTACCCGGGTTCTGATGTCACTCAGTCTGTGTGTCCCTGGGTTCTGATGTCACTCTGTCTGCTCCTGGGTTCTGATGTTGCTCAGTCTGTGTGTCTCCGTGTGGTGATGTTGCTCAGTCTGTGTGTCCCCGTCTGGTGATGTCGCTCAGTCTATGTGTCCCTGGGTGCTGATGTCACTCAGCCTGTGGGTACCCGGGTTCTGATGTCACTCAGTCTGTGTGTCCCTGGGCTCTGATGTCACTCTGTGTGCTCCTGGGTTCTGATGTTGCTCAGTCTGTGTGTCTCCGTGTGGTGATGTTGCTCAGTCTGTGTGTCCCTGGGTGCTGATGTCACTCAGTCTGTGGGTACCCAGGTTCTGATGTCACTCAGTCTGTGGGTACCCGGGTTCTGATGTCACTCAGTCTGTGGGTACCCGGGTTCTGATGTCACTCAGTCTGTGTGTCCCTGGGTTCTGATGTCACTCTGTGTGCTCCTGGGTTCTGATGTTGCTCAGTCTGTGTATCTCCGTGTGGTGATGTCACTCAGTCTGTGGGTACCCGGGTTCTGATGTCACTCAGTCTGTGGGTACCCGGTTTCCCTTGTCCTTATTTTGCTGGCTGTATTGGGCTGCAAAATATACTATTATATTTTGATAGACCAACAATTAAAACCCCCTGTTATTTCGCATTCCAGAATGTGATTGTTTTGGTCTTTTTGACATTACCTTCATAGTTGGATGAAGGGAGCACTGCGCAGTATTGATTTGCACTGTATGTTCAGTTCAGTGTAATACACGGAACAATAATTGCCTCTCACAAACTTACAACCCTTCTGTTGAATGGGGACTTGTCGAATCTCATTCACACCACTTCTATTTTAAAAAATTTAGCTGCAGGAGAACCTAACAGGAAGAGGGTGAACATTTCCAAGGCAAAAGCATTCCCTCCTCCAACTGTTCAATAGGAATAATCCTCCAATATCTGGTGGCAATTCAATGTGACAGGTTGAGAGGACCGTGGTGTAACACTCCAATGATGACCAACCAAAATACCAGTTGGTGAGCATCTCCGTTGACTGGCATCCTTATCATTTTTTGGATGGCAATCTGACGTTGTTGGTCATATTCTGACCCAGTACCTACCCTAAGTGAAACAATGATTGCTCTCTCCCGCAGGACAATCACCCCTTGTGGTAAACCACTGTCATACCTGTCTGTGTCTGTATGTGTATTCCACTAGGTACAGGTCTGGACATGCCTCGGCTGACTCCTCCCACTATTCCAGGTATATAAGTGACTACCTCCCAGTCCCTTAGTATTCTGGACGGGTCGACCACTCGAGACAAGACCTTCATTCTTTAGTTAATAAAAGCCTGATTGTTACTCGCTCAACTTCAGTCTTTTGAGTAATTGATGGCGCATCAATTTTATTAACTAAATTTTTTATAATGGAGAAGATCCTCACACCAGCATGCCTGGACCTGGACAGTCGGGAAGCGGACGCTTCCACCAAGTTTGCTCACTGGCTCACGTGCTTCGAGACATTCCTGACTGCCTCCACTGCGGTCGAAACGGATGCGGACAAACTGTCTGTCCTGTTCTCCAAGGTGAACCACCGAGTGTACTCAGTCATCCGGGATGCGACCTCGTACACAGCCGCCCTCCAGCTCCTCAAGACCCAGTACACGCGCCCTGTGAACGAAGTATACGCTAGGCACCTTCTGGGGAGTCGCAAGCAACAACCTGGGGAATCGACAGAGGAATACCTCCAAGCACTGTCCGTGCTTGGCCGGGCCTGTGGGTGTAAGGCGGTAACGCCCACTAAGTACACGGAGGAACTGATCCGGGATGCCTTCGTAGCGGGCCACAGGTCCAACTACACCAGACAGCGACTGCTGGAGCAGAGTGACCTCACCCTCGACAAAGCCTCCGACATCGCACTAACGCTGGACGCAGCCTTCCGGGGCATGGATGCCTACTCCTCTGCACCGTGGACGCCGCGGGGAACGACAACCTGGGACACGGTAGGACAGCCCCATAGCACCGTGCCACCCCAGCCACAGCCCAACAACGGCCCAACTACCGCAGCAGTGTCCCAAAGCCAGACAGCAGTATCCCAAGGCCAGAAATGCTACTTCTGTGGCCAGGCCAAACACCCCAGAGCGCGCTGCCCGGCGAAGAATGCAACCTGCTCGGGCTGCGGGAAAAAGGGACACTACGCCAGCGTCTGCAAGGCCAAAGCCACCCCGAACGCCAGCAGCGCCGCGTGTGGGCCGTGCGAGCCGCCATCTTGGGCCTCCCCAGCCATGTGCGAACCACCGCAGCAGCAGCCATCTTGGACGACTCCAGCCACATGGGAATCATGGGCGCCGCCATCTTGGACACCAGCCGGGATGCAGCAGACCGCCAACCCCCCCCCATCTGATACTCGCAGCGACACACCGACCCCTACGCTGGCCTCTGTGACGCTGGACCAAACGAGACCGCACCAGCTAGCTCGGTCCAAAATGGACGTTAAGGTAAACGGCCATGCAATAAACTGCCTTTTTGACTCCGGGAGCACAGAGAGCTTCATCCACCCCGACACGGTGCGGCGTTGCTCTCTCCCAGTCCTGCCTGCGCACCAGCGGATTTCTATGGCCTCCGAGTCCCAGTCAGCGGACATTGGCGGCTACTGCGTGGTGACACTAGTAGTAGACGGGACTGTGTTCAATAATTTTAAACTCCTGGTCCTGCCCGACCTCTGCGCTGCCGTTCTACTGGGGTTGGATTTCCAGTGCCACCTCAAAAGCGTTACGATGGCGTACGGTGGCCCCCTCCCCCCACTCACAGTCCGCAGCCAGCAGCCTCCAAATTGCCCGCCGCGCACTAGATGCAACCTCTCCACACTCAGAGTCCCACCCCCCCCACTGTTTGCTAACCTCACCCCCGACTGTAAGCCCATCGCCACAAAGAGCAGGCGATACAGTGCCGGGGACAGGGTTTTCATCAAAACCGAAGTGGAACGGCTCCTGAAGGAGGGGATTATTGAGGGCAGCTCCAGCCCCTGGCGAGCCCAGGTTGTGGTCGTTAAGACCGGCGAGAAACAACGCCTGGTCATCGACTACAGCCAAACAATAAACCGCTACACCCTGCTGGACGCCTACCCACTCCCCCGCATAGCTGACATGGTCAACCAGATCGCGCAGTACCGCGTCTTTTCGACCATTGACCTGAAATCAGCGTACCACCAGCTCCCCATCAGCCCTGAAGACCGCCAGTATGCTGCTTTTGAGGCAAACGGCCGCCTCTATCACTTCCTTAGGGTTCCCTTCGGCGTTACCAACGGGGTCTCCGTCTTCCAAAGGGAGATGGACCGGATGGTCGATCAAAACGAGCTGCAGGCCACTTTCCCTTACCTAGATAATGTGACCATCTGCGGCCATGACTTGCAGGACCATGACGCAAACCTCGAGAAATTCCTCCGCACCGCCCAACTCCTGAACCTGACATATAACAAGGAGAAGTGCATATTCCGCACAGACCGCCTCGCCATCCTTGGCTGTGTTGTAGAACACGGGGTCATCGGTCCCGACCCGGACCGGATGCGTCCCCTTATGGAACTCCCACTGCCCCACTGCCTAAAAGCTCTGAAGAGGTGCCTAGGGTTTTTTTCCTACTACGCTCAGTGGGTCCCCTACTATGCAGACAAAGCCCGTCCGCTGATCAAGTCCACCTCTTTTCCCGTGACGGCAGAGGCCCGCTTAGCCTTCCACCGTATCAAGGAAGACATTGCCAAAGCCACCATGCACGCAGTGGACGAATCCATCCCCTTCCAGGTGGAAAGCGATGCGTCCGACTTCGCTCTGGCCGCCACCCTTAATCAGGCGGGGAGACCTGTGGCATTCTTCTCACGAACCCTCCAGGGCCCGGAGACCAGACACTCCGCGGTCGAGAAGGAGGCCCAGGCTATCGTGGAGGCTGTGCGTCATTGGAGGCACTACCTGGCCGGAAAACGATTTACCCTGCTCACTGACCAGCGTTCAGTTGCTTTTATGTTCAACAACAAGCAGAGGGGCAAAATCAAAAATGACAAGATCTTGAGGTGGAGAATCGAACTTTCCACCTACAATTACGAGATCTTGTACCGGCCTGGGAAGCTCAATGAACCCCCAGATGCCCTATCGCGTGGCACCTGCGCCAGCGCGCAGATCGATAGGCTGAGGGCCCTCCACAATGACCTCTGCCACCCGGGGGTCACCAGGTTCTTCCACTTCATCAAGGCCCGCAACCTGCCTTACTCCATTGAGGAGGTCAGGACCATGACCAAGAACTGCCAAGTCTGCGCTGAGTGCAAACCGCACTTTTATAGACCAGACAGAGCCCACCTGATAAAAGCCACTCGCCCTTTCGAACGCCTGAGCGTCGATTTTAAAGGGCCTCTCCCCTCCTCCGACCGCAATGTGTACTTCCTCAACATCATTGACGAGTACTCCCGGTTCCCGTTCGCTATCCCCTGCCCGGACATGACCAGTGCCACGGTCATTAAATGTCTGAACAGCCTCTTCACCCTGTTCGGTTTCCCCAGCTATATCCATAGCGACCGGGGCTCATCGTTTATGAGCGACGAACTCCGCCAGTACCTGCTCGCTAGGGGTATAGCCACAAGCAGGACCACCAGTTACAACCCCCGGGGGAACGGACAGGTGGAAAGAGAGAATGCAACTGTTTGGAAGGCTGCCCTACTAGCCTTAAAGTCTAGGGGCCTTCCGACCTCCCGCTGGCAGGAGGTGCTCCCCGATGCGCTCCACTCGATTCGGTCACTTCTCTGCACTGCCACCAATGCCACCCCTCACGAGAAAATGTTTGTCTTCCCAAGGAAGTCCACATCGGGGACATCGTTACCGCCATGGCTGACGTCCCCAGGGCCGGTACTACTGAGAAGACACGTGAGGGCCAATAAAACGGACCCCCTGGTCGAGAGGGTCGACCTCCTCCACGCCAACCCCCAGTACGCTTACATTGCGTACCCGGACGGGCGGGAGGACACAGTCTCCATACGAGACCTCGCACCCTCGGGGACCGCTGTAACCCACTACCCATTACCACCCCCCCCCACGACCCGATATCCAACCCCAGCAGCCGGCTCGCCTTGGACCGTCACCCATGAGGACTACACTCCAGGGCCCCAGCCTACACGGGACGCGACGCCGGAAGCTCCACCACCCCTGCCGTCGCCACGTCGATCACAGCGGCAGACAAGACCTCCGGAGAGACTCCAATACACGAACTTTTAAATACACTTCACCCCGCCGGACTCATTTTTAAACAAGGGGTGAATGTGGTAAACCACTGTCATACCTGTCTGTGTCTGTATGTGTATTCCACTAGGTACAGGTCTGGACATGCCTCGGCTGACTCCTCCCACTATTCCAGGTATATAAGTGACTACCTCCCAGTCCCTTAGTATTCTGGACGGGTCGACCACTCGAGACAAGACCTTCATTCTTTAGTTAATAAAAGCCTGATTGTTACTCGCTCAACTTCAGTCTTTTGAGTAATTGATGGCGCATCACCCCTATTGTTGTGTTACCATCGCTTCCTCGCGCCGGCAATAATCACCTCCTTTACACCTCGATAATCAGCTCCTTTCTCACCTCTGCATAGGCACTATTTCCCTTTGCTTTCCCCACACTGACTGGTGGCATCCACTGCCAAGAAATTCTGTCACTTTAATTCTCCGACCCACTCTGACCTCTCCGTCCTCGGCCTCCTCCACTGTTCCAATGAAGCTCAACGTAAACTCGAGGAACAGCACCTCATCTTTCGATTAGGCACTTTACAGCCTTCTGGACTCAACATTGAGTTCAACAATTTCAGGTCATAACCTTTGCCCCCATTTTTACAGATGACAGCTGTTGATGATTCTGCCATTCCCATTTACACCACTTCTAGACCCATCTTTTGTTTCTTTACTTGTCCCATTAACCATCTAGAGTCATAGAGTTATACAGCACCGAAAGAGGCCCTTCGGCCCATCGTGTCCGCGCCGGCCATCAAGCCCTGTCTATTCTAATCCCATTTTCCAGCACTTGGTCCGTAGCCTTGTATGCTATGGTGTTTCAAGTGCTCATCTAAATGCTTCTTGAATGTTGTGAGGGTTCCTGCCTCTACCACCCTTTCAGGCAGTGAGTTCCAGATTCCAACCACCCTCTGGATGAAAAAGTTTTTCCTCAAATCCCCTCTAAACCTCCTGCCCCTTACCTTGAAACTATGCCCCCTGGGTATTGACCCCTCTACTAAGGGGAAAAGTTCCTTTCTATCTACCCTATCTATGCCCTTCATAATTTTATACACCTCAATCAGGTCCCCCCTCAGCCTTCTCTGCTCTAAGGAAAACAAACCCAGCCTGTCCAGTCTCTCTTCATAGCTGAAGCGCTCCAGCCCAGGTAACATCCTGGTGAATCTCCTCTGCACCCTCTCCAATGCAATCACATCCTTCCTATAGTGTGGTGACCAGAACTGCACACAGTATTCCAGCTGTGGCCTAACTAGCATTTTGTACAGCTCCATCATAACCTCCCTGCTCTTATATTCTATGCCTCGGCTTTGAAGGCAAGTATCCCATATGCCTTTTTAACCACCTTATCTACCTGTCCTACTGCCTTCAGAGATCTATGTACATGCACATCTCTTTTTTGCCTCGCTCCATCATCCCTTTTGTCATTTAATCTCTCCTGCCTTCCACCCAATCACAGCCCTTCCCTTTTGTTCTTTCCTCCCCTCCCCCCTTTCCCCGCTCCTGCACTTGCTTAAAACCTGTTACATCTCTAACTTTCTCCAGTTATGACAATAGGTCTTCGACCTGAAACGTTAACTCTGTTTCTCTCTCTACAGATGCTGCCTGACCTGCTGAGAACTTCCAGCATTTTCCAGTTTTTGTTAGCCAAGAATTTCTTCCCTCTCCTCAGCAGTGTGCTAGCCAATGCGCGCAGACAACTCCCTGCCAAAGAAAAACAGAGATAAGCAGAAAGATTTGAAAAAATATTAATAACCGTGCCATTTTAATCACACTCTATAAAAAGTCCACCATCCTACAATCCTCGTTTGTGCTGATCTAGGCTGAGACAGCAGGAGCACTGGGCTAAGAAAGGTGAGAAAGAACCAGGGTTCCTGTTCCCGATTGCTAGTCAGTCATCCTATCTGGAAGTGCGCACTATTTGAAGAGGAGCAGGGACTCCTCCCAATGTCCTGGACAACATTCCTCCCTTCAGGGGTGATGTCAGGAAGCACTTCTTCACACAAAGGGTAGAGGAAATCTGGAACACTCTCCCCCAAAAAGCTGTTGAGGCTTGGTGGGGGTGGGGGGGGGGGGTGGTGGAGGGGGGAAATCAATTGAAAATGTCAAAACTGAGATTGATAGATTTTTTGTTAGGCGAGGGTATTAAGGGTTACGGAACCAAGACGGGTAAGATGGAGTTGAGATACAGATCATCCATGATCTAATTGAATGGTGGAGCAGGCCCGAGGGGCTGAATGGGCCTCCTCCTGTTCCTATGAGAGAGGGTAGAGTTAAACAGCACCACTTAAAAAAAAAACCAGATTAGCTGGACTTTCATCTCATTGATGTTGGTGCAAAATGGCTACTGCGTTCGACTATGCAACCACATTCACTGCATCCCGAGGTAATTCAATGGCCCGGAATTTGCGGTGGGTAATAGCAGCAAATGAACAGTGGTAATACGGTAATATCGGTGATATGGATCAAGGGATGAATCCCCAGGACACCAGGGGATCTCACTGCTCTTTGAATAGTTCCATGGGATGTTTAATGGCCATCTGAACATAAGGAATAGGAGCAGGAGTCGGCCATTTAGCCCCTTGAGCCTGCTCCGCCATTCAATGAGATCATGGCTGATCTTCTACCTCAACTCCACTTTCCTGCACTATCCCCATATCCTTTGATTCCCTTAATATTCAAAAATCTATCGATCTCTGTCTTGAATATACTCAACGACTGAGCCTCCACAGCCCTCTGGGGCAGAGAATTCCAAAGATTCACTCACCACTGAGTGAAGAAATTTCTCCTCATCTCAGTCCTAAATGGCCGACCCCTTATTCTGAGACTGTGACTCCTGGTTCTAGACTCCCCAGCCAGGGGAAACATCCTCCCTGCATTTACCCTGTCGAGCCCACAGCTACCCTGAACGGGCAGACAAGATCACATTTCAGCACCTCATCCGAAAGGTGACTTCTCTGACAGCGTAGCACTAACTCGAGCCCCAGCCTGGATTAAGTGTTTCATTTCTGGTGTAGGTCTGAGCGGGACAACTTGCTCGCTCAGACAGGCAATAGTTCCACCAACTGAGCCAAGCTGTTACCGAATTGTTGTTCTTTGTTGCAGCTTAATATTTGTAAAGGATGAGTCTGATGGTGAGAAGGTTAAGAAAGCGTATGGGGTACTTGGCTTTACATAGAACTACACAGACTATACAGCACAGAAACAGGTCATTCAGCTCAACTAGTCTGTGCTGGTGTTTATGCTCCACACGAGCCTCCTTTCATTCCATCTACCTCATCTCAGCCTTTCAGCATATCTTTCTATTCCCTTTTCTCTCCTGTACTCATCTAGTTTCCTTTTGAAAGCATCTAAGCTATTTACCTCAACCACTTCCTGTGGTAGCGAGTTCCACATTCTAACCACTCTCTAGGTAAAGAAATTTCTCCTTATTTCCCTCTTGGATTTATTAGTAACTATCTTATATCTATGGTTTCTTGCTTTCAACCCTTGCGGTCCACTATGGCTTTGTAAATGGAGCCGTTGAATACAAAAACAAGGAAGTCATGGAAACATTTACAAATGTCTGGTTAGGCCTCAGCTGGAGTATTGCGCACAATTCTGGGCACTATACTTCAGGAAGGATGTCAAGGCCTTGGAGAGGTTACAGAGGAGGTTTACCAGGATGATACCAGGGATGAGGGAATTCAGTTATGTGGCGAGATTGGAGAAGCTGGGATTGTTCTCCTCAGAGCAGAGAAGGTTAAGGGGAGACCTAATAAAGGCATCCAAAATGATGAGGGGTTTTTGATTGAGCAAGTAGGGAGAAAGTACTTCCTCTGGCAAGGGGGTCGGTAACCAGAGGCCACAGATTTAAAATAATTGGTAAAAGAACTAGAGGGGAAAGTTTTTCACACAGAGGGTTAAGATCTGGAATGCACTACCTGAAAGGGTGGTGAAAGCAGATTCAAGCTTTTAAAAGGCAATTGGACATGTACTTGAAGAGGATTACTTTACAGGGCTATGGGGAAAAAGCTGGGGTGTGGGACTAAATCAGACAGCTCTTTCAAAGAGCCGGCACAGGCACGACTTCTGTGCTCTAAGGTTCTATGCTCTTCATCAATTGGTGCGTTGGTGGAGTTACTAAGGGAGTTGAATTAAGACATCCATTATCCAAGTTATTTCAGCTTTGAGTGTCTATGTTCAATCAGCTTAACTGAAAGACAGAAATTATTAAAATGGTATTAACTTTAATAGCAATACTTTATACAATGATTTTAATTGGGGACCTTTTGTGACGGCAGCTTTCTAACGCAATAAAGTGAAGATTTCCATTTCAACTCGGTGGCAACTTCAATGAAAAAGTCTTCAGGCTTTGGGGCCCAGAAGGAATCTCATGTTTAGTGTCAAGTGTGGGGTCAGTGTGTTCAATTCCCCACTGTTAATCATATGAGGGGAGTGTTGTATCAGATTATATTGCCAGTCAGAGTCCATACTTTTCACATCTGTCAAAATTGAGTCAATAAATCTCCCTGACATTCTCACTGAGCAGATCTTCAAAAGTAAATCTAATTCCTTGGCTAAAGAGTTTCTTGAACAAAGGTGACAGTTGGATTCCTGAGTTGACTTTTTCCAAGGTACTATTCCCTCACCTAGTAGGCTAGATAGCTTTTGCTTATAAATCTGGCCTTTTATTTTGCATGATCCTTCCCGTTTTTCTGTGAACAAGCTGCTACCAGAGAGCCCCACAGGTGGCCCGAGTGTATGGAGGTTCCATCTAATAAAATGGCCAGATTTGGATTGATTGTCCTTGACCATTTCTACGCTGTAAACTGTGCTGTAAATTGAGAAAGTTGACCTATGTGCTTGCTGCTAATAAAATACCACAAGAGGACATCAGTTATGGTGTTTACAGTGAATCAATCCATAATCTAAGCATAATATTCAACTCCAAGGCAGTTCCTATTTGCTGCCATTGTCTATAATTTCAATGGCCCACACACCTTTTCATTCACTCCTATTACAGGAAACTTTGTGCTATCCGGAGGTGAGCTATCCGGCAATCTGGAGCCACCGGCAAAAATCAGCAGCCATTTTTTATTCTTTTTGTTTGTTTTTTTTGCTTTGTTTGAACAGTCAAGCTGTGCAAGGTCTGTAGCTATAGCAACAGCTTCATATACAGAGCTTGCAGGCCACACCCGAGTGTTTAGAAGCTGTTGCTAAGCAACAGTGTTTGTTGTCAAATACAGAGGTAAGAATCTCCGTATCTCTCAACATTAACTCTGGAGAGTACGGCAGTTTTGAGGCAACGGCAGCAGCTCGGTCCCGTGGGTGCCGGATAGCACAAAGTTTCCTGTATATAGACTCCCAATGGATTAAACACCTTCCCTTTCATTCCCATTGTATAGATTCCCAACGGCCCAAACACTTTCCCATTCATTCCCATTGGCCAAACCACTTCCAAGTGCCCAAGCCATAGGCATCTTGATTTTTGCCATGGGAGGCAAAAATCAAGGGAAAGTAAGGTGGTTTGTACACCGGACCGATCCACATATTTGCCAGATTATCAAGACATTGGAGTATCACCATCCATGTGTGTTTTAGGGAGCTTGAAAAAACCTTTGACCAAAGTGAGTTGCCAAAATATTCTGGCAAGGAGCATGAGATGAATAGTAGATTTCTATGAGCCATCCAGTCCCTGGATAATAACTGCAGGAGCTGTATGCTTTGGGATCATTCCATTGTAAGCATGGAGTCCTTTAAATGTTATTGGTATTGTCAGGATTCCTGTTTATAATTGAATGGTTGAGGTTGGCAGGACATAGTTAGAAGTGGAAATGGGAGTTGTGAGGATCCTGGTAAACCTTGAAACACCAGAGTATTTGGACCCGATGTGACCTTCACTTCTTCCAAAGCAGATCTTTGCCACTTCCTTGACTGACTCACAGATGAATGCAAGATGGTGCGTATTTAAATGTGTGACTCTGAGCCTTAAATACTGTTCATCTCTCATAGGAACAGGAGTAGGCCATTCAGCCCCTCCAACCTGCTCCGCCATTCGATTAGATCATGGCTGATCTGCATTCCTGTATCCCTTGGAACCCATACCTAACAAAAATCGATTGATCTGTGTCTTGAGAGCTCTAATTGTCCCTCAGCACCACCAGCCTTTTGGGGGAGTGGTTTCCAAATTTCTGCTGCCCTGATATGAGAGACCGGCCTGTGGTGTGTCCACCATGACATTACCAAGACCCAATGGGGTAGGAAGGGAAGGTGAAATACAAAATCGAAGTGCTTGAGCACGTGAGCAAATCTCGCACTCGTGTATAGCTGTCTTTCCCTGCTTTTCCTCACTCGTGTGCAAGTAGTTGGCTTGCTTTGTGATTAAATGTGACCGTGGCCAAGTGGAAACCGTGTGAACTATCTTGACCTGAACATGCGAACCGCGGCTCACTAACACTGGTACCTCTGACGCAAATCTGCAGCAACATATCCTTTTGGGCTGCAATTAAAATCCGTACAAAAATAAAGCCTTTCGTTTTTTTTGTTGATTTCTATTCATTGATATGAGATTTATCTATTTGCTCAAGGGTTGTTCTCAATCGATTCAGTAACACAATGCTTCAGTTTGTCAAAATAAATTATGTTCAGTTTCTGAATTTAGTCCTTTTTGTTACTGACAGGCAATTCGGTTGCACTGAATCAATGTAATGTCACGGGTTTGACAGTAAATTACTCTGACTAACATCAAAGCTGCCAGGTCAAACTATTGAAAACTGGTACTTATTGCATGCTATGCAGTTCAAATGGATTGTAAGAATCTCTCTCCCCACTATCAAACAATGTGGAGGACTCTCACAACAGCTACTTGGCTGGGGAAAAAAAAGTGAAAATATTGCAATATTTGAGTTGCACAATTGGCATAGTCAAGAATAGAATCATAGAATCATGGGGGGAGAAATTCGGTATCGCCCCATTTGGGGCGCAATTATCGGCCGGGCGCTAAATTTAGTGCCTGGCGCTAATTATCACCTCCAACTGCAAACTTGGCTTCTATCGCCCCCGGAGGTGATTGGAGCGCTAAATCAGGCGCTGCACACCTCTCCTAAGGCGCTAACGCCGAGGAGCGAGGCGTTACCTCAGCTCGCTGGCGAAGCTCATGTGATATCAGTCAGCAATGGAACACAGACACACTGGCGCCGGCCAGTTCTTAAAGGGGCGGGTCGATCTTGCTCTCCATCCACACCCTGCTCATCGCAGCCTTGAATCTTGGCCTGGAGAGACCTGTACATCAATTCTGCTGGAAAGAACAATGGAGAGGCCCAGGGAAAGTGCTCAGAATGCAGCCCCCACAGTCTCTTCTAAATCGATGCAAGGAAGATCAAATCAAAATGAACCTGCAAAGTGCTGCTCAGTACCCAAAACTCCTTCACACAGCGTTGAATCTCTCCAGAAGTCTCTCTCTCTCTCTCTCTCTCAGAATGCATGCTGCAAAAATGTTGCCGACAAAAAAAAGCAGGAAGCGGCCACCTTTAAATAACGCTCCCCCGTCCCTTCCCGACTGCAAAACGTTCCTCTATACCTGTCATTGCTAGCGGCAGGCTGAAAGGCAGGGGGCGCCACTCAATATCCAGTCTGAGGTGTTACCTGTGAAGCTGTCAAACACTGACATTCTGTGTAGTTTGATGCATCCTTGTGTTCAGGACTCCTCAAACCTTTCAACTTTGTAGATTTCAGATGACTGTTGGTTCGGAGGATCCAACAGCCAGTCTGTGAAATCTACAAGGAAGATGTCGGGACTCCTGATCCTGAGCGGATGAAGGCTGTAGGAAGAAAATAAGGTAAGTAAACATTTTCTAACACTTTACGCTCACCTTTCATACTTACCACGCCACACTTGCACCCATCACTCACCTCTACATCACACTTTCAGACCTCTCCGACCCCTGCAGACCTCCTACTCGACTCCTCCAACCCAGCGGGGTTCTCCGAGGTTGGGAAGCCTTCACCTGAAAAGGTAAAATGGGACTAATCCTTTTTTTTCTGCCTGTTAACTACCTGTTAACAGGCAGTTAAAAGGATTTCATCCCTTTCCCGCCTCGAGGAGACGGGACCCGGAGCAGGATGGCTTCCCGCCTCCTGGCAAAAGGGCACGGAGGCGGGATGGGGACAGGTTTGCCATCCGTCTCCACTTCCTGCAACTTTACCGGCAGTCCCGCCTCCATACCTGCCTCCTCGGGGCTGAGAAAATCCAGCCCCAAAAATCTATCGACCTCAGCCTTGAATATACTCAACGACACGGCACACTGGAGGTAGAGAATTCCAGAGATTCACAACCCTCTGAGTGAAGAAATTCATCCTCATTTCAGTCTTAAATGAGAGAAAAGAGGCGGAGAGACTAGGGCACATATTCTGGGGGGATAAGGGAGAGAGCGTCTTTCCCTGGTTGCCTTTTTTTTCCTGCAACCAGCACATGAACTTGAGCGTAAGAGCAACACAAACATAAAAAGGAGAAAGGGAAATGCAGGGACTGAGCCAGAGAGGGAGCAGTATCTTGGTGTGGGTGTTACCACACAAGCTGATCATGCGTGTTTTAAATTGTTACTGTGGAGGTGAAGCTTCTTGAGTGGAGCTTGGAAGATTAGAGAGAGCCGTAACTCCCTTTCCTGATCGTGGGGTCTGCCACAATCGCAATCACACTTACTGCCACCAGCCTCCTCACCAAAGGGTACATTCCAGTTACCATGGCAGCCAATTCCCCATTCATAAACAAATGAAGATGTGCTGTGGCTATGGCAACAGTTGGTTTTGATTTTGCTTGCGTACCGTTTTGTTCCATGACGTAAGAGAACTACTAGGCACTTGGTCTAAGCGTTAAACAAAGCTTTAATCAACTGTTTTACAACATGGAGGTCTATTTGTGTCCTTCACTAGTTCCTGTTAAAAATGTCCTGCGCAAGCTGGGCCTGTGCCCGAGTATTTATACTCTCCCTGGACAGCGCCACCCGCAGGCCGCCCAGTATTATTTCATAAGCCTTTCTTTCATGAATGATTGATTCATGTCAGTTCCTGTGGATTTTTTCCCCCCCTCTTCCTCATTATCATTCCAAATGGAATAATTCCTTTATCTACAGGATGCATTACAAAGCTAATTTCTGACCGCCCTTTGCTCCGTGGACTTGGCCTTTCCGCCTGGCCGAGCAGGACAAGGGTTTTCACTTGCTCTGTACTGGTTGCATTTCCAGCACCTCCGAAAACAGATCCTCAGCTTCTCTCTTCATATTTCACAGCTCGAATGGAACAGTCCCAACTTCTGAATATTGTTAAGGATGAAACGGAGGCGCACAACTGTCAAAGCTGCTCATCAAAAAAACCCAGGCAGAACGGACCTGCGGGAAGGAGGGAGGAGGACAGTAGGAGTATGTTTGTGTTTGTGTGTGTGCTAGGCCGATGTAGCAAAGCCTGGTCTCCAATTGTCTTGGATCCTCTTGCCGTTGGACCAAGACCTTGCTCTGTCAAGCCCGTGTGGTAGCTGGTGTGCAACAGCCACCCCACGTTAAAAGAATTCATGCACAGGCATCTTCCACCCTTTAAAATGAAGCTCGGGACCTGGAACGTTAGGACCCTCACGGACAACCCCAACAGCGACAAACCGGAACGCCGTACTGCTCCGCCCCTTCAACCACCGTCTGCCCCACCTGTGACAGAGACTGTAGGTCCCGCATTGGACTCATCAGTCACCTGAGAACTCACTTTTAGTGTGGAAGCAAGTTATCCTCAACTCCGAGGGACTGCCTAAGAAGAGAAGACTTTAGTTTTAGAAAATTGCTGATGCTGCACAATATGCTAATTACAAAGACTCGTGTTTATCCAATGCCTTATCAGATCTCAGAAACATCTCGAAGCGCTTCACGTACAATTAGTTTCTTTGAAGTACTGTGACACGCTGCAGGCAAAAGCGGCAGCCATTTTGTGTATAGCAAGATTACACAAACAGCGATGAGATAAAATGGCCATATCATCTCTTTTTGGTGGCATTGGTTAAGGGAGGTATGGACATTGGCAGAACACCCTTCAAATAGTATCCGTGGATTTTTAACATCTACTGGTACAGGTGGCCAGGACCTCAGTTTAATGTCTCAGCTGAGGGGCACCATCCTCAACAATGCACCACTCACTCAGCAATGGGCTGGAGTGCCCCCCCATGGATTGTGTGCTCAAGTCTTGGAGTAGGCTCTGATCCCACAACCATCTGACTCAGAGGTGAGAGTGCTACTGACATGAATCAGTCATTCATGAAAGAAAGACTTACGAAATAATACTGAGCGGCCTGCTGGTGGCGCTGTCCAGGGAGAGTATAAATACTCGGGCACGGGCCCAGCTTGCGCAGGACATTCTTGACAGGAACTAGTGAAGGACACAACTAGTCCTCCATGTTGTAAAACAGTTGATTAAAGCTTTGTTTAACGCTTAGACCAAGTGACGAGTAGTTTTCTGACATCAGCTACCATCTGAGCTAAGCTTCCATTAAATAAATAATTCAAGTGCAGAAGCAACTATGCTCGTGCATATGGTTCCAGGGGTATATCCAATAGTTTATACACCTTCTGAGTAATGACTGGAACGACTTTAGCAATCGACGTTGACAAGCCAAATGGATGGCTGTAGTCTATCCGGCCCTGTGTGGCTGAGGCAGAAGGTTGTGGGATCTAGTGCGGTGCTGACGGAGTGCTGCACAGTCAGAGGTGCCGTCTTTCAGATGAGGCGTTAAACCGAGGCCCCGTCTGCCCTCTCAGGTGGATGTAAAAGAACCCATGGCACTATTTCGAAGAAGAGCAGGGGAGTTCTCTCTGGTGTCCTGGGCCAATATTTTTCCTTCAACCAACACCGCTAATTAATCCTCAGGATATCCCAAAGCGTTTTACAGAAGATGAAGTACTTTCCTCTGCCAACATTCAGATATTGGTTAGGTAGAGGAATCTTTGGAGTACTGTGTGAAAGGAGGTTTGTGCAGCATCAGCATTAGATGGAAATAAATAAATATGTTTACCTATTGTGGCACAATGTTGTGAATAAGGTTGGTGAGCTACAAGCACAATTAGCTGTGTGGCAATATGATCTTGTGGCAATAATGGAAATGTGGCTTAAAAACAGTGAGGACTGGGCACTTAATATTCAAGGGTACAAGGTGTTCAGAAAAGATAGGGAAGGAAAAAAGGGAGGCGGGGTGGCAGTGCTGATTAAGGAAGACATTGTAGTGTTGGAAAGGGAGGATGTTCTTGAGGGGACAAGGACAGAATCCATTTGGTTAGAGTTGAGGAGCAAAAAGGGTATGATCACGCTATTGGGGGTATTCTACAGACCTCCAAATAGTGAGAGGGAGGTAGAGGAGCAAATCTGTAGAGAAATCGCAGAGATATGCAAGAGCTAGAGTGGTGATATTGGGGGACTTTAATTACCCAAATATCGATTGGGATAATGCTAGGGTAAGGGGAAAGGAGGGGGAGGAATTTCTGATATGTGTTCAGGAGAATTTCCTTGACCAGTATGTTCTTAGCCCAACTAGGAAGGAGGCATTGCTGGATCTGGTGCTGGTGAATGAGGTGGGCCAGGTCGACCAAGTGTCTGTGGGAGAACACTTGGGTACGAATGATCATCGTATCATAAGATTTAGATTAGCAATGGAGAAGAGCAAGGAACAATCTCGAGTGGAACTTCTAAACTGGAATGGGGCTAACTTCAATGGGATGCAAAAGGGTCTAGCCGGGGTAAAATGGAACCAAAGACTGACAGGAAAAACTGTAATGGAACAATGGGCGATCTTTAAGGAGGAGATGTTCCAAGTACAGACTAGGTACATTCCAACAAGAGGGAAGGGTAAGGGAACCAAAGCCAGGGCTCCTTGGATGACGAGGGAGATAGAGAAGATGATGAAACAAAAAAAGAGGGTGTATGATGAATGTCAGGTGAATTCTTCAAGGGAGAACCAGACCAAATACATTAAGTTGAGAGGGGAAGTGAAGATGAAAATAAGATTGGCAAAGAGAGAATATGAGAGTAGAATGGCAGTTAACATAAAAGGGAACCCAAAAATCTTCTACCGGCATGTAAACAGTAAGCGGGTAGTAAGAGGCGGGGTGGGGCCCATTAGGGACAAAGAAGGTGATAAATGCTTCGAGGCGCAGGGCAAGGCTAGATTACTCAATGAGTACTTTGTATCGGTGTTTACTAAGGAGGTGGATGCTGACAAAATATCGGTAGAAGTGGAAAAGGTAGAAGCAATGGAAGGGGTGAAAATTGATAGACAGAATGTACTAGAAAGGCTAGGTACGCTTAGAGTGGAAAAGTTGCCTGGTCCAGATGGCTTGCATCCAGGTTGCTAAGGGAATTGGGGGAGGAGATAGCGGAAGGGCTTGACATAATTTTCCAATCTTCCCTAGATGCGGGGGAGGTGCCTGAGGATTGGAAAGTGGCAAATGTGACACCATTGTTCAAGAAAGGGTGTAAGGACAATCCTAGAAACTACAGGCCGGTCAGTTTAACATCAGTGTTAGGTAAAGTTTTAGAAACAATAATCAGGGAGAGGTTTAAACTAATTAAGGAGAGCCAACACAGATTTGTAAAAGGCAGATCGTGTTTGACTAATCTAACAGGGAGGATTGATGAAGGGAATGCAATGGATGTTGTCTACATGGATTTTAGGAAGGCATTTGACAAAGTACCACATAGAAGGCTGGTTAACAAAATTGAGGCTCATGGAATAGGTGGGTCAGTGGCAGCTTGGATAAGGGATTGGCTTAAGGATAGAAAACAGCGAGTTGTGGTAAATGGCTGTTTTTCAGACTGGAGGATGGTAGACAGTGGTGTTCCCCAAGGGTCAGTGCCGGGGCCACTGCTTTTTTGATATATATAAATGACCTGGATATTGGAATACAGAGTAGAATTTCTAAATTTGCCAATGACACCAAACTTGGGGGTGTGGCAAACAGTGAGGATGATACTAATCGACTGCAACAGGACATGGAAAGGCTAGCAGAATGGGCAGACAAGTGGTAGATGAAATTTAATAGAGAGAAGTGTGAGGTGATGCATTTTGGCAGAAGGAACAGGGAGAGGCAATATACACTTAATGGCACAGTTTTAAAGAGTGTGCAGGGACAGAGGGACCTGGGAGTTAATGTGAATAGGTCCCTGAAGGTGATGGGACATATTGAGAGAGTGGGGGGGAGAAATTGAGTCGCGCCCCCTTTGGGGCGCTAACTTTTAGTGCCCCGTAAAAATTAGCACCCCCCCACGGCCGAAATTGAGTGGTAGCGCCCCTAGAGGGAAGCGGGGTGATACTTAAAGCACCCCGCCTCCCTCTTGGGGCGCTGCAAGGGAATATCGCGGCGCTACGTGCCGTGGTATTGCAGGCCTTCCTCCCCTTCTTAAAGGGGAGGGGCCTTGCGCAGCGCAACCCGGGGCCCAGCTGGGCCACCGGGGATCGGAGTGCCGGCAAAAGAGCCCGGCACTCAAGAGAAGTGCCGGGCTCACAGAGTGCAGCCGGCACTCCGCAGGGGGGGGGGGGGCGGAGGTGGGTCAGGAGGCCGGGGACTGGAGCTGAGGCAGGTGCTGGCAGGCAGCCAGCAACAAAAATGGCCGCCTGGCACCTCGCGTTTAAATAGCTCCGCCCCGGCCGCAGGTAGGCCCCCCGACCCAGTTGGATATAGCGTCCGGCGGTAAGTCGGGGCGCTACCGAAGATCGCGGCCGGGGCGCGAGCGGGGCGCTGCGCACGGCGATGACGTCATCGCCGGCGGTGCAGTACTGCGGGGCGCTAACAGTTAACACCACCACTAACCTCCTGCTGAATTTGGCGTTGGCGGCGCCGCGCCCGAGCGCTAGTTGCTCTGTGCCCCGTTAACGCCCTCTTAGGGTGCTAACAGGAGGCGCAAAGCAACCGAATTTTTCCCCCATGGGATCTTGGGATTCATAAATAGAGGTATTGAGTACAAAGTAGAAAAATTATGCTGAAATTTTATAAAGCGCTGGTTAGTCCACAACTGGAGTATTGCGTCCAGTTCTGGCCACCACACTTTAGGAAGGATGTGAAGGCCCTTGAGAGGGTGCAGAGGAGATTTACCAGAATGGTTCCGGGGATGGGGGATCTTAGCTACAAGGACAGGTTGGAGAAGCTGGATTTGTTTTCACTGGAGCAAAGGAGGTTGAGGGGTGACTTGATCGAGGTGTACAGGATTATGACGGGTTTGGATAGGCTAGACGGGGAAAGGCTGTTCCCACTAATTGATGGTACAAGGACTAGGGGACACAAATTTAAGGTTTTGGGTGAGAGATACAGGGGGGGATGTGGGGAAAAACTTTTTTACGCAGCGAGTGGTGAGGACCTGGAACTCGCTGCCGACGGAAGTGGTGGAAGTGGAGACACTCAGTGTTTTCAAGGGGAGACTGGATAGGCACTGGAGGGAAATAAACTTGCAGGGCTACGGGGATAGAGCGGGGGAATGGGACTGACTGGATTGCTCTACAGAGAGCTGGCATGGACTCGATGGGCCGAATGGCCTCCTTCTGTGCCGTTATGACTCTATTGCTTCATAGGAGTGATTATCAAACCTCTCTCTCCTCCTTTAGTCGCTCCTTAAAACCGACCTCTTTGACCAAGCTTTAGGTCACCTGTCCTAATATCTCCACACATGGCTCGCTGTCAAATTTTGTTTGATTATCTGTCCATCATTAATTCCACCTGCTCTACCAGGTTCCCTCTCGTTCACTTCCTTTCAAGACTGAAGATCCGTTAGAATTTAGAGTTTTTCTAATCTAGCCCACTGTAATTACTCAGTCCTGTAACACTGGTGATCAGCTCTGCGATTGTTCGCTGCACTGTCCTCAGGATTTGGATATCTCCGTTCAAGCATTCTTCATCAAATTAAATTATACTCTGCATGAGAAAAGGCCTTTGTTTGCTCGCACTGCAGTTTCACTAGGGGTAGGAAGCAGTCCCTGAAGGTTACTAAATTAATTATCTGTGCTCCTGAATAGAATCAGCTTTGCTATTAATGCTCAGATTGGACTGCTGTGTCTTTTGTACTCGCCTCTCCATATGTGTTAGAAACTCTGATCGATGTTAACTTTCAGTGATTATGTTTGGCTATAGTTCGCAGATGTTGTTGTTGTTTTCGTACCTTCACGAGCTTCCCTTGGAGAATAGTGTGAATTAGTGGACGGATTCGCAGACTGATTAACCGCCTGACAGGCCACAACATGAATGTTCCTTCCATGGCTGTAACCATCTTTATACCAGCCGATGGGGTGGTTAGTCCTATACGGCGAGAGGGTTTTATGCGCTCCCGCAATCCATAGGACGAAGGGCTGACAGCACTCAGTATACAGCGTCTTCCATCCCGCATCTACTATACCACACCTACCATACTGCGGCAAGTGTCTCACCCCCTGACTCCCCAAAGCCTTTCCACCATCTACAAGGCACAAGTCAGGAGTGTGATGGAATACTCTCCACTTGCCTGGATGAGTGCAGCTCCAACAACACTCAAGAAGCTCGATGCCATCCAGGACAAAGCAGCCCGCTTGATTGGCACCCCATCCACCATCTTAAACATTCACTCCCTCCACCACCGGCGCACCGTGGCTGCAGTGTGTACCATCTACAAAATGCACTGCAGCAACTCGCCAAGGCTTCTTCAACAGCACCTCTCAAACCCGCGACCTCTACCACCTAGAAGGACAAGGGCAACAGGTGCATGGGAACACCACCACCTCCAAGTTCCTCTCCAAGTCACACACCATCCTGACTTGGAAATATATCGGCCGATCCTTCATCGTCGCTGGTTACAAAATCCTGGAACTCCCTCCCTAACAGCACTGTGGGAACACCTTCACCACACGGACTGCAGCGGTTCAAGAAGGCGGCTCACCACCACCTTCTCAAGGGCGATTAGGGATGGCCAATAAATGCTGGCCTTGCCAGCGACGCCCAAATCCCAGGAAATAATTTTTTAAAATACCGCACCTACTGACGTGAATCAGTCATTCATGAAAGAAAGACTTATAAAATAATACTGAGCGGCCTACGGGTGGCGCTGTCCAGGGAGAGTATAAATACTCAGGTACGGGCCCAGCTTGCGCAGGACATTCTTAACAGGAACTAATGAAGGACACAACTAGACCTCCATGTTGTAAAACAGTTGATTAAAGCTTTGTTTAATGCTTAGACCAAGTGCCTAGTGGTTTTCTTACATCACCTACCATATCATGTCTATCGGAGAGAGGCAGGAAATACGACCATGGTTGGACGGTTAACAGCTCTGAGCTTCTGTTGACATTCTTGATTGCAAAAGAAAATCTTTAAAAGGAATCCAGACATCACACCTTCATTTAGCTTGCTCCCATCGCGGTGAGCATACGACCCCCTCCCTTCAGGGCTATCCTTGTCATGTTACCTGCAAAGGCAGCTCCCCCTGTTACCAGACCGCAGCAATGCACCTGAATGCAATGTGCTAAGATCATTAGAAGTGTCTCCTGGATTGGGCCCCATGGGATCTTCATTGGAAACCTCACCAGGTGACGCTGGGCGGGGTGGGCGGGTGGTGTTAAGATAGAAATGGGCCCCAGTAATGTGCCGTATGGTCTCACTGATAGTCGCCTAGCCTGCAGAAGCCTTTGGGAGATATCAGGTTCCTTCCCACCTACAAACATAGAAACATAGAAGATAGGAGCAGGAGTAGGCCATTCAGCCCCTCGAGCCTGCTCCGCCATTCAATGAGATCATGGCTGATCATCCAAACTCAGTACCCTGTCCCTGCCTTCTCCACATATCCCTTGATCCCTTTAGCCTTAAGAAATATATCTAACTCCTTCTTGAATATATTTAATGAATTGGCCTCAACTGCCCTCTGTGGTAGAGAATTCCACAGGTTTACCACTCTCTGGGTGAAGAAATTCCTCCTCATTTCTGTCCTAAATGGCTTACCCCTTATCCTTAGACTGTGACCCCTGGTTCTGGAATCTACGACCATTGGGAACATCCTTCCTGCATCTAGTCTGTCTAGTCCTGTTAGAATTTTATAAGTTTCAATGAGATCCCCTCTCATTCTTCTAAACTCCAGCGAGTATAAGCCCAATCGACCCAATCTCTCCTCATACGTCAATCCTGCTATCCCAGGTACAAGACCTGGCAGATGTCTATAGAGCATCTTAACGTCGCCCTCCGTGCAAATGGGGACTTGGCACGACTTTAGAAGAGGCGGCAATCATTAATTGCTGGTTCTGGGAAGCCGCGAACGGTTTCTGAAGCTTTTGCTGTTGGGTCTACATTGCAGCGGTGTGCTTAAGTACCTGCGCAGTATTCCGATTCATGCAGGGGGAAGCGGGCGGCGGGAAAGCATGGTGTGGGGGTCAGGATGCTACCTTCGAATCGCAGGGCGGTTGGGTTAATTACAAGAGCCGCAGTTATGTAACGGGTGAAGCATGTTGTAGAGCAATGTGCTGTTTGTCACCTCAAAGGAGCTTTATAAGCATGATTAAAATCAGTAGAAGGTAAGCGATTGCTGGATAAATTGGTGAAATCATCCCATTTACAGCCAAACATGATAAATGTTCAGCAGAAAGTTGGTTATTGAACGTAGAGTCTGCTTTGAACTATCACACGGCTGAATCGTATTTAGTGCTATGAATTATTGCAGACATTAAACATTGCTGGCCAAGTAGAAAATCAGCAATTAAACAAACGATTAAGGGGTAGGATTAACTAAGTTAAGCCCACTAATGATTTTTTTCCAGTTATTTTCTGGGCACTGAGCATTGCACTATTAAAAACATCTGTCATAAATATGGTCAGTCACAAATGTTCTACCTCTGAAAGTGCAGTGATTTTATAGACTTGCATACAGCAATGGTTGGTCTTAGGATTTGTTAACAAGACTTGGTTTATAGAGGAGCTACAATGATTAATGTATTTTGCAATAATACTTACAGGAAACGTGGGGAGTGTTACAAGAGTGAAAATGGTACTTTATCCAACTCCATGTAAATACTGACACACTCCCGGGGACTCCCTGTAAATACTGACACACTCCCGGGGACCTCCTGTAAATACTGACACACTCCCGGGGACCCCCTGTAAGTACTGACACACTCCCGGGGACCCCCTGTAAGTACTGACACACTCCCGGGGACCTCCTGTAAATACTGACACACTCCCAGGGACTCTCTGTAAATACTGACACACTCCCAGGGACTCTCTGTAAATACTGACACACTCCCGGGACCCCCTATAAATACTGACGCACTCCCGGGGACTCCCTGTAAATACTGACACACTCCCGGGGACTCCCTGTAAATACTGACACACTCCCGGGGACCCCCTGTAAATACTGACACTCTCCTGGGGACCCCCTGTAAATACTGACACACTCTCGGGGACCCCCTGTAAATACTGACACACTCCCGGGGAACCCCTGTAAATACTGACACACTCCTGGGGACCCCCTGTAAATACTGACACACTCCCTGGGGCACCCTGTAAATACTGACACACTCCCGGGGACATGCTATAAATACTGACACACTCCCGGGGACCCCCTGTAAATACTGACACACTCCTGG
The DNA here is from genome assembly GCF_052327205.1 of Somniosus microcephalus. Taxonomy (NCBI): domain Eukaryota; kingdom Metazoa; phylum Chordata; class Chondrichthyes; order Squaliformes; family Somniosidae; genus Somniosus; species Somniosus microcephalus. The sequence goes on along the minus strand of NC_141015.1, from coordinate 36,796,785 downwards.
GGACTCCCTATAAATTCTGACACACTCCCTGGGACCCCCTGTAAATGACAGGTAACATTCGCGCCACAGAAGTGCCAGGCAATGACCATCTCCAACAAACGAGGGTCTAAACACCGCCCCATGACATTCAATGGCATTACCATCACTGAACCCCACACCATCAACATCCTCGGAGTCACCATTGACCAGAAACTTAACTGGACCAGCCACATAAATACTATGGCAACAAGAGCAGGTCAGGGGCTGGGAATTCTGCGGCCAGTGTCTCACCTCCTAACTATCCAAAGCCTTTCTACATCTACAAGGCACAAGTCAGGAGTGTGATGGAATACTCTCCACTTGCCTGGATGAGTGCAGCTCCAACAACACTCAAGAAGCTCGACACCATCCAGGACAAAGCAGCCCGCTTGATTGGCACCCCATCCACCACCTTAAACATTCACTCCCTCCACCACCGGCGCACTGTGGCTGCAGTGTGTACCATCTACAAGATGCACTGCAGCAACTCGCCAAGGCTTCTTCGGCAGCACCTCCCAAACCCATGACTTCTTCCACCTAGAAGGACAAGGGCAGCAGGCGCATGGGAACACCACCACCTCCAAGTTCCCCTCCAAATCACACATCATCCTGACTTAGAAGTATATCGCTGATCCTTCATCGTCGCTGGGTCAAAACCCTGGAACTCCCTTCCTAACTGCACTGTGGGAGCACCTTCACCACACGGACTGAAGTGGTTCACAAGGCGGCTCACCACCACCTTCTCAAGGGCAACTAGGGATGGGCAATAAATGCTGGTCTTGCCGGCGATGCCCACATCCCATAAAAATGAATAAATGGCCAGTTTCTCTGTATTGTTGCTGGTGTTGGTCCAGGGAAGAATGTTGGCCGAGGACAGCAGGAGTTGGAAGAACTCCCTCCTCTTTCTTCAGATAGTCCCGTAGGATCTTTAACAGCCAATGAAGACTGACAGATAAAGCCTCAGTTTAACATCTCGTCCTAAAGGACGGCACCACCGACAGTGCGGTGCGCCCTCAGTACTGCGCGGGAGTGTCAGCCTAGATTATGTGCTCAAGTCCCTGGAGTGGGTCTTGAACCCACGAATAGTGTTCCCACAAAGCTGCACGGCCGCGCAGTACTGGGAAATGTCCCGCGCAGGCCGCTCTCCGGCTTTTACACTGTGAATACCCCGGGCGCGCAGAAATTTAAAGGGACCGTGCATGAAAAGAAACAGGCCGCGCCGAACAAAAGCGCAGCTTAGAGAGAACAATGCCCACGACCCTCCAGGCCGAACCACCCACTGAGCCAAATTACTAATAGGAAACTCTTGTTTAAACGGCACCTAAATATCCGGAAATCTCTATTAACCGGCAAAATTCTCACTCCGAAAACAACACCTCAATAACCGGCAATGTTACCGAGTCCGAGTCTCCCATGGTAGCCGAGTTAGTCAGTGGGGGTAGTTCTCCAAACTGCCACTACTCGGCTTCTTGGCGCTGTCGGAAGTTGGAACGCCTCAATCCCCCTGTAACAGGAGTCTGACTCTCCCGCGCTGCTGGTAGTCTCTTCTGATCTGCCATTTTACAGGGGTACTGTGTGTCTCCCACGCTGCTGGTAGTCATTGCATTGCATTACCCTCAACTGGCAGCACTGTACTTAATCAAGCATCTTCCACCATCCATTTAACACAACATTCTGTAGGTGAGTACCCAATTACTCTATACTGCACATTTCTTGATTTTTAAAAATTTTTCTTTGTTAAAAATAGCCTCGGTAGGTAACCCTCTCCGTCATCCGGAATTTTTGATCAACTGGCAACACACCGGTTCCGTCGGTGTCGGATACCAAAGAGTTTCCTGTAGTAATATTCTTGCCTTTACTTTCTTGCCACGGACAAAAACAAAAATCCGACACGTTCCCAAGTGTCAAGCAATTCATTACCTGTTTGAAAGCTCATTCATTTGCAAGATTATCGGAGCAATTCAATTCAACATCACAACTCAATGGCAGTAATAAATCAAGAAGTTAAAAACAAGTGGATAATGCGCCTAATGAAAACTTAAGGTGGCGTTGATAACTTCACCTAATTAAAGCTTTCTTGCTTCGCTCTGTCACATCACCCCATGCTCACTCAGGTAATGAGGCACCCCTGTTGGATGTAACTACGCACACACGGAGATGCCACTACAGTACAAGGTACATAATCCTTGACATGGAATTAAAGAGTGTTTGGGCTGCAAAAACAAATGATCACAAGCTAAGATGCTATTAGATATTATGCTGTGAGAGTTGAGCGCGCTAACCAGCTCTGTCACTGCCACCTGCTGTAATTGGTTTAGATTGAAACAGTTGGCCCGGAATTTGCGGATGTAATGACGGCGAAATTGTCAGCGCTCGCCGTCATTACCGCGTGAAACTGGCAGCAACTTCTGGGGCACGATCTTGAATACAAGGACTCATCAAGCAACAGAGAATGTCAATGTTTGACAGCTTCACAGAGCTGTCAAACGATAACAAATCATCTGTCAAAAACTTTTGACAGATGAAACGTCATACGCTGACATTCTCTGTAACCGGCTTTCCCCTTAATCGGCTTGCTAAGCCCGCTGGGCGAGACTAAACAAGGGAAAATAGCGTGGGTTGGCCACAAGTCGATGGAGGCGGGACTAAAACCCGACAAGCAGCAGTCCCGCCTCCAACGCGCTCACCATTGACAAAATCGCCCCCCCCCCCCGGTGTCCGCACTTGCGCAGTTAAATGCGGAAATCCTGAAGTTGCTGTCAGTGATACCCTGCTGCTCCACAGGGTGCGATCTTGCAGTCCTCGCAGCTGGAAACCAATTCGAAATCGCTGAATTGACATGAACTTCCGTTTTTTGCGCTCTCATCTCGCTGTAAAAATCCTTGAAAAAGTTCATCTTTGTTGAATGAGGTGTAACTGAGTTTTTAATGGCGTACTAAGTCATAATTACTGCTGAGCCACCTCTCTGGCTCTGAAAAACTAATTTTATATTTGTGGAATGTCATTTTCTCCATTCCATGATAAAAATCCCATAGATTCTTAAAATATAAAAAATTAATTTTTATTTTTTTAAAGGTTTCTTTATGCTATTTCAGCTTCTACCTTAATTCCCAGGTGTATGTCCCAATCTTTATTTCACTTTCTGTACAATTATTAAAAAGTGAATGATATAACCTACTTGTTACTTCCTGGTTTGCTGTCTGTAAGAATTCTTCAATGTGATTGGTTGCTTAGCCTGCTTGATGACATCACTGTTGCTGAATGCCAGAGATCCCCTCTAGGTGGCGCCTGAATGAAATTAACGTTGGGAAAGGTGAACACCATGCCACAGAGCCCGCTAAAAGTTTGTAGGTAGCTTTTTTCAAGGTCACTTCGCTGCTGACTGCAAAATCTGGGCCAATAACTCACAGATTCCTGAGTTAAACGGTTACTTCAGTGTGGTACATTTGGCTTATGTTGCTGCTCTTCTCATTGAGCACTGTGAATGGGAGACTTGGCCAGGTTCAGTTCCTTCCTTGGTTCTAGGGATATCTTTGTTTTAGATCCCTCTTTTCACCTCTCCTACTTTTCCATGGGAGTTTTTGTGGTTCCTCATCTTATCCCTTCTCCACTCGGCTTCCTGTCTAGGAGACTTTGCCTTGTTCCCAGGGCATGAGGAGCACCTGCTGGTGTTCACCGAGCAACGTGCTTCGGGAGCCACCCGCTCCCTGACTGTTGCTTCGCCAGCCTGGTTCTCTCCTGGCTCTGTGTCTCACCTTCAATACTTCCTGCTCCCCCTCAAAACAACAACCTTGCATTTACACAGAGCCTTTGTCCCAAGGAACATGACAAGAGGAGTAAAACTGTATGTTGAGCAGAGTGGAGGAGGCGAGCAAGTGTTGGGGGGGATGGGGAGGGAGGGGTTAACTGAAAGCCATGATTGAAATGAGTAGGTTTTGAGTAGGGGAGGCAGAGGGGTTCAGGGAGGTAATTCCAGAGAGTAGGAATGAGACAGCGGAACGTTCTGCCACTGATGGTGGAACATAGAAACATAGAAACATAGAAGATAGGAGCAGGAGTAGGCCATTCGGCCCCTCGAGCCTGCTCCGCCATTCAATGCAATCATGGCTGATCATCCAAATTCAGTACCCTGTCCCTGCTTTCTCCCCATATCCCTTGATCCCTTTAGCCTTAAGAAATATATCTAACTCCTTCTTGAATATATTTAATGGTCAGAGGAGAGGAACAAAATGTTTAAGAGTTGCTCAAGATCTTTTCACGTGGGAACTTTGAATGGGAAATCTGTTCTTTAGTTTTCTAAATACCAATTGTTAGCACGTCAGGAAATCGCTCTCAAGTGGACATCTGAGAGGGACAGGGACGAAGATCTGGAGACAACTGAGCCAGGAAAACAACAACAACAAATTATGTTTATATTGCACCTTTGACATAATAAAACGTCCCAAGGCGCTTCACAGGAGCGATAGCAAAAAAAACCCAGAATTTGTCACCGAGTCATATAAAAGAAAGAAAGACTTGCATTTCTATAGCGCCTTTCACGACCACCGGCCATCTCAAAGTGCTTTACAGCCAATTAAGTACTTTTGAAGTCACTGTTGTAATGTCGAAAACGCAGCAGCCAATTTGCGCACAGCAAGGTCCCACAGCAATGTGATAATGACCAAATAATCTGTTTTTGTTATGTTGGTTGAGGGATAAATATTGGCCAAGACACCTCTCCTGCTCTTCTTCGAAATAGTGCTGTGGGATCTTTTGCATCCACCTGAAAGAGCAGACAGGGCCTCAGTTTAACATCTCATCCGAAAAATGGCACCTCTGACAGTGCAGCACTCCCTCAGCACCGCACTGGAGTGCCAACCTAGCTTTATTTGCACAAGTCCCTGGAGTGGGACTTGAATCTGACTCAGAGGCAAGTGTGCTACCAACTGAGCCACAGCTGACACTATATAAGGAGATATTAGGGCAGAGGCCCAAAAGCTTGGTTGAAGAGTTAGGAATTAAGGAGTGTCTTAAAGGAGGAAAGAGAAGTGGAGAGGCAGAGTGGCTTAGGAAGGGAATTGCAGAGCTTGGGACCTAAGCAGCTGAAGGCACGGCTACCAATGGTGGAGTAATTAAAATCAGGGACGTTCAAAAGGCCAAAATATGCGGAGCGCAGAGGTCTAGGGGGATTATAGGGCTGGAGGAGATTACAGAGCTAAGGAGGGGACGAGGCCATGGGGGGATTTGAAAACAAGGATGAGAATTTTAAAATCAACAACTGACAAATGAGCCAGGAAAAGGTCACCGTTCACCACCATGCACTCTGTGGTGACTCTACCATCTTGGGTATCCAACGGACATTTCTGGGTTTGTCCATGGCTCCAACCCCTAACGCACTGGCGACCAAACTCGCAATCTCATTGGAACGGCTCCCTGGTGCAGAGAAAGGGCTGGTCTTCGCAGTGAGGAATAGACTCAACAGCACTGGTACAAAGCACTCTCTCTTTGCTCGCGGTTTCTCCTTTAACCAGCACAGGCAGCGTACACCCTGTGCTCTATCAGGCTGGACTGGACGCACCATCATTTACATTTGAGTTGGATTCCTTCCAGAAATATTAATCATTCATTTGGAATGAATGGCTGTAAATATGTGTTCAGTGTTAAGTTATCTGAATAAAACATTATCGCTGTCTAGAAAATAAATGATAATGAGCGAGTTGTTCAGAAAATATAGCCATGTTTGGACAGATTTCCTATAAGGGTTTGTTTATAAATCACTAACCAGCAGTTAACACGATCTCAAACTGTGTAAGCGCTAAACAGGATGTTAAATACAGATGGAAGCATTTATTTAAAAAAACCCGCAGTATTTCATTGCGTAAAACCATGATGATTATTTTATGTTGATTGGGCAGTGTAGGATTAACCAGTGAGTTCCAAATGGTCTCTGGGACTATGGCCCAGAGTTAACTGTTGGTGCTAGCAGCAAGTGGATGTTTAATGCCCCTTGAATGTGTATTCGCAGAATTGTAGAAATTCACGGCACAGAAGGAGGCCATTCGGCCTTGCGCGACGGCTGACTTCACGCTCTGCAGACTTTGAATGTCCAGGGCCAGCGCTGCTAACGGCAGCGCTATGGCCCTCACCAAAATGGCGGCCACCGTGTCCCGCGCCAGAGGCGGGCGGAAGTGAGGCGGCCGCCATTTTTTTTTACGCACCTGCCGCGAACGGGTGGCAGTACGTACCAGAATTTTTAGCCCTCTATGTGTAATATGTATGAATGTATAATGTTTCTATATGTTTAATGCACCCACGTGTGCGATGTTTCTATGTTTAATGTCCCTTGAATGTGTAATGTTTCAATAAGTGTCAAGTGATGCATGTTGTTAGGAACAACATGGAGAGGCAGTATAATCCAAATGGTACTATTTTGAGGGGCAGTATAATCCAAATGGTACTATTTTGAGGGGGTGCAAGAGCAGAGGGATCTGGGGGTGTATATTCACAAATATTTGAAGATGGCAGGACAAGTTGATAAGGCGGCTAAGAGAGCCAATGGGATACTTGGATCGTTGGGTACCCAAGATGGTAGAGTCACCACCATCAATATCCTGGGGGGGGGGGGTCACCATTGACCAGAAACTTAACTGGACCAGCCACATAAATACTGTGGCAACAAGAGCAGGTCAGAGGCTGGGTATTCTGCAGCGAGTGTCTCACCTCCTGACTCCCCAAAGCCTTTCCACAAGTCACAAGTCAGGAGTGTGATGGAATACTCTCTGACATGAATCAGTAATTCATGAAAGAGAGACTTATGAAATAATTCTGAGCGGCCTACGGGTGGCGCTGTCCAGGGAGAGTATAAATACTCGGGCTCGGGCCCAGCTTGCACAGGACATTCTTAACAGGAACTAGTGAAGGACACAACTAGACCTCCATGTTGTAAAACAGTTGATTAAAGCTTTGTTTAACGCTTAGACCAAGTGCCTAGTAGTTTTCTTACGTCACTCTCCACTTGCCTGGATGAGTGCAGCTCCAACAACACTCAAGAAGCTCGACACCAGCCAGGACAAAGCAGCCTGCTTGATTGGCACCCCATCTACCACCTTAAACATTCACTCCCTCCACCACCGGCGCACCGTGGCTGCAGTGTGTACCATCTACAAGATGCACTGCAGCAACTCGCCAAGGCTTCTTCGGCAGCACCTCCCAAACCCACGACCTCTACCACCTAGAAGGACAAGGGCAGCAGGTGCATGGGAACACCATCACCTCCAAGTTCCCCTCCAAGTTACACACCATCCTGACTTGGAAATATATCGGCCGTTCCTTCATCGTCGCTGGGTCAAAATCCTGGAACTCCCTCCCTAACAGCACTGTGGGAGCACCTTCACCACACGGACTGCAGTGGTTCAAGGCGGCGGCTCACCACCACCTTCTCAAGGGCAGCTAGGGATGGGCAATAAATGCTGGCCTTGCCGGCGATGCCCACATCTCATGAACGGATAAAAAAAATTGTAAATACGGGCATTGAATACAAAAATAAGGAAATCACGCTAAACCTTTACAAATCACTGGTTAGCTGGAGTATTGTGTACAATTCTGGACACCACACTTTAGGAAGGATGTCAAGGCTTTGGAGAGGGTGCAGAGGAGATTTACTAAGATGATACCAGGGTTGAGAAACTTAGTTCTGTGGAGAAGCTGAGAGCAGAGAAGGTTAAGGGGTGATTTAACAGAGGTATTCAAAGCGATGAGGGGTTTTGATTGAGCCAGTAGGGAGAAATTGTTTCCTCTGGCAAGTTGGTCGGTAACCAGAGATCATAGATTTAAAATAATTGGCAAAAGAGCTAGAGGGGAAATGAGAATATTTTTCACACACACAGGGTTGTTAAGATCTGGAACGCACTGCCTGAAAAGGGCGGTGGAATCAGATTCCATGGGAACTTGCAAAAGGCAATTCGACATGTACAGGAAACTTTCGATTTACCGGCACCTAAATAACCGGAAATCTCGGTTAACCGGCAAAATTCAGGAGTAGGTTTTACTTCATATTTTTTTGCCTTCTTCCATCTGTGCTATGCAAGGGTGTGGCTGCAGCTGTTGCTAAGCTACAGAGACGCTTGAAACTTGTGTTCATTGTTCTACAGTTGTTGCTAAGCAACAGGGTTTGTTGCTTTATACGGAGCTGTCAGCTCTCCCTATCTTTTACTATAGCGTTTGGTTATCCGGAATTTTTGATGAACCGGCACCACGTCGGTCCCGTCCGTGCCAGATAAAAAAAAGTTTCCTGTACTTGAAGAGGACTAATTTGCAGGGTTACGGGGAAAAATCTGGGGTGTGGGACTATATTGGAGAGCTCTTTCAAAGAGCTGGCACAGGCATGACGGGCTGAATGGCCTCCTTCTGTGCTGTAATAATCTATGATTCTATGTTTAATGCCACTGAATGTATAATGTTTCTCTATTTTTAAATCGCCTATATGACATTCTTCTGTCCAATATATTGACACAGATGTTAACTTATATTAAATGTGTTATCGCCTCTCCTAAAACCACACACAGAGGAATGTCACTCAAGCACATTAAACATTTGCCTCTTAATATCACCAGTATTCATTTCTAGACTCATAAGTTCAATGATTGATCTAGGTGATAGGCTTAGCCAGCAAACCAAAGGTTTATAAAAGAACTTTCCAGAAGCAATGATTAATATTGAGGTAGGCAGAATTGCTACCCTCTCCCTTGTTTCTCTTCCCTCTCTCTATCACTTTCTCTCTCTCTGCTGCTGAAACCCTCTTGGTTACTTCAGTGATTGTCGCTGCCCCAGTGATCTCTCCCAGTCGCTGTCCCCGATCCCAGTAATCTCTCCCAATCGCTGTCCCCGACCCCAGTAATCTCTCCCAATCGCTGTCTCCGATCCCAGTAATCTCTCCCAATCGCTGTCTCCGATCCCAGTAATCTCTCCCAATCGCTGTCTCCGATCCCAGTAATCTCTCCCAATCGCTGTCTCCGATCCCAGTAATCTCTCCCAATCGCTGTCTCCGATCCCAGTAATCTCTCCCAATCGCTGTCTCCGATCCCAGTAATCTCTCCCAATCGCTGTCTCCAATCCCAGTAATCTCTCCCAATTGCTGTCTCCGATCCCAGTAATCTCTCCCAGTCGCTGTCCCCGATCCCAGTAATCTCTCCCAATCGCTGTCCCCGATCCCAGTAATCTCTCCCAATCGCTGTCCTTGACCCCAGTAATCTCTCCCAATCGCTGTCCCCGATCCCAGTAATCTCTCCCAGTCGCTGTCCCCGATCCCAGTAATCTCTCCCAATCGCTGTCCCCGATCCCAGTAATCTCTCCCAATCGCTGTCCCCGACCCCAGTAATCTCTCCCAATCGCTGTCCCCGATCCCAGTAATCTCTCCCAATCGCTGTCCTTGACCCCAGTAATCTCTCCCAATCGCTGTCCCCGATCCCAGTAATCTCTCCCAATCGCTGTCCCCGATCCCAGTAATCTCTCCCAATCGCTATCCCCAATCCCAGTAATCTCTCCCAATCGCTGTCTTTGATCCCAGTAATCTCTCCCAATCGCTATCCCCAATCCCAGTAATCTCTCCCAATCGCTGTCTTTGATCCCAGTAATCTCTCCCAATCATTGCCCCTGATCCCAGTAATCTCTCCCAATCACTGTCTCCGATCCCAGTATTCTCTCCCAATCGCTGTCCCCGATCCCAGTATTCTCTCCCAATCATTGTCCCTGATCCCAGTAATCTCTCCCAATCATTGCCCGCGATCCCAGTAATCTCTCCCAATCGCTGTCCCCGATCCCAGTAATCTCTCCCAATCACTGTCCTTGATCCCAGTAATCTCTCCCAATCACTGTCCCCGATCCCGGTAATCTCTCCCAATCACTGTCTTTGATCCCAGTAATCTCTCCCAATCGCTGCCCCCGATCCCAGTAATCTCTCCCAATCACTGCCCCGATCCCAGTAATCTCTCCCAATCACTGCCCCAATCCCAGTAATCTCTCCCAATCAATGCCCCAATCCCAGTAATCTCTCTCAATCACTGCCCCAATCCCAGTAATCTCTCCCAATCAATGCCCCAATCCCAGTAATCTCTCTCAATCACTGCCCCAATCCCAGTAATCTCTCCCAATCGCTGTCCCTGATCCCATTGACCTCTCCTAACTGCACACATCAGTTTACATTAGTTTCACACGCCGTTTTTCTTATATTCAATCTCTTTGCAAATCGTCCGTCAGCTCAAGATTAACTCAATCACAAATTTGAAGGGACAGAATTTAAGAAACCAGAATCTATGTAAAGTGGCCCTCCCCACAGGAATCGATTCATGTGCTCTTTCCCAACAGCTGTTTGGTGTGTCCCTCCCTGAACAGCTGTTCCTTTTCCCCTAACAACTCATCAAAAAAAATACCATTACAATCTAGAAGCAGACTTTGATGTGTAACTTAAGAATCCCCTCGCCATCACTCCTGCTGCACAGTAAGATCCAAAGACAGTGACAAGCACCTATACGGCAGTCACATGGTTAACGTTCTACCTTGTCAACTGGATCCATTGGTGTTGTCTATTACTTGAGGTCAATAATGTCTAGCCATTAAACGGGTAGATAAAGGTAGCAACAGGTCTCCACAGACTTCTCCCGGAATGACCGTACAAACCAGACTGTTCACATCCTTCACGTCCTATTCAGCCCCGAGCTGAGCTTCCAATCCCATATCCTTTCCATCACAAAGAAGGTTTGATCAGCCATGATCTCATTGAATGGCGGAGCAGGCTCAAGGGGCCGAATGGCCTACTGCTGCTCCTATCTTCTATGTCTCCGTAAAATCACCAACGTCTTCCCCTGTCTCAGCCAACTTGCTGCTGACACCCTCCTCCATGCCTTTGTCACCGCCAGACACGACTATTCCAATGCTCTCCTGGCCAACCTCCCAGCCTCCACCCTCCATAACCTTCAGCTCAACCAAAGCTCTGCTGCCCATACCCTATCCCTCACCAAGTCACCTTTCACCCCTGTCCTTGCTGGCTCGCGGATCCCCAACAACTCCAATTTAAAATTCTCTTGGCTTTGTCCCTCCTTATCTCTATAACCTCCTCCATCATGACAAACCCTCCCCCCCCAGAGGAACATGTGCCTCTGACTATGACCTCTTGTGCAGCCTCCCTTTACCCCTCCATTGGCGGCCATGGCTTTCAGCCGTCTAGACCCTATGCTCTGGAATTCCCTTCCTAAACCTCACCGCCACTCCTCTTTTAAGACCCTCCTTAAAACCCACCTACTTTGACCCAGCCTTTGATCACCCCTCCTAATATTTCCTTCTTTGGCTCGATGTCTATTGTTGTCTGTGCCTCTGTGAAGCGCCTTGGGACTTTTTTCTACATTCAAGGCGCTATATAAAGGCAAGCTGTTGTTGGGATGCAATAGTCAGTGAATTTTGCGATTATTTAATTGCACACTAGTTAATAATAGACCCAATTAGCCATCTGGAGACTACCCATACATCACAGCAGCTGTTTAGTTCTGATATTAACAGTCCCACTTGGCTTCTCTCATTAGATTTAAAAATCATAGAATGATACAGCACAGAAGGAGGCCATTCGGCCCATCGTGCCTGTGCCGGCTCTTTGAAAGAGCTCTCCAATTAGTCCCACTTCCCAACTCTTTCCCCATCGCCCTGCAATTTTCTTCCCTTCGAGTATTTATCCAATTCCCTTTTGAAAGTTATTATTGAATCTGCTTCCACCGCCCTTTCAGGCAGCGCATTCCAGATCACAACAACTCGCTGCGTTAAAAAAAATGTTTCCTCGTCTCCCCTCTGGTTCTTTTGCCAATCACCTTAAATCTGTGTCCTCTGGTTACCGACCCTCCTGCCACTGGAAACAGTTTCTCCTTATTTACTCCCGCAAAACCCTTCGTGATTTTGAACATCTCTATCAAATCTCCCCTTAACCTTCTCTGCTCCAAGGAGAACAACCCCAGCTTCTCCAGTCTCACCACATCACAGAAGTCCCTCATCCCTGGTACCATTCCATGAAATCTCTTCTGCACCCTCGCCAAGGCTTTGATATCCTTCCTGAAGTGTGGTGTATATTTGAAAAAAAATGGCCCATAAATTCGGGTCGGAGGCTTCCCGCGGGTGCAAGCCTCCGACCTGCACTTACCTAGCGCGCCGGCCGTTGAGCTGTGGGCCCGCGTGGGATTCTGATCCTGGCGGAGCCGGCGACGGTGAAGAGGAGGCCGCATTGGAGCATTAACATCCCGACGATGTGTTCGGCGAATCGGGCAGAGGAGCGCAGCGCAATGAGCAGCAGCAGCAGACTCACGACACGCTGCAGCATGTCGGCCGGCAGCTCCATTTCGGGTAACTCGCAGTCCGGCTGGGAGGAGGGGAGCCGGGCATGGTGGTCAGAGCGGGAGAAGCAGGCCACCACACGTGGAGCCGGCAACGGTGAGGAGGAGGAGGCCGCGGTGAAGAGGAGGACGGAGCGGCTGAGGGACATCGTGCTCCCACTGCCACAGGAAGCCATTGTATTGACTCTGAACACGGCGCTGTATGTATAGCTGACGCGTCCCCACGGGGAACAAGCATTCCATTGTACTTGTTACATATGGCAAATAAATCTAATCTGAATCTAAATCTGAATCTGAGCCTCCCCCAACTGCCGGCGCGCAGTGCTTGCGTATCCCAGGGGCGCAGTTAGTTCGATGCGTCCCCTGGGATCACGTGGGCCGTGGAGAGCCAATGGTAGCAGGGAATGCTTCATTCATAAGTTTGACAGGAAGAGCTGTCAAACCTATAAATAGCCTCAAAACATCACTAAAACTTCAAATAATTTTTTTTTTAAATCACATTTTTAAAATAACTATAAATTACATGAAATAACTATTTTAAACAATAATTAAAATTTTTGAAAAAATTAATTACATTTTCCAACGGGGCTAAAAATAAACTTATCTTTCTTTAAAGTATTTAAAAATAATAAACCTGTGGAAAAAATGTTTTAATTTTAATTAATTCACCACTTACCTTGTTAAAAGCAGGCCTTGCGCCTGCTTTTTAAAAGTGTAACTCCTGGAGACTTACCCTCCCGGAGAAACCTGCAAAAAAAACGTACGTTCAATGCGCACGCGCTGCCTCTCCCGCGCACACGTTCGGCCTGTCAACCCCTTCTTTCAGGGGAACGGGAGTGTCGGTTTCCCGCACATGCGCAGTGCATGCACGGAACCGGCACTTTCGCTGGGCTTACGGGTGAGTACCCAGCGCGTACTCGCCCGTGGGGACCCGAATTTCTGGGCCAATATTGCACTTTCAAATCACCCCAGTTTGAAAATGTTGTTTCTTTTAAAGTGAGGGTCGGCCATTCTGTAAAAAGAAAGATTTGCATTTATACAGCGCCTTTCATGGCCTCAGGACGTCCCAAAGCGTTTTACAGCCAATGAAGTACTTTTTGAAGTGGAGTCGCTGTTGTAATGTAGGAAACGCGGCAGCCAATTTGCGCACAGCAAGCTCCCACAAACAGCAATGTGGTAATGCCCAGATAATCTGCTTTAGTGATGTTGTTTGAGGAATAAATATTGGCCCAGGACACCGGGGAGAACTCAACGGTGATTTTTCTCAATCTCTTGGCGTGATGGCCACTTCGGTTCATCATTACAAGGCAACGTAACAATGAAGGGTCCAAATGATATCAGAATCATGAGGGCAAAATCACAGTTGAGCTGTACTAATTGTTATTGGGCGGGGTAGCATTCTGCCCTTTCACCTCTGGGCCCTGGGTTGAGAGTTAGCTTAGACTGATGGGACAAGAGTCTCGCACATCCCCCCGATTTTAATCGCTCCACCATTGGCGGCCGTGCCTTCAGCTGCCGAGGCCACAAGCTCTGGAATTCCCTCCCTAAACCTCTCCGCACCTCTCTCTCCTCCTTTAAGACACTCCTTAAAACCTGCCTCTTTGACCAAGCCTGCCCTAAATATCTCCTTATGTGGTTCGGTGTCAAATTTTGTTGGCTAACGCTCCTGCGAAACGCCTTGGGATGTTTTACTATGTTAAAGGCGCTATATAAATGTACATTATTGTTGTTTATTGGTTCGAAGGGGTCTTACATGTTGCTGCAAATACAGAAAATGCCAGAAATATACAAAATGTCAGTTAACTTTTCTCTTTAGATGCAGTTTGCAGATCATTGAAGCCAATGATTGGTAAATCTGCTGCCCACCCACTTTGTCTGATTCTACTAATACTTTGGTTTATTTGTGAAGAAGGACTCTGGCCAAAATTTAAAAATTCGACCCGCCGCTTCTTCCCACTGGTGCTGTGCGTTTCCAACATTTTCTGTTTTAGTTTCAGATTTCCCCCTTTAAAAAAAAATTATTCCCAAGTGTCGGTTGGGAAATCTCCTCGTGGGTTTGGAACTGCAGAAAAAAATAGGCCGTCGTCAAAAATAACAAACCCTTAAGTTGTCAGTCGGACCCGAAGGCCAGTTAGGGTTGCCATCGCCCACCCTCCAGGATTGACCTGGTGTCTCCAGGAATTGGATGGTCGATTTCTTGGACACTCCTGTGAGCAAGAAAACCCAAGAGAAAGATCATAGGGGCATTGTAAGAAATTGTGGGGGGGGGTTTTCATTTTCTTTGAGCACTTTCGTTTGGCCGGGTAGGACGGTCGGTCATGTGATGAATCCTCCAGGAATATGTCCAATCAGAGTTGGCACCCCTCTGTGCAGCAGCAGCCATGGCTCAGTGGGCAGCACACTCGCCTCTGAGTCAGAAGGTTGTGGGTTCAAGTCCCACTCCAGAGACTTGAGCACATAAAGCTAGCCTGACACTCCCAGTGCAGTGCTGCGGGAGTGCTGCACTGTCGGAGGTGCCGTCTTTCAGATGAGACATTAAACTGAGGCCCGTCTGCCCTCTCAGGTGGATATAAAAGATCCAACGGCGCTGTTTCAAAGGAGAGCAGGGGAGGTGTCCTGGGACCAATATTTATCACTCAATCCACATAACAAAAAACAGATTGGCCCAGAAATTCGGGTCGGGGGCTTCCCGCGGGTGCAAGCCCCCGACCTGCACTTACCTAGCGTGCCGGCCGTTGAGCTGTGGGCCTGCGTGGGATTCCGATCCTGGGCCTGCTCCAACTGCTGGCGCGCAGAGCTTGCGTATCCCAGGGGCGCAGTTAGTTCGATGCGTCCCCTGGGATCACGTGGGCCATGGCGAGCCAATGGTAGCAGGGAATGCTTCATTCATAAGTTTGACAGGAAGAGCTGTCAAACCTATAAATACTATAAGCCCTAAATCTTCAAATAAATTTTTTTTTAAATCACATTTTTAAAATAAACTGTAAATTACATGAAATAACTATTTTAAACAATAATTTAAATTTTTGAAAAAATTAATTATATTTTCTAATGGGGCTAAAAATAAACTTACCTTTCTTTTAAAGTATTTAAAAATAATAAACCCGTGGAAAAAATGTTTTAATTTTAATTAATTCACCACTTACCTTGTATAAAGCAGGCCTTGTGCCTGCTTTTCAAAAGTGTAACTCCTGGAGACTTACCCTCCCGGGAAAATCTGCAAAAAAAACATAAGTTCAATGCGCACGCGCTGCCTCTCCTGCGAACGTGTTCCACCTCTGAACCCCTGCTTTCAGGGGAACGGAAGTGCCGGTTTCCCGCGCATGCGCAGTGCATGAACGAAACCGGCACTTCCATTGGGCTTACGGGTGAGCACCCCGTGCGTACTCAACCGTGGAGACCCGAATTTCTGGGCCATTATATGGGTCATGAAAGGATTCGCAAATTTCATGTCTCTCCTGAAGATTTACTTCTGGCTTATTCGAGAAACCCTGGCTGGACTGAGTTTAAAATCCAGGGCTCCAGGGCCCAACAAGATGGCTACGGTCAACCTCATGGCCAAGGCCTGCAAAGTTCAGGTTTGGACTGACAAAGAAGGAATGTTCCAGAAATTGGAAGGCAGACAGGCCTTCTGCATTTATGTATGAGAAGCAACCAGTGACATTCGGGCCTCTGATTAAAACCCATCAAGGCCGTTTGCACAGATAATCAACGGGTAATAGCTGCACTCAGACCTTCGTTAGCTGACATCAACACTGTTTGGAAACGATCAACGGGGCATTAAAACTGGAATGGCCCCATCACAAGACCAGTTACACAAAGGAAAACATTTATGGGACGTTTAAAGACCGATTAACCGGCCATCCAGGTCGATGGGCCCAGATCGATTTCCTTTGCATCACCTTCAACACGTCCAGGTCAGACAAAGAAACAGGCTGATCTGGCGAGAGATAAGGGCTCCCAGGAGGGGTATAACTAGTCCCTCGGGAAGCCATCCATCTCTCTCTCTCTCTCTCTTGCCTGGACTCCGGTGCCCTGCCTTACCATCAAGAAGATCGACGACGAAGAGCCCGTCCAGGGAAGCAGGCTACCGACAGTTACCTTTGAATCACTGGGGTATCTCTGCTCTGGGCGGTGAAAACCCTAAAGACATCGGCAGGCAACGGGGCATGGAGCAGGCGTTCTAACATCCGAGACTGGTGAGCATAAGTTTTCTGGCCCATCACAAGACAACTTAGATAGGTGTAAAGGGTGGGAGTTAAGGGGATTGCTAAAATTGTCATTTTAGTCATTTTCCCTCGATGTGTCCATTTCTCCTTCCCCGCTAAGTGTAATTGTGTTACATACATGGTGATTTTCTCTGTATAGTGTTTATTTTTCTCTATTTTTAATAAACATTGGTTTTCTTTGCACCAAACCACTGGTCTCGTTTTGTTTATATCGCTGCTTGTAATAAATCCGGTGGTCAGAACCAGAGGGGAAGCGATTCGAACCGCACGGGCTGGAGCAGCTCAGATACGCCTGACTGGCCAGACACAAACTCCAAACCAAACCCCCTACAGTCATCATCACATTACTGTTTGTGGGAGCTTGCTGTGCGCAAATTGGCTGCAGCGTTTCCCACATTACAACAGTGACTACGCTCCAAAAGTACTTCATTGGCTGTAAAGCACTCTGAGACATCCGGTGGTCGTGAAAGGCGCTATATAAATGCAAGTCAGTCTTTCTTTCTTCTTTCTCAGGCCAGCGGGGAGTAGAAAAATTCACACTGGCTGGGCCTTTGTTCGGAACTGTTTATAAAGGGGACGTGCCAGACTACAGGGAGTGAGTCTGAATTGTATAGTGGATTTTGTCAAGGGCAGTTTAATTTGCAGGGGGTCTGGGAACTTTATTTAAGTGGCAAACCTTTTCAAATATACATAAATATTTTATTACAAGCAGACTACTTCTCACGCCGGTGTAGTAGAACATATGGGCGTAGTGGTTGGTTATATTTCTGGACAAGGAAACCAGAGGCCTGGACTAATCATCGAGAGAACCCCACCACGTCAGTTTGAGAATTTGAATTCAGTTTGAAAAGGAAATCTGAAATTAAAAAATGCTGGAGTCAGTAAACGTGACCATGAAGTTGTCCTAAAAACCCACAGGAAGGATGTTCCCGATGGCTGGGGAGTCCAGAACCAGGGGTCACAGTCTAAGGATAAGGGGTAAGCCATTTAGGACAGAGATGAGGAGGAATTTCTTCACCCAGAGAGTGGTGAACCTGTGGAATTCTCTACCACAGAAGTCAGTTGAGGCCAATTCATTAAATATATTCAAGAAGGAGTTAGATATATTTCTTAAGACTAAAGGGATCAAGCGATATGGGGAGAAGGCAGGGACAGGGTACTGAATTTGGATGATCAGCCATGATCGCATTGAATGGCGGGGCAGGCTCGAGGGGCCGAATGGCCTACTCCTGCTCCTATCTTCTATGTTTCTATGTGCCCTTCAGGGAAGTTTACCTGCCGTCCTTACCCGGTCTGGGCCTCTATGTGACTCCAGTCCCACACCAATGTGGTTGACTCTTAACTATCCTCTGAAGTGGCCCAGCGAGACACTCAGTCGTACCAAACCGTTATCAGTGGTTCAAGAAGAAGGCCCGGCACCGATCGCCTTCTCGGGGCAACTATGGACGGGCAATAAATGCCCACCTTGCCAGCGACGCCCACATCCTGAGAATGAATTTTTTTTTAAAATGTACCTCAGTTGGCTGAGCAGCACTTTAATACGCTATAAGTAATCAGATTATTTTATGGCCATTTTAAAAATTGTAATTCTGAATTTAAGAACGTAAGAATTAGGAGCAGGAGTCGGCCATTCGGCCCCTCGAGCCTGCTCCGCCATTCAATGAGATCCTGGCTGATCTTCGACATCAACTCCACTTTTCCATCCGATCCCTTGATTCCCTTAATATCCAAAAATCTATCGATCTCAGCCTTGAATGTACTCAACGACTGAGCATCCACAGCACTCTGGGGTAGAGAATTCCAAAGATTCACCACCCTCTGAGTGAAGGAATCTCTCCTCATCTCAGTCCTAAATGGCCGACCCCTTATCCTGAGTTCTAGACTCTCCAGCCAGGAGAAACAGCCTCTCAGCAGTTGAGTTAGGTGCGAGTGATGCTGGATCGTTTAGCTGGTTTCTTCTCTTCTTCTTAGGCAGTCCCTCGGAACCGAGGATGACTTGCTTCCACATTAAAAATGAGTTCTCAGGTGACTGATGAGTCCAATGCGGGACCTACAGTCTCTGTCACAGGTGGGGCAGACGGTGGTTGAAGGGGCGGGTGGGTGGGGTGCTTGGGTTGACGTGCGCTCCTTCCGCTGTTTGCGCTTGGCTTCCGCTTGCTCCCGGCGAAGAGACTCGAGGTGTTCGGCGCCTTCCCGGATGCTTCTCCTCCACTTTGTGCGGTCTTGGGCCAGGGATTCCCAGGTGTCGGTGGGGGATGTTGCACTTTTTCAAGGAGGCTTTGAGGGTGTCCTTGAAGCATTTCCTCTGCCCACCTGGGGCTCTCTTGCCATGCCGGAGCTCCGAGTAGAGCGCTTGTTTTGGGAGCCTCGTATCGGGCATGTGGACAATGTGACCCGTCTATCGAAGCTGATTGAGCGTGGTCAAAGCTTCGATGCTGGGGATGTTGGCCTGAGCGAGAACACTGACATTGGTGCGCCTATCCTGCCAATGGATTTGCAGGTTCTTGCAGAGGATTAGCTGGTTTACTCTTGTTGCTACAGACGTGATTCCTTGTGTTTTCTGCCTCGTGTTTCTGCTTTCACGGTTTGAGGTTACAAAACTTCAGCCACTTCGCCAATACTCTGGGCTTTTTTTTTTGCTATTTTGGACTGCAAGACTGAACAGAGCAGTAGAATTACCCTGGGGATTTTTTAAAAATGGGAACGAACTGCTACAAACTCGGCTTTTAAATTCAACTAAGACTTCTATTTGTATATATAAAAGCCTTTCGTGACCTCGGGACATCCCAAAGTGTTCTGTGCAGCCAACAAAGTACTTTTTGAAGTGGAGTCACTGTTGTAATGTGGGAAACGCGGCAGCCAATTTGCGCACAGCAAGCTCCCACAAACAGCAATGTGATAAATGACCAGACATGCCCATTTAAAGGGCAGTGTCCCAGGCAAACCTTTTATTGTTTGGGACTATGGGTGAATCAGGCATCATTTTTATGGTGGGTCACGGCCAGCGGTTGTTTTATTAAACGTCTTTCGAATGAGACGTTAAACCGAGGCCCCGTCTGTCCTCTCAGGAGGACGTAAAAGATCCCACGGCACTATTTTGAAGAAGAGCAGGGGAGTTCTCCCCAGTGTCCTGGCCAATATTTATCCCTCAACCAACATCACTAAAAACAGATTATCTGGTCATTATCACATTGCTGTTTGTGGGAGCTTGCTGTGCGCAAATTGGCTGCCGCGTTTCCTACATTACAACAGTGACTACACTTCAAAAAGTACTTCACTGGCTGTAAAGCACTTTGGGACGCCCTGAGGTTGTGAAAGGCGCCGTATAAATGCAAGTCTGTCTTTCTTTACATCATCCAATTGCCATTGATCCATTTAGATGGTGCCCCTTTAAGAGAGTCAGTCCCCCCCCATTGTTCCCCAGGACAATAGAATGGAATCAGTTCTTTTAATCCTATTGATTCTCTCGAGAATGTTCTACATCGCACACATTCTGAGCATTGACTTCCTTGATTTGCCTCCTTTCTTACACACATACATTTATTTATTATAATGAAGCACTTTGGCATTTTAGCTGTTTGCACAGCTTTAATCTTCTCCAAAAGCATATCTCCCACAGCGATGAAATCCCTTTTACCCTTATTGCCCCTTCTTTCACTCACTGGATTCTCCAATAAAGCCCTTTGAAGGCACAAATTTGATAAATAACGACCATTACCTCGTTACTTAAAGTGACAGTGACCTCAATTCCTTGCTCTTGAAGGTTGCATTATGATTTTTGTCCTTTCCCTCACTTCCCCCCCATCCTCCATTCATCTCCTACTACAGCTTCGGCACCCCCGCCACCCCGCCCCATTGCTGTGCCCCTTCCCAATGCCTCTGTGGCTGCTGTCAATCCTGTTTTCTCTTAGGCAGTCCCTTGGAACCGAGGATGACTTGCTTCCACATTAAAAATTAGTTCTCAGGTGACTGACGAGTCCAATGCGGGACCTACAGTCTCTGTCACAGGTGGGGCAGACGGTGGTTGAAGGGGCGGGTGGGTGGGGTGCTTGGGTTGATGTGCGCTCCTTGCGCTGCCTGCGCTTGGCTTCCACTTGCTCCCGGCGAAGAGACTCGAGGTGTTCGGCGCCTTCCCGGATGCTTCTCCTCCACTTTGTGCGGTCTTGGGCCAGGGATTCCCAGGTGTCGGTGGGGATGTTACACTTTTTCAAGGAGGCTTTGAGGGTGTCCTTGAAGCGTTTCCTCTGCCCAATCCTCTGTTAATCCTGTTTTATGATCTGCCTCACTGGTGATGGCCGTACGTCGCGAGAAAATTCTATTTCCAACAGTTTTTAGACTTGACGGTGAAGCCTTCTGTAGTTCAATATCCTGTCAAAGCACAATTTTTTTTAAGGGACATGTATGACAATACCAGAGGGCGGAGATAATAATAATTATTATGCTAAGTGATGAGGTAGGAGGTAGAGGTTATTATGCAAAGTGATGAGGTATATAGCCCCTTATCATATCTGTCAGAAACATCCCATAATGATGCAGATACAGTCAATTGCATTGAAGTGACAATTGCTATGCAGTCAAACATGACGGCCATTTTGCACACAGAAGGATCCCACAAATAGCAATGAGATGAGTGACCTGGTTAGTCAGTTTCTTAATTGGTGTGAGTTGAGCGAGGAATATTGACCAAGACCCTGGGAGACCTCCCTGCTCTTCCTCGATGAGTTTCATGGGATCTTTCTAACGTCTGCCTCAACGAGCAGTTGGGGGCCTTGGCCTAACATGACAGCCAAAGCCTAGCCAGGGGCTAAAGATTGCCCTCGAACAACGCCTTGCCCCTGGCTGATGGAGAAAGCGGGAGGAAGGGGATGGGGAGGTGGCAGTCAGATCCAAAATTGAGGAGGGAGAAAAAAAAAATCCTCGAGCAGATTAAGAGAGCTAACGCGAGAAGCAAAAGGTTAAATGAGTGCAGCATGCGAGTCTGGCTGGGATTCAGTACAGCAACACACCCAACTGGGACTCCGTGGTGTGGTACAGTGTGAACAGGAAAGCCAAGGCTTCCGAGACGCTTCCTGAGCGGAAGAGGCCCAAGGGAGTTCCAGCAGCCAGCGACTGGACTATCAGCCCAAACCAGCCTCGGCCTGTGTGTGGGAAGAGCGTCATTAGCCTGTTTCTCATCAGTTATTGTCCTGCCTTGCACAGGGAGAGGCCCCTGTTTCACAGAGTCACCGTCATACCGAAACCCACCCCACTGAGCTGAACCCGATAGCGAGCGCGCAAAAGCAAAAAATGACTAGTCTCTGCGAAAGACTTTGATTTTAACCCTTTCATGGTCTGCAGGAACGATTACCGCACTAAAAGTAAAACTCGGTCGCTGAGATACTCTGACGTACCACACACAGTCTGACATTGTTTACAGCTCCTTTCAATCATCCCATTCCTAAAAATCGGGCCATTTTTGCTGTCGGACTTTGCATTATTCGCTCCTCTAAGTTAACTGTTAACTTAACTTTAACACGGTCCCTGCAAACTCCTCAGGAAAATCAATTTGATGCGAAAATGTTTGCAGCCCCAGCGCGATAAATATTCATAGGAACAGGAGCAGGCGATTTAGCCCCTCGAGCCTGTTCCGCCATTCAATGAGATCATGGCCTGATCTGTGACCTAACTCCATATTCATAAAGCGAATATTTCCTGATTTACAGTGTGTTGTAGGGCTGCCTTCTAGTGGTAGCCCTGCAGTATAAGATGCTTTTATCTTTCATGGCCCAAGAATGGGAGGACTCACAAGAGCCACCTAAGTGCGTCATTCCCCTGCATTTACACCTAAACAGTTGTAGCTCTTCAGTTTAAACCACCGTGAACTTAATTCCGACAACAGGCACAGACTGGCTGCGATGATTAGCCAGTGTCCACGTACTGGCACCATGTTGTCAGCCCCAAGTAACATCACCGTGCTCAAAATGTCCATAAGTCCATGGATTCCTTCATGATGTGTCATAATATAATGGTGAGGACAAACGCCTCAATCTCCACCCCTCCTCACTCCCCACCCCCCTCCTCACTCCCCACCCCCTCCTCAATCTCCACCCCTCCTCACTCCCCACCCCCCTCCTCACTCCC
Source organism: Somniosus microcephalus (assembly GCF_052327205.1). Taxonomy (NCBI): domain Eukaryota; kingdom Metazoa; phylum Chordata; class Chondrichthyes; order Squaliformes; family Somniosidae; genus Somniosus; species Somniosus microcephalus. Next base: position 36,774,071 of record NC_141015.1, on the reverse strand, counting down.
CACCCCCCTCCTCACTCCCCACCCCCCTCCTCAATCCCCACCCCCTCCTCACTCCCCACCCCCCTCCTCACTCTCCACCCCCTCCTCACTCCCCACCCCCTCCTCACTCCCCACCCCCTCCTCACTCCCCACGCCCTCCTCACTCTCCACCCCCCTCCTCACTCCCCACTCCCTCCTCACTCTCCACCCCCTCCTCACTCCCCACCCCCTCCTCAATCTCCACCCCCCCTCAAACTCCACCCCCTCCTCACTCCCCACTCCCTCCTCAATCTCCAATCCCTTCTCACTCCCCCCTCCTCACTCCCCACCCCCTCCTCACTCCCCACTCCCTCCTCAATCTCTGCCCCCTCCTCAATCCCCGTCCCCTCCTCAATCTCCACCCCCTCCTCACTCCTCACTCCCTCCTCAATCTCCACCCCTCCTCAATGCCCCCTCCTCACTCCCCACCCCCTCCTCACTCCCCACCCCCTCCTCAATCTCCACCCCCCTCCTCACTCCCCACTCCCTCCTCAATATCCACCCCTCCTCAATCCCCCCTCCTCAATCTCCACCCCCTCCTCACTCCCCACCCCCTCCTCACTCCCCACCCCCTCCTCAATCTCCACCCCCTCCTCAGTCCCCACCCCCTCCTCACTCCCCACCCCCTCCTCACTCCCCACCCCCTCCTCAGTCCCCACCCCCTCCTCAAACCCCACTCGCTCCTTAAACTCAAAACACGGAGTGCGTTGAAACGTTTCCGAGATGTGGTGCGGGGCTTTGTTAAATGCAAGTCTCTTTCTTTTTGCGCTGTTCTTTTCAAACCACTTGCCAGCAGTGAAGTTATTCAGAGTTAGTCACCACGTTTAAAGTTGGCAAGACTCGGACATGTTTGGAAATCATCTACTGGGACGGAGCATATGTTTGCAGAGTGTTTACATTTCGCAAACGTCACTCCAGAGAACAGGAGAGGAGGAGTACAGCTAAGTTTGTTATCGAGTGATATATAGTCATAGCATTTTACAGCACGGAAGAAGGCCATTCCGCCCTTTGTGCCTGTGCTGGCTCTCTGAAGAGCTATCCACTCAAATCCATTCCCCTGCCCTTTTCCCGATATCCCTTCAATCAATATGCAGGGATTCAATGCTGGTTCCAATTCCTCCTACTCTGCACCAACAATGTGCCTAACCTCTGACCTGAGGGGCAACAAGTCACTGAGACTCCTCCAGCTTTACACCATATGAACTCTCTTGCCTAAGGTCAAATCAGCCGCAGTCAATGCTGCTGACTGCTGTTCAATGACCCCTTGCTCTTGTGTACACGGGTGGATTGACAGCAGAGCCAGGAACGCTGTGCGATGGAGGTAGCTCCCATGGATTCACGTGTGGCTATCAAAAAGAGGGCAAGACTGGGCTCTGCTCCAGGCCCAAGACCCTGTTGGCAATCATAGTCTAGGGTTCCACGTGAAGAATGGCGCCTTTGGTGAGGTACGGCGAAGGGAGTGGTGCTCTTGAAATCAGACTGCCCTGAGAATCTGTGCTTTCAGGGAAGTGTCCATTGTGCTGTGTGTTAAGTAGGAATGTTGGCTCTGGGTAAACAGAGAATCTAATCCCCTCCCCCTGCCACACTTCCCCCCTGCCCCCCCAGGGATACAATCCCCTTGCATTGTCACCGTCCAGGGTTACTCTCATCACTCTGGCATTTCTGCCCCTGCCACATTCCATCAGATCACCCACGGACACAATGGCTAACTTTGACATCAAGAGAATGAGTGAGCTTTAGTGATTGGGAAGGGTGGGTGGGCGAGGGCGGGGGAGGGGGAGGGGGGGGGCGGCGGGTGGGGGGAGGGGAAGCGACCAGAACCAATATCAAAGCGACAAAGAGGGAAAGCAACGAATTAGTAAGGAAGTTCACGCTGGGGTCAGCGGTGGCCATTGTCCTCCTGTCGGGGAAAGGCTGAGCTCCCATCAGTCACTCGATGGTAAATCATGGACTGAATGGGGAATGCATTGCAGGCTAAATGCGCCTTAGTGCTGCTGTAGCATTTCAATGACGGATGTTAGCTTGACCTGTTCACACACAATGCCCAGAATCACGGTGATACAGTCAGCGCCTCTCTCTCATACCTACGACTAACTCTATATTATTTTTGTCCACACTCTCATCGCAGAAGGAGGGGGATATGTACTCAGGCTGACATCATTCAAACCCGTATAGAAATGCCCCATTTGTGTCTTTAGCACAGTTTGGCTGCGTGACATTTACTCCTGTCTCCGCTGTACGATTTACTGGACGAAGAATTTAAGAGAAGAGTTAGAGTGATTGACATTTGAAAAGAAGAGGATTTAGAGACTGTGACAATAGCGTTTGATCGCTAAACGCACTCTTGCGAAGATCCTCTGACGGTGTTTTAAAATAGCCGGGTTAGAGCCCGTGTTAAAATAACAAACGGAGCAATGTGACACCAGGACGCTTAATGTTCGTCTCCTTTTATCACCCGCTGTAGATGCCAGGAATGAAGAGTGGGTCCGTCGCCAATTGGAAAGAGAGACAATGCTTTTTTTTTAAAAACATTTTCTCTTCTTAAGCAAAAGTAAAGTCCTACCTATGTTGATGAAGCAGAGAAGACTGAGAGGAGATTTGGTAGAGGTGTTTAAAATCATGAGTTTAGATAGAGTAAATAAAGAGAAACTGTTTCCAATGGCTGAAGGGTCAATAACCAGAGGGCACAGGTTTAAGGTGATTGACAAAAGAACCAGAGGCGACAGGAGGAAAACTTTTTTACGCCACGAGTGGTTAGGATTTGGAACGCGCTGCCTGATCGGGTGGTGGAGGCAGATTCAATAGTAGCCTTCAAAAGGGAATTAGATAAATAATTGAAGGAGAAAAAATTGCAGGGATATGGGGAAAGAACGGGAGTGGGACTGACTGGATTGCTCTTCGAAAGAGCCGGTGCAGACTCGATGGGCCGAATGGCCTCCTTCTGTGCTGGACTATTCTATGCTTCTAAGTTGCTGCAGAGTTAATCACTTGCTGACTGCAGTGATGCACTCTGACACAGGAGGGAAGTCAGTGATTGGATAGGGTGTGCTGTTTGGGGTTCAGGATGAGTCGATGACAGTGCACGAAACCAGGCTGGGTTGAGGGTGTCGAGGATATAAAGGAAATAAAGAACTTGCATTTATATAGCGCCTTTCACGACAACCGGATGCCCCAAAGCGCTTCACAGCCAATGAAGTACTTTTTGAAGTGTAGTCACTGTTGTAATGTAGGAAATACGGCCGCCAATTTGTGCACAGCAAGCTCCCACAAACAGCAATGTGATAATGACCAGATAGTCTGTTTTTGTTAAGTTGGTTGAGGGATAAATATTGGCCCCAGGACACCGGGAATAACTCCTCTGCTCTTCTTTGAAATAGTGCCATGGGATCTTTTACGTCCACCCGAGAGAGCAGACGGAGCCTTGGTTTAACATCTGATCCAAAAGACGGCACCTCCGACAGTGCGGCACTCCTTCAGCACTGCACTTGGAGCTAGGCACTTGGTCTAAGTATTGGGTGGGGCTTTGGGCGGCTGTTTTGCAGCATGGAGGTCTGGTTGTGTCCTTCACTGGTTCCTGTTGGGAGTGTCCTGCGCGGGCTGGGCCCGTGCCCGAGTGTTTGTGCTCTCCCTGGACGGCGCCGCCCACGGGCCGCTCAGTATTATTTCATAAGCCTTTCTTTCATGAATGACTGATTCATGTCAGTTCCTGTGGATTTTTCCCCCCCTCTTCCTCATTATCATTCCAAATGGAATAATTCCTTTATCTACAGGATGCATTACAAAGCTCATTTCTGACCGCCCTTTGCTCCGTAGACTTGGCCTTTCCGCCTGGCCGAGCAGGACAAGGGTTTTCACTTGCTCTGTACTGGTTGCATTTCCAGCACCTCCGAAAACAGATCCTCGGCTTCTCTCTTCATATTTCACAGCTCGAATGGAACAGTCCCAACTTCTGAATATTGTTAAGGATGAGACGGAGGTGCACAACTGTCCAAGCTGCTCATCAAATAAACCCAGGCAGAGAGGACCTGCGGGAAGGAGGGAGGAGGACAGTAGCAGTATGTTTGTGTGCGTGTGCACTAGGCCGATGTAGCAGAGCCTGGTCTCCAATCGTCTTGGATCCCCTTGCCATTGGACCAAGACCTTGCTCTGTCAAGCCCGTGTGGTAGCTGGTGTGCAACGGCCACCCCACGTTAATAGAATTCACACACAGGCATCTTCCACCCTTTAAAATGAAGTTCGGGACCTGGAACGTCAGAACCCTCGCGGACAACCCCAACAGCGACAGACCGGAACACCGTACTGCTCCGCCCCTTCAACCACCGTCTGCCCCACCTGTGACAGATGTAAGAAATCACACAACACCAGGTTATAGTCCAACAGCTTTATTTGAAATCACAAGCTTTCGGAGCGCTCCTCCTCCTGTGACAGGTCCCGCATTGGACTCATCCGTCACCTGAGAACTCATTTTAGTGTGGAAGCAAGTCATCCTCGGCTCCGAGGGACTGCCTAAGAAGAAGAAGCACTGGAGTGTCAGTCAGATCTTGTGCTCAAGTCTCTGGAGTGGGGCTTGAACCATATGACAGTGGGCCTGTGTAAGGTCCTTTGTAAAGCACTGGAGGAGTGGGGGTGGGGGGTGGGATGGCTAGTTTGTGGTCACCTTGTGACTCTCTCTCTCTCTCTCTCTCTCTCTCTCTCTCTCTCTCTCTCTCTCTCTCTCTCTCGGGGTGGTCTGGGCCTGTGTGGGCGTACCTGGGATGTTGGGACATCCAAGAATAGGTCCCAGACTGCCTGGTACTATCTGACCTTCAGGCAGAGATCAGGCATCTGACCTGGTTGTGTCCTAATGGATGTCTCGCCCAGGCCCCTGTTGCGTGGAGGGTTATGCAGAGCTGCTCGTCTTCCTAGAGTCTGCGGACTCAAAATCTCTGGCCTTGACACCTTTTCTTACTGTGGGAGCATGGGAGCCCGGTTTGGTTGCATTGTCCTCAGGCAGAGCACATACAAACACATTCCGGCAGGGGGTGTTAGATGGCGATTGAGGACGATTACTCCCCATTACCCCATCTCCACTTCAATATCCAGGAGCCAGCCTTTGGCTCAGTGATAGCATTCCTGCCTTTGAGTCAGAAGGGCAGCGTTTGAACCCCACTCCAGGCAGTCCCGGCTGTGAATTCTGGGATGGCCTTCAGTGGGGATACTCCTGCTTGGTGGGTAGGTGGATTGCCACCCCACTCGTGGTAGGGGTTGTGGGAGCCCATGAAACCTTCCTGTCATACAGGACTAGCTCCCATATTGGTCTGGAACCCATTCCTGGATGTCCCACCATCTTAGGTATCCTCCGCAGACCACCCCTTGAGACAGTCATAAGGTGACCACAAACTAGTGACCTCCCCCAGTGCTCCACAAAGGACCTTGTACAGGCCCACTGTCATATGGGTCAAGCCTCACTCCAGAGACTTGAGCACAAGATCCAGGCTGACACTCCAGTGCAGTGCCGCGGGAGTGCTGCACTGTCAGAGGTGAGATTTTAAACCTGTCAGACTGTTAATCAGCCACGAACCGTTCCACCATTCTCCAGGGGAAGAGTAGTGTGACGATATGAAAACAACAATTTCAATATCCCAGGGATACTTGGGTCAATGTGGCATCCAAGCTACATGCCCGCTACGATTAGCCAATTCAGCACAGACCTTCCCGGTCTGTGTGTCTCAATACCACCACATCACATAGTTCATTTGAAAAAGAATTTCAGACAGAAGACACAAAATGGTGCCTCGCCTATTATGTCCGTGTATCTTGATGTTGTGTCCTTCAATAATTAGACAACAAGACTGCAGGGAATGATTCAACAGGTGTTTACTGAATGAGAATTACTCTAGAACTAACTCTACAGATCACTACTCAGGGTTTATATACAGGTGCGGTCACTGCCGGTACTACAGTATACAGGAGTTGTAAAAAGTAGTTCTCTCCCTTAAAGGTACATACATTACAATTCCTCCCCTTTTAGATTAACAGTACCATAACACTCATTTAACAACTAAATATCAAACTAATTACAATTAACACTTTTAACATGCAACATTAGCTGAAAATAGTCTATTTATAAATTCAGTCTTTGGGGAGGCTTCCTGATCCTTTCTGGATAGCGCCTTTCCTGAGTGTCTTGCTCTTGGTGCGGAGGCGATTCTGGCCCCCTGTCGTGGGTTGGTTCATCAGCTTCCGATGCCACTGTTTCGACCTCCATTTGCAGATACGCCTGGGCCAGATCAATCTTAGTGAAGCGTTTCCCTCCAGATAGCGTGGCGAAAATATCTTCAATCCGCGGAAGTGGATATTGTACGGTGTGAAGGACCGGGTTCACTGTCACCTTAAAGTCCCCACAGATGCGAACCTTCCTTGGTTCCCCAGGCGTGCTGCTCAACGACTTTTTCATCACAGGGACGATGGGTGTAGCCCACTCGCTCCAGTCTACCTTGGACAGTACACCTGAACGTTCCAGACTCTCCAGCTCTGCTTCGATGGCTGGGTGGATCGCATAAGGTACCGGTCTGGCCTTAAAAATTTTGGGCTTGCGTTTTCTTCGATTTTAATCATCGCTGTCATGCCTTTTAGTGTTCCGAGTCCTTGCTGGAAAACTTCTTTCGCTTCAGTTAGGATCTTTGACAGTCACCCAGGTGTGACGTCGTCATCCTTTTTGTCAGCCACAGTCAGTGCCTGTATGGAATGCCAATCTAGCTGTATCTTCCGGATCCATTTACGTCCTAGTAGTGGTGGTCGTCCATCTGGCAATACATATAGGTCCATTTTTGGTGTTTCCTTGCCGTTATATATAGCGTTCACCCTTATTTTTCCTTTGGGGTAGACTTTTTGCCCCGTGTACGTCTTCAAGACAATCTTTGTATCTCTCAAGGGTATATGTGAGAATAGCCGCTTGTAGTCCCTTCGGTTTATGACTGTTAGGGCTGATCCTGTGTCCAATTCCATTTTCACTTGGACTCCTGCTATCTTGAGCGTGACCCAGATAGTTTGGTGATCCTCCGTTTTGATCACATTATGTAGTTTCAGACAACCCAGCTCCTTGCTTCTGGAGTCTGTATCACTCTTCTGTTCGTCTGAACTACTCTCCGTCACCTTATGTACCTTTTTGTACTTCTCCTGTGGAGATTTCTTGCTGCTGGTTTTCTTTCCCGACCTGCAGACTCTTGCTATGTGTCCTACTTTTCCACACTGTCTGCACACTTTGTCCTTGAACCAGCAATCATTATGGTCGTGTGTTGTTCTGCAGCAGTGATAGCACTTCACTGTTCCGTATGACATTTCATTTGTGCCATATTCTTGCGGTCTCCGTTGTATCTCTGCAGCGCCCCGTGCTGCTGCTTCGTGTGATACTGCAATGCTGAAAGCCTTGTCCAGCGTAAGATCCTTTTCTGATAGAAGCCATTTCTGGGTTCCTTCACTTTGAAGCCCACACACAAACTTGTCCCTTAAAGTATCTGCTAGTCCCGTTCCAAACTGGCAGTGTTTCGATAGCTTGCGCAGTTCCGTTAAATACTCAGCATTACTTTCATCTTTATGCTGGTTCCTTTTGTGAAACTTAAATCTTTCTGCTATCAGCAGCGGTGTGGGGTTTAAGTGGTCCTGTAGGATTGACACTATGTTTTCAAAATCCTTTTCTACTGGCTTCTCTGGGGTTACTAGGTTTCGTAGTAAGCCATACGTTTTTGCACCCATTGAATTCAACAATACCAGCGCTTTCTTGTCATCTGGCACTTCATTCGCCTTGCAGTATACTTCTATGCGTTCGACATATGTCGTCCAATCTTCGACTTCATTGTCGAACGCTGTGATACTGCCACTCTTCGGCATTTTTGGGTGTGGTTAGACTGGCTTAAAATGGCGTCTCCCGCACTTTCCTTTCTTCCCCGCTGCGGCTTAAAATGGCGCCTCCCGCGCTGCTGCCAACGCCGCTCTCGGCGGTCCTCGTGGCAAATGGCGATGCCCTGTGGGTTTCGTGCGCTGCTCCTGCGCTGCTGCCAATGCCGCTCTCTGCGGTCCTCGTGGCAACGGCAGCACCTCGCGTTTTCCTGCGCGGCTCTCTCCCCTGTTGACGCTGCTCGGCCCTTGAACACCGGCTGCGCTCTGCGCGTTTTCTGCGCGCCTCTCTCCCCCGTTGATGCTGCTCGGCCCTTGAACACTGGCTGCGCTCTGCGCGTTTTCCTGCGCGCCTCTCTCTCCCGTTGACGCTGCTCGGCCCTTGAACACCGGCTGCGCTCTGCTCTCTCTCGTCTCTCTCCCCCGTTGACGCCGCTCGGTCCTGAACACTGGCTGCGCCCTGTGCGCTCTGCCCTCTCTCTCTCCCCCGTCGACGCTGCTCGGCCTTTATCTTTGCCGATCGGTCGGGCTCTAGCCTGTCGCTGTCCGGGAAGGGTCTGCGCAGTATATGTTGCCAGCCCGTGCCGCTGGACCACCGTGACTGGAAAGCCAAGCCTGGCTCTCGACAGCCTCCCCTGCGATGCTCAAATCTCCGCTGGATGACTGGGCGGTTGCCCGTGGTCGACGCCCGTGCTTCTGGACTCGGCCTTCTTCCACTGTTCTCCGGGAGCGAATCCCTGGGAGATGATGCAGAGTTGCAGGTAAGTTCGAATCTGCTCGTCACCAATGTTATGTCCGTGTATCTTGATGTTGTGTCCTTCAATAATTAGACAACAAGACTGCAGGGAACGATTCAACAGGTGTTTACTGAATGAGGGTTACTCTAGAACTAACTATACAGATCACTACTCAGGGTTTATATACAGGTGTGGTCACTGCCGGTACTACAGTATACAGGAGCTGTAAAAGTAGTTCTCTCCCTTAAAGGTACGTACATTACATCGCCCACCTTTGCTTTTGTGTATCAGAGTTGCAACTTGTTTCTCGAGGTGACACTACTCCTTTAATGGAAACAGGTCACCATAAAAATTGGACAGGAAGCCACAGAGGATCTGAAGTTAAAAACTGTAGCGGGGTTGTAGAAAGAAACACTTGCATTTATATAGCGCCTTTCACGACCACCGGACGTCCCAAAGCACTTTACAGCCAATGAAGTACTTTTTGAAGTGTAGTCACTGTTGTAATGTAGGAAACGCGGTAGTCAATTTGCACACAGCAAGCTCCCACAGACAGCAATGTGATAATGACCGGATCATCTGTTTTAGTGATGTTGATTGAGGGATAAATATTGGCCAGGAACACTGGGGATAACTCCCCCTGCTCTTCTTCAAAATAGTGCCATGGGATCTTTTACATCCACCTGAGAGAGCAGACGGGGTCTTGGTTTAACGTCTCATCCAAAAGACGGCACCTCCGACAGTGCAGCACTCGCTCAGCACCGCACTGGAGTGTCAGCCTAGATTTTTGTGCTCAAGTCTCTGGAGTGGGACTTGAACCCACAACCTCTGACTCTCGAGGTGAGCCCACTGAGTCACGGCTGACACAGTAACAATGCTACAGCGCAGCGGATTGAACATCACAGCAGCGAAAATGTTAACACGATGCGGCTCTCCCTTTGGACAAGGTTCTAAATTGGACCGCGCCCTCGCTCCCGGAGACTTTGAACGGCGTCAGGACCCAATGGGCCAGGAATCTCAAAGCCGCGACCAGAGCAATCAGCCGCCGCAATCCACACTGACACCGCAATAGCCTGCCGTTATTACCTGGCGCTCGCTCCCTGGTACAGCCGAGTGGGATGATTGAGAGGCTGCTGTAGATGAGATAAGCTGGAGTGGTTGGTAAACACTGCCTCTCTCAGCTGCTCCTGGAGATGGGAGTGCTTTACGTGATACCATCTGTGATTAGGCACTGACCGCATTGAATCCGTCTTAAGTGACATTCCTAATACCAAACATACAACTTTTATTATTGCACTTGAGTGTGTAAATGATGAGTTTTCATTCCCTATAATATCTTCCGATCTCGCCTGCTGGTGGTTCCACAAATTGTCGAACATTAATTACCATGACAGTCTCACCTTTACATCTCGTCCATATTCATTTACTGTGTGCCAGGGGTTCTCAACCATTTTGCTTCTGAGGCCCCCCCACCCCCCACGCCCCAGCCGTGTTATAAAAATTCCACGGACCCCCTTGTAACACAACACAAGTATTTTTTCCTGAATAAAAATTCTCTCGCCGCCGCTCCCGCTCACCATGTTACTGCTGCTCCTGCGATCTCGGCACTGCAGAAAACACTGGTCCTCTTGCCCGTCCCACTCCCTCTTTCCTTCCACATGAGCCCCAATCACTTGACCTCCCCCCTCCCCCCCAGTCACCCTCTGATGTAAGAAAACTACTAGGCACTTGGTCTAAGCATTAAACAAAGCTTTAATTAACTGTTTTACAACATGGAGGTCTAGTTGTGTCCTTCACTAGTTCCTGTTCAGAATGTCCTGTGCAAGCTGGGCCCTTGCCCGAGTATTTATACTCTCCCTGGACACCGCCACTCGCAGGCCGCTCAGTATTATGAAAGCCTTAGGTCCTAGGTCTCGGTCAATCAATTGACTTACGTACTGGGAGAGTCTGCTTTGCAGAGATAACAACAACAACATCTTGCATTTATACAGCACCTTTAATGCAGTAAAACATCCCAATGGGCTTCACAGGAGCGATTATCAGACAAAATTTGACACCGAGCCACATAAGGAGATATTAGGACACAGGTGACCAAAAGCTTGGTCGGAGAGGTAGGTTTTAAGGAGCGTCTTAAAGGAGGAGAGAGAGGTAGAGAGACGGAGAGGTTTAGGGAGGGAATTCCATAGCTTAGGGACTAGGTAACTGAAGGCACGGCCACCAATAGTAGAGCGAAGGAAATTGGGGATGCGCAAGAAGTCAGAATTGGAGAAATGCAGGGAACAAAAAAGAACATTCAAGTCGCATGCAGATGCATCTCGCCACCATCTTTGAATTCATAGCAAACTCCAGATTCACGAAGCAATAACACATCTACCTGCCTCTGTTGCTATGCTTGCAGCCACAGTTTGCACCTTGGCAACTGCTATAATGATGGAAGTTGGCTGTGGTTGTTGGAGGTCATTCATCTCAATCACATGACATCACTGCAGGAGTTCCTCAGGGCAGTGTCCTAGGCCCAACCATCTTCAGCTGCTTCATCAATGACCTTCCCTCCATCATAAGGTCAGAAGTGGGGATGTTTGCTGATGATTGCACACTGTTCAGCACCATTCGAGACTCGTCAGATACTGACGCAGTCCGTGTCCATATGCAGCAAGACCTGGACAACATTCAGACTTGGGCTGACAAGTGGCAAGTAACATTCGCACCACACAAGTGCCAGGCAATGACCATCTCCAACAAGCGAGACTCTAACCATCTCCCCTTGACATTCAATGGCATTACCATCGCTGAATCCCCCACTGTCAACATCCTGGGGGGTTACCATTGATCAGAAACTGACCTGGACCAGCCATATAAATACTGTGGCTACAAGAGCAGGCCAGAGGCTGGGAATTCTGCGGCGAGTGTCTCACCTCCTGACTCCCCAAAGCCTTTCCACCATCTACAAGGCACAAGTCAGGAGTGTGATGGAATACTCTCCACTTGCCTGGATGAGTGCAGCTCCAACAACACTCAAGAAGCTCGACACCATTCAGGGTAAAGCAGCCCGCTTGATTGGCACTCCATCCACCACCTTCAACATTCACTCCCTCCACCACCGGCGCACTGTGGCTGCAGTGTGTACCATCTACAAGATGCACTGCAGCAACTCGCCAAAGCTCCTTCAACAGCACCTTCCAAACCCGCGACCTCTACCACTTAGAAGGACAAGGGCAGCAGACGCATGGGAACATCACCACCTACAAGTTCCCCTCCAAGTCACACACCATCCTGACTTGGACCTGTATCACCGTTCCTTCACTGTCGCTGGGCCAAAATCCTGGAACTCCCTCCCTAACAGCATTGTGGGTGTACCTACACCAAATGGACTGCAGCGGTTCAAGGAGGCGGCTCACCACCATTTTCTCAAGGGCAATTAGGGATGGGCACTAAATGCAGGCCTAGCCAGTCAGCGACGCCCACATCCCATCAATTAATTAAAAAAAAATAGAGTCATCTTGTGCACATACAAAAACTGTGTGTCCCTTTGAACTTTTCTTTCAGGGGACAGGTGTATACGAACCCAAGAAAGAATTTGCATTTCTGCATCACCTCATCGCACCCTCCAGACTCCCAAAGGGCTCGACATTTAATTCATGTCTTTGTGCTGTATTAGCACTGTTGTGCATTGCAAGTGCAGCAGCCAAATTGTGCACAGCTAGATCCCACAACATCAAATTTGATGAATGGCTGATGAGTTGTGTTTTTTATGTAGTAAAAACAGAAAACGCTGGAAACACTCAGCAGGTCAGGCAGCATAGGGTTAACGTTTCAGGCTGATGAACTTCAGGACGAGTTCTGATGAAAGGTTCTCCCTCTCTACAGAGGCTGCCTGACCTGCCGAGTGATTCCAGCATTTTTATTTCACATTTCCAGCACCTGCGGTATTTTGCCTTTTTATTTTTTGGTTTGTGGTAGCGTTGGTTGAGGGAGAAATGTTGGTCGGGGACAGTGGGAGATCCCTCTACTCTTCTCTCAACCGTGCCATGCCATGGGATCTTCAACAGGACCTGAGCAGGTAGAAGGATCTTGCTTTGATAGCCCATCAGAAGAACGATACCTTCTGACATAAGAAAACTACTAGGCACTTGGTCTAAGTGTTAAACAAAGCTTTAATCAACTGTTTTATAACATGGAGATCTAGTTGTGTCCTTCACTAGTTCCTGTAAAAGAATGTCCTGAGCAAGCTGGGCCCATGCCCGAGTATTTATACTCTCTATAGTAATCTGGGATGTTATGATTAAGGTTATATACCAGGTGGTGCTGTAGCTAGTGCTGCTGGGAGTTACGGTCTGCGGAGGTGGAATGGGAGGATGCAGGCCTGTATGTTTGTTACACAGTTGTTTAATAAAGTACACGGACTAATTCTAATATCTCGCCTCTTCGAGTTCCTTGTTTCACTACATGGATTTATCACACTCTCCCTGGACAGCGCCACCAGCAGGCCGCCCAGTATTACTTCATAAGTCATTTCCACATGAATGACAAGGTTCATGTCACCTTCGACTTCCCCCCGGCCCTAACTAAACCCTCTGAATCAAACATGACAGTGCCATGCAACACATGGCTATGGGTGATGGTTTTGAAAAGGAAAACTGGGCATCCGGATATTAAAAATCCTTTTGGAATATTCCCAGTGTTTAGTAGGAGAGAGAGGGCTCCCTTATGCCTCATCATGCAACCCACAGTTATGCAACTGGCAACTGTTTCACAAGCAGGAAGAATGATTCTGGAAATATTAGGCTCGTAAAACTCCAAGCTCTTTTTTTTTTGCAAGGGAAATCACTGGTGAGAACTCATGTTTATTGAAACAATTTATCTGGATTTTTATTGCACTTTCAACCTTCCCCAACCCTCCGATGCAGTTAAATGCAATCCCTGCAGGCGGAGAACTGCGAAAGTCGTTCTCTGTGTTGCGATGTGAAGAATCTGTACTCGCAGAGCTTCAGGCAGTTGTTGGTGGTGGTGATGTGGGGTCGCTCATTGAGATTGCAATCCGGGGAGTCATAGATGAGAAATGACTGTGTTCAATAAAACAAAAAGGGCCGGCAGCACTCCTTTATAGTAGACATGCGTGAGCTCAGCCCAGTCAACAACAACTTGCATTTATATAGCGCCTTTAACGTTCGCAACCTTGGTGCCATATTTGACCCTGAAATGAGCTTCCGACCACATATCCGCAGCATAACAAAGACCGCCTACTTCCACCTCCATCGCACCTGACATCGCCTGTCTCCGCCCTTGCCGCAGCTCATCCGCTGCTGAAACCCTCATCCATGCCTGTGTTACCTCTAGACTTGACTATTCCAACGCACTCCTGGCTGGCCTCCCACATTCCACCCTACGTAAACTTGAGCTCATCCAAAACTCGGCTGCCCGTGTCCGAACTCGCACCGAGTCCCGTTCGCCCATCACCCCCTGTGCTCGCTGACCTACATTGGCTCCCGGTTAAGCAGCACCTCGATTTCAAAATTCTCATCCTTGTTTTCAAATCCCTGCGTGGCCGCGCCCCTCCCTATCTCTGTAATCTCCTCCAGCCCCACAACCCCCCCCCCCCGAGATATCTGCGCTCCTCTAATTCTGGCCTCTTGAGCATCCCTGATTATAATCGCTCCACCATTGGCGGCCGTGCCTTCTGTTGCCTGGGCCCTAAGCTCTGGAATTCCCTGCCTAAACCTGCCCGCCTCGCTACCTCTCTTTCCTCCTTTAAGATGCTCCTTAAAATCTACCTCTTTGACCAAGCTTTTGGTCACCTGCCCTAATTTATCCTCATGTGGCTCGGTGTCAAATTTTTTTGTCTTATGATACTCCTGTGCAGCGCCTTGGGAGGTTTTACTACGTTAAAGGCGCTATATAAATACAGGTTGTTGTTGTTGCTGTTAAAACGTCCCTTCACAGGAGCGATTATCAAACAAAAATTGACACCAAGCCAAAGAAGGGAACATACGGACCAAGAGCTGGGAAGTGGGATTAGGCTGGTTAGCTCTTTGTCTGCCGGCGCAGACACGATGGGCCGAAATGGCCTCCTTCCGTGCTGTAAATTTCCATGATTCTATGATTAGAGCAGGTGGCCAAAAGCTTGGTCGAAGAGGCAGGTTTTTAAGCAGAGTCTTAAAGGAGCAGAGAGAGGTGGCGAGACGGAGAGGTTTCGGGAGGGAATTCCAGAGCTTTGGTCCTGGGCAGCTGAAGGCACGGCCGCCAATGGTGGGCCGAAGTAACATGGGGGATGCGCAGGAGGGCCAGAGTTGGAGGAACGCAGAGTTCTGGCAGGGTTGTAGGACTAGGAGGATGTTACAGAGGTAGGGAGGGGGCGAGGCCATGGAGGGATTTGAATATGAGGATGAGAATTTTAAAATCAAGGTGTTGCCGGACTGGGGGCCAATGTAGGTCAGCGAGCACAGGGGGTGACGGGTGAACGGGACTTGGTGCGAGTTTGTACACGGGGGCAGCAGAGTTTTGGAGGAGCTCAAGATTATGGAGGGTGAAAGATGGGAGGCCGACTGGGAAAGTATTGGAATAGTCGAGTCAGGAGCTAACAAACAGCAATGAGATAAATGACAAGATCATCTATTTTTAGTGATGTTGGTTGAGGGATAAATTTCGACAGGCCAATGAAGTCCTTCTTGAAGTGCAGTCACTGTTGTAATGTAGGAAACGCGGGAGCTAGTTTGCGCACAGCAAGCTCCCACAAACAGCAATGCGATAACGACCAGATCATCTGTTTTAGTGAAATAACAACAGGTAACGCTGGAAATACTCAGCAGGCCAGGCAACATCCGTGGAGAGAGAAACAGAGTCAACGTTTCAGGTCGAAACCTTTCGTCAGAACTGAAAAAACACAGGAAATGAAACAGATTAAAAGGCCAGTTTGGGGGCCGGGAAATGGGGATGAGAGAACAAAAGAGAAGTGAAGAGACATTAAGAGGTATTCAAAACCAGACGAGATGGTGATAGGACTAGTGGAGACAAAAGACGGCTCTAGATTAGGTGTGAAATGCGCTGGCAGAATGAGAGACAGCTGCCATGTGGGAGAGAGAAAAAGGGAGGAAAGGGCCAAAACAAAGGTGTGGATAAAAAATATATATAAAAATGTAATGGGGGCCGAGGTTATGATCTGAAATTGTTGAACTCGATATTGAGTCCGGAAGGCTGTAAAGTGCCTAATCGGAAGATGAGGTGCTGTTCCTCAAGCTTACGCTGGGTTTCCGTGGAACAATGCAAGAGGCCGAGTACGGTGAGGTCCGAGTGGGAATGGGGCGGTGAATTAAAATGACAGGCGACCGGAAGCTCGGGGTCACCCTTACGGACTGAACGGAGGTGTTCCGCAAAGAGGTCACCCAATCTGCGTTTGGTCTCCCCAATGTAGAGGAGACCACATCGTGAGCAGCGAATACAGTATACAGGAAACTTTGGTTTATCCGGAGGTTGTATGTCTGGAATACTCGATCTAACGGCAAAAATCAGGAGCCGTTTTCTTAAAGTTTTTTTAGTTCTCGTTCTTTTTTTTTCCCAGTCAGGCACTGCAAGGTCTGTAGCTATAGCAACAGCTTCAGCTAGAGACGCTTGCAGCTGCAGCCAACTCTTTAGAAGCTGTTGCTAAGCAACAGTGTTTGTTGTCAGATACGGAGATGAAAACCTCCGTATGCTTCAACATTAACTTTGTATGTCCGGCAGTTTTGATAGATCAGCAACACGCCGGTCCCGTCGGTGCCGGATATCACAAAGTTTCCTGTACTAGCTAGATTGCAAGAAGTACAAGTAAATCACTGTTTCACCTGGAAGGGGTGTTTGGGGCCCTGGACAGTGGGAAGGGGGAGGTATAAGGGCAGATGTTGCATCTCCTGCGCTTGCACGGGAAGGTGCCGGGCGAAGGGGAAGGGGTGCTGGGCATGATAGAGGAATGTTAACCCTACCTTCCTTCTCTCCACAGGCCCTGAGGGGTTCCAAAAATTCCTGTGGTGTTTTTTTTTAACGGCATTTGCGGCATTGGAGAGATGTAACGACATGTAGCATAAATGCAAGGCTTTCTTCTTTTAATGGGTGAGCTTGTCAAGTGTTTGGAAGGCGGTAAAGGGTTAGTTACATCCCTCTTGATGTAGGACATGGTTGTCTGGGCTGTGAACATGGCAAAGTGTCTCATCTGCCCTTTGTTTTTCTGGTTGCCCCACGTTACCGTGATGTTTAATTTTCTCCTTCAGCAGAGCAAAGAAGCTGAGATCCTTCTGAGGCTGTTATTTTATCATTGCTATGACAACCATTTCTGAGCAGCGGGGATTATTATATATTCTTATATTTTAAACGTTGACAAGCCACATACACACACACACACACACACACACACAAAAAACACACATCAAATTCTTTGATGGGACTGAAGTTGAGATAACAATCGGAATTTCATTTGGGGAAAAAATGGCACATCAGCAAAATGCATGGGAAACTAATTATCAGAACGGCCCCTGGAGTGGAAATGAGCTTGAAAGAAATATCTGATCAGGAAAACATTAAAGATTTAAGTGGTACACTTGGAGCAATGTTCCCTCTAATTTTTCTTTGGGTGCGCGGCCTCTTTAACGGGCTGCGCGCGGCCCATTCAAGTTTCCGCCAATGCGCGGTTTTTCCATCCTTTTTTCTTTTCAATCCTGGGATGCGGGCGTCGCTGGCAAGGCCAGCATTTATTGCCCATCCCTAATTGCCCTTGAGAAGGTGGTGGTGAGCTGCCTTGAAACGCTGCAGTCCGTGTGGTGGAGGTACTCCCACAGTGCTGTTAGGGGGGGAATTCCGGGATTTTGACCCAGCGGCGATGAAGGAACGGCCGATATACTTCCAAGTCAGGATGGTGTGTGACTTGGAGGGGAACTTGGAGGTGGTGGTGTTCCCATGCACCTGCTGCCCTGTCCTTCTAGGTGGTAGAGGTCGCGGGTTTGGGAGGTGCTGCCGAAGAAGCCTTGGCGAGTTGCTGCAGTGCATCTTGTAGATGGTACACACTGCAGCCACGGTACGCCGGTGGTGGAGGGAGTGAATGTTTAAGGTGATGGATGGGTTGTGAAACAAGCGAGCTGCTTTGTCTTGGATGGTGTTGAGCTTCTTGAGTGTTGCAGGAGCTGCACTCATCCAGGCAAGTGGAGAGTATTCCATCACACTCCTTACTTGTGTCTTGTAGATGGTGGAAAGGCTTTGGGGAGTCAGGAGGTGAGACACTCGCCACAGAATACCTAGCCTCTGACCTGCTCTTGTTGCCACAGTATTTATGTGGCTGGTCCAGTTAAGTTTCTGGTCAATGGTGACCCCCAGGATGTTGATGGTGGGGGATTCGGCGATGGTAATGCTGTTGAATGTCAAGTGGCAGTGGTTAGACTCTCGTTTGTTGGAGATAGTGATTGCCTGGCACTTGTGTGGCGTGAATGTTACCTGCCACTTATCAGCCCAAGCCTGAACGTCGTCCAGGTCTTGCTGCATGCGGGCATGGACTGCTTCATTATCTGAGGAGTTGCGAACGGCGCTGAACACTGTGCAGTCATCAGCGAACACCCCCACCTTCTGAAAGGTGGTGAGGCAACCTGCGCGGAACCTCCAGACCACCGCGCCGCCGCACAGCTCAATGGGAACATTGCTCTACAGCCATGGCACAATGATCCAGTCTTGATTAGGGTTGCCAACTCTGGTTGGGCCTATTCCTGGAGGTTTAATCACATGAATTCCCGCCTAGAACCGCCCCTCCCCCACCACCCCCACCCCGTGCACACTTCCGCCATTGGTCCATCCTCCAGGCGCCACCGCCTTCCCAACAGCCAATCAGAAAGGGAACCAGACTCTCTGTTACCCAATTGGGTGAATCTTGACTGCTAGTCAAACAGCCCTTTCCCCCCCCCCCATCACCAATATTTTTATAACTCATAAATGAAAGTGCTGAAAGAAAATGAAAATAAAAACGCAGTTTTGTTTAACGGCCCGATGATTTTTCTCCCGGGTGTTGCTCGCTGCAGTGTCCCGGCGATTAATCTTCAGCTCCTGGAGTGAAGGAGTGCTGCGAGTGAGATTCATGGCAACTTCAGCTGGAGAGGAGACAAATAATCAGCCGAGGCTCCTCCCGTCCGCGGTCCAGCCGTCTCAGCTAGAAATTGCGCGCGTTTAGACGGCTGCCGAGGGCAGGACTGCACTGCGACGCCGCACGTGGTCGAATAGCCAGGCGCTTGAGGATTTTGTTTTACTGACTTGCAGTCCTGGTGTAGAGTTTACCACAGTGGGATTGCACCGTGGGAATCCCCAGATTCCCGGATACGTGATCCTGAGGCGTGAAACCACTCCAGGAGCAGGAAGCAGTAGATTAGCCCTTAAACGCACGGGCCGAATTTGTGGATCGGTGCAGGATAAGGACGTGCAGCAGTGGTAGCTCCTGCCTTGTATAAATTCAGCAGTGCCTTAGAGCAGAGATTACTAGTGTCAGCTTGGCTCGGTTAGTAGCGCTCTTGCCTCTCAATCAGAAGGTGGTGGGTTCAAAAAAGGAAGAAAGAAAGAAAGACTTGCATTTATATAGCGCCTTTCATGACCTCAGGACGTCCCAAAGCGCTTTACAGCCAATGAAGTACTTTTTGAAGTGCAGTCACTGTTGTAATGTAGGAAACGCAGCAGGTAATTTGCGCACAGCAAGCTCCCACAAACAGCAATGTGATAATGACCGGGTCATCTGTTTTAGTGATGTTGGTTGAGGGATAAATATTGGCCCAGGACACCAGGGAGAACTCCCTGTCTCTCTCCCCTCCCCGTCCACAACCCTCTCCCCTCTCCTCTCTTACTCTCCCCCTCCACTGTGCCTCTCTCCCCATCCCTCTCCACAGCCCCTCTCCACCATTCGTCTTCCTCCTCCTCCACCTCCCTCCTTCACCTCTCCCCTTCACCTCTTTCCTCCTCCCCTTCTCCTCCTTCACCTCTCTCCTCCTCCCTCCTCCACTTCTCTCCTCCTCCCCTCCACCTCTCTCCTCCCCTTCACCTCTCTCCTCCCCTCCACCCCTCTCCTCCTCCCCTTCACCTCTCTCCTCCCCTTCAACTCTCCACCCTCCCTCCTTTACCTCTCTCCTCCACCCTCCTCCTCTCCACCCCTCTCCTCTTCCCCTTCACCTCTCTCCTCCTCCCCTCCACCCCCTCCTCTTCCCCTTCACCTCTCTCCTCCTCCCCTTCACCTCTCTCCTCCTCCCCTCCACCTCTCTCCTCCTCCCCTCCACCCCTCTCCTCTTCCCCTTCACCTCTCTCCTCCTCCCCTCCACCCCTCTCCTCCTCCCCTCCACCCCTCTCCTCCTCTCCTTCACCTCTCTCCTCCTCCCCTCCACCTCTCTCCTCCTCCCCTCCACCCCTCTCCTCCTCCCCTCCACCCCTCTCCTCCTCCCCTCCACCCCTCTCCTCCTCCCCTCCACCCCTCTCCTCCTCCCCTCCACCCCTCTCCTCCTCCCCTCCACCTCTCTCCTCCTCCCCTCCACCCCTCTCCTCCTCCCCTCCACCTCTCTCCTCCTCCCCTCCACCCCTCTCCTCCTCCCCTCCACCTCTCTCCTCCTCCCCTCCACCCCTCTCCTCCTCCCCTTCACCCCTCTCCTCCTCCCCTTCACCCCTCTCCTCCTCCCCTCCACCTCTCTCCTCCTCCCCTCCACCTCTCTCCTCCTCCCCTCCACCCCTCTCCTCCTCCCCTCCACCCCTCTCCTCCTCCCCTCCACCCCTCTCCTCCTCCCCTCCAACTCTCAACTCCTCCCCTCCACCTCTCTCCTCCTCCCCTCCACCCCTCTCCTCCTCCCCTCCACCCCTCTCCTCCTCCCCTCCACCCCTCTCCTCCTCCCCTCCAACTCTCAACTCCTCTCCTTCACCTCTCTCCTCCTCCCCTCCACCTCTCTCCTCCTCCCCTCCACCCCTCTCCTCCTCCCCTCCACCCTCTCCTCCTCCCCTCCACCCCTCTCCTCCTCCCCTCCACCTCTCTCCTCCTCCCCTCCACCCCTCTCCTCCTCCCCTCCACCCCTCTCCTCCTCCCCTCCGCCCCTCTCCTCCTCCCCTCCACCCCTCTCCCCCTCCACCCCTCTCCTCCTCCCCTTCACCCCTCTCCTCTTCCCCTTCACCCCTCTCCTCCTCCCCCTCTACCTCTTTCCTCCTCCCCTCCACCTCTCTCCTCCTCCCCTTCACCTCTCCTCCTCCCCTCCACCCCTCTCCTCCTCCCCTCCACCCCTCTCCTCCTCCCCTCCACCTCTCTCCTCCTCCCCTCCACCCCTCTCCTCCTCTCCTCCAACTCTCTCCTCCTCCCCTCCACCTCTCTCCTCCTCTCCTTCACCTCTCTCCTCCTCCCCTCCACCTCTCTCCTCCTCCCCTCCACCCCTCTCCTCCTCCCCTCCACCCCTCTCCTCCTCCCCTCCACCCCTCTCCTCCTCCCCTCCACCTCTCTCCTCCTCCCCTCCACCCCTCTCCTCCTCCCCTCCACCCCTCTCCTCCTCCCCTCCACCCCTCTCCTCCTCCCCTCCACCCCTCTCCTCCTCCCCTCCACCTCTCTCCTCCTCCCCTCCACCTCTCTCCTCCTCCCCTCCACCCCTCTCCTCCTCCCCTTCACCTCTCTCCTCCTCCCCTCCACCCCTCTCCTCCTCCCCTCCACCCCTCTCCTCCTTCCCTCCACCCCGCTCCTCCTCCCCTCCAACTCTCTCCTCCTTCCCTCCACCCCGCTCCTCCTCCCCTCCAACTCTCTCCTCCTCCCCTCCACCTCTCTCCTCCTCCCCTCCAACTCTCTCCTCCCCTCCTTCACCTCTCTTCTCCTCCTTCACCTCCTCCCTCCTTCACTTCTCTCCCCCTCCCCCTTTCCCTCCCCTCCAGAGATCACAATGTTTTGCTGGGCTTAATGAGGATTTGATTTCCTGGGACTGAGTCCAGTTACGTCAGGAGTCTCCTTCGGGAGAGACTTCAGCCACTGAAGAGAAGCTCTTTGATCTGAGCTGGGGGTCCATACATTCAGAGCTCACACTGGAGGCCCTGCTTTCACTCTCGCAGTTCATTCAGTCTTTGTATTCAAGGGTCCAAGAAAGAGGCTTAAGATGTACGTTTAAACTGACAAGGAGCTGAAGGTGCCCTTATATTAAAATAATTTAGATGGTACAGGTTACGGATCATTCCAGAAGGCATCAAAATACTTCCCACTGAGCCAAGCTGACATTTTAATGCCTTCTAGAATGATCTGTAAGGTGTACACATATAAATTATTTTAATAAAGGGACTCTAAACTCCTTGTCAACTTAAGTGCTCAATCTCCACTTGTGGGCTTAAGGGGCGGATTGTACAATGGTGGGTAGTGAATGCAAAGGGGACTGGGAGTCTACCCACTCCCAGGCTCATTAAAGCCTCCAAGTTTCATGCAAAATGAGCCCATCGCTCTCCCGGCCTTGGAGAGAGCACAGAGGAGATTTACCAGAATGATACCAGGGATGATTAGTCGATTAGACTTATACTCGCTGGAGTTTAGAAGAATGAGAGGGGATCTCATTGAAACTTATAAAATTCTAACAGGACTAGACAGACTGTGTTGAATCCGTGATTCTTAAAGTATGATGTTTTCCAATAACTACACGGAGGCTGTAACTTAACAATCAACAGGTGTTTACTGGAGGAGGGTAGTCTAAAGACTGACAGTACAGAGGCATGCTCAAGGCTTATATACAGGTGTGGTCACTGCCGGTACTACAGTATACAGGAGCTGTAAAAGTAGCTCTCTCTTAAAGGTACATACACTACAATTCCTCCCCTTATAGATTAGCAGTACCCATAATGTTCAAACAACAATTAGCACTTTAACATGCACATTAAACTGAAATAGTCCATTTATAGATTCAGTCTTTGGGGCGGCTTCCTGATCCTTTCTGGATAGCGCCTTTCCTGAGGTTCTTGTTCTTGGTGCGGAGGCGATTCTGGCCCCTTTTCGTCGGTTATTTCATCAGTTTCCACTGCTACTGTTTCTGAGGTAGATGCTACCGGTATGTCGGGTTCATCCCCAGGGACGCGAGACATGGGGTTGACTCGTTCCTGTGATGCTAAGATCTGGTCGACGTGGCATCTCACAATGTTCTCCCCGACATCCACTGTGTACATTAATGGCCCCTGCCGTGTGCATATCGTTCCGGGTTGCCATTTCTCTGTTCGGTAGTCACGGGCCAAGACTGGTTGTCCTACATTGAAGCTCCTTGTCAGCTTCTCATTGATGTGCTGGAATTGTTTATCCTCAACATTTCTTCGCACATTTGGTCTGAGCAAATCCAGACAAGACCTCAACCTTCGGTTAAAGAACATCATGGCCGGGGTCTGGTTGGTAACTGCAGGTGTCGCATTTCTGTAGGCTAACAGGAAATTGTCCACCTTATGCTGTAGTGGAATTTCATCATCGCACATGGCCTTTATCACCTTTTTAAAGGTTTGTACGAACCTCTCAGCCAATCCATTTGTGGCTGGATGATACGGGGCGGATGTGTAATGCCTTACCCCATTCCTTCTCATAAATTTCCGAAACTCTTCGGACACAAACTGTGGTCCATTATCAGAGCAAATCTGCTCTGGCAAGCCGTTCCTGGCAAATATGGTCCGTAGGACTGCAATCGTTTTCTCTGTAGTGGTTGAGGACATTTTTATCACCTCAGGCCATTTCGAGTGAGCATCCACTGCTATTAAGAACATTGAGTCCATGAATGGACCAGCAAAATCAATATGCACCCATTGCCATGGAGAGGAGGGCCACTCCCTTGGGTGTAGAGGGGCATGTGGTGGTGCATTTTGGACCTTCTGGCATCCGGAGCAGCTCTTGGTTAGGTCCTCGATTTGTTGATCGATCCCCGGCCACCACACATAAGCCCTAGCAAGGCTTTTCATTTTCACCCCTCCCAGATGACCTTCGTGAAGCTCATTGAGCACTCTTTCCCTTAACTTGGGTGGAATTACCACTCGGGATCCACACATCACTGTCCCCTGGCATACTGACAGCTGTTCTCTTCTGGATGAGAATGCTGGCAACAGTGAGTCGCCATGTGTTGGCCATCCCCTCACCGTCAAATCATATACCCGAGACAGTGTCGGATCATTGCGGGTCTCCTTCTCTATATCCGCGTTAGTTACTGACAATCGTTCAATTATTGACGAATAAAATATCTCGATAGGGTCCACTGCTGGTGCTTCCTCCACAGTAGGCAGTGGCAGGCGTGATAGCCCATGCTGTTTCGTGCCTTTATATTCTATTTCATATTGGTTCGCCCCTAGAAAAAGGGACCATCTTTGTAACCGTTGTGCAGTCATCACCGGAACGCCCTTCTTTGGATTGAAGATGGAGACAAGTGGTTGGTGGTCAGTCAGCAAGGTGAACTTCTGCCCATGCAGATAGTGGTTGAATTTTTTTACTCCCCATACTAGGCTGAGGGCCTCCCTGTCAATCTGGGCGTAGTTGCGCTCGGCTGAGGTTAGTGACCGAGACGCAAAGGCTACTGGCCTCTCCAACCCGTCTGGGAATTTGTGCGACAGCACCGCTCCAATACCATAGGGTGATGCATCACATGCCAACCGAATTGGTAGTGCTGGGTTGAAATGGGCCAACACCTCTTTTGATGTGATCAATTCTTTGCACTTCTGGAAAGCTCGTTTACATTCGTCATTCCACTTCCATGGTACCCCCGTTTGCAGTAGGGTGTTCAGTGGGTGTAATACTGTAGACAAATTTGGTAAGAACTTATGGTAGTAGTTTACCAGCCCGAGGAACGACCTCAGTTGTGACACATTTTCCGGTGCTGGAGCCTTGACTACTGCCTCAATCTTGTCAGGGGACTTATGTAACCCCTCTTCATCAATAGCGTGGCCACAGTACGAGATCTGCTTCTGGAAAAACTCGCACTTGTGGCGATTAGCTCGTAGCCCATATTCCTTTAATCTAGTGAGCACCTTCTCCAGGTTGGCGAGGTGATCACTGTCATTTTCGCCCATGACCAGGATGTCGTCCAAATAACACTGGGTCCCTGGAATCCCTTGCAGGACTTGATCCATTGCCCTTTGCCAAATAGCCGGAGCCGATGCTACCCTGAACACCAGCC
The DNA here is from genome assembly GCF_052327205.1 of Somniosus microcephalus. Taxonomy (NCBI): domain Eukaryota; kingdom Metazoa; phylum Chordata; class Chondrichthyes; order Squaliformes; family Somniosidae; genus Somniosus; species Somniosus microcephalus. Next base: position 36,749,320 of record NC_141015.1, on the reverse strand, counting down.
GGTTGTACTGGTGGAGACATTTATGAGTGTTGATCATGAGGTATTGTTTCGAGGCTTCTTCTACCTCCATTTGCAAATACGGCTGGGCCAGATCAATTTTGGTGAAGCGTTTACCTCCAGATAGCGAGGCGAAAATATCCTCAATCCGTGGAAGCGGATATTGTACCGTGTGAAGGACTGGGTTCACTGTCACCTTAAAATCCCCACAGATGCGGACCTTCTTTGGTTCCCCAGGCATATTACTCAATGACCTCTTCATTACAGGAACGATGGGTGTAGCCCACTCGCTCCAGTCTACTTTGGACAGTACTCCTGAACGTTCCAACCCTTCCAGCTCTGCTTCGATGGCTGGTCGGATCGCATAAGCCACTGGTCTGGCCTTAAAAAACTTTGGGCTTGCATTTTCCTCTATTTTGGTTACCTTATGTAGTTTCAGACAACCCAGCTCCTTGCTTCCGGAGTCTGTATCACTTTTCTGTTCGTCTGAACTACTGTCCATCACCTTATGTACCTTTTTGTACTTCTCCTGTGGAGATTTCTTGCTGTTGGTTTTCTTCCCTGACCTGCAGACTCTTGCTATGTGTCCTGCTTTTCCACACTGTCTGCACACTTGGTCCTTGAACCAACAATCCTTCTGGTCGTGTGTTGTTCTGCCGCAGCGATAACACTTCCCTGCTCCATATGACATTTCATTGGTGCCATATTCTTGCGGTCTCCGTTGCATCTCTGCAGCGCCCCGTGCGGCTGCTTCGTGTGATACTGCCATGCTGAAAGCCTTGTCCAGCGTAAGATCCTTTTCTGATAGAAGCCGTTTCTGGGTTCCTTCACTTTGAAGCCCACACACAAACTTGTCCATTAACGTATCTGCTAGTCCCACTCCAAACTGGCAGTGTTTCGATAGCTTGCGCAGTTCCGTTAAGTACTCAGCATTACTTTCGTCTTTATGCTGGTTCCTTTTGTGGAACTTAAATCTTTCTGCTATCAGCAGCGGTGTGGGGTTTAAGTGGTCCTGTAGGATTTCTACTATGCCTTCGAAATTCTTATCCACGGGCTTCTCTGGGGTTATTAGGTTTTGCAGTAAGCCATAAGTTTTTGCACCCATAGAATTTAACAAAACCAGTGCTTTCCTAGCATCTGGCACTTCATTCGCCCTGCAGTACACCTCAATGCGTTCCACATATGTCGCCCAATCTTTGACTTCATTGTCGAACGCAGTGATACTGCCACTCTTTGGCATCCCTGGGTGTGATTTAACTGTCTAAAATGGCGTCTCCCGCGCTCTCCCTTCTTCTCCGCTGGCACAAAATGGCGTCTCCCGCGCTTTCCTTTCTTCCCGCGTTCGCCCTTCTTCTCCGCTGCGGCTTCTAAAAATTGCGTCTCCCACGCTCTCCCTTCTTCTCCGCGGCTAAATGGCATCTCTCGCGCTCTCCCTTCTTCTCCCCGCGGACGCTGTTCAGCCCTTGAGCCCTGGCTGTGCTCTGCGCGTTCTCCTGTGCGCCTTTCCCGTTGCCGCCGCTCGGTCCTGAACCCGGCTGCTGCTTTACCCTCTCTCTCTGTTTTGTTTTTCCTTGATGCCACTTGGTTTTCAACCCCTGGCTGCGCCCTGTGCGCTTCACCCTCTCTGTTACCCCGTCGATGCTGCACGGCTTTTTCTCTGCCATCGGTCGGCTCCAGCCGCCGCTGTCCGGGAAGGGTCTGCGCTGTACCTGTTGCCAGTCTGTTGCTGGATCGTCGTGGCTGGGGAACCAAGCCCGGCTCTCAACAGCCTTCCCTGCGATGTTCACTCTCTGCCGGATGACTGGGCGGTTGCTCGTGGTCGACGCCTGTGCTTCTGGCCTCGACTTTTTTCCACCGCCCTCCCGGAGCGAATCCTTGAAGGGAAATGCAGAGTTGCAGGTAGATTCGAATCGACCTCGTCGCCACTGTTGAATCCGTGATTCTTAAAGTATGATGTTTTCCAATAGCTACACGGAGGCTGTAACTTAACAATCAACAGGTGTTTACTGGAGGAGGGTAGTCTAAAGACTGACAGTACAGAGGCATGCTCAAGGCTTATATACAGGTGTAGTCACTGCCGGTACTACAGTATACAAGAGCTGTAAAAGTAGTTCTCTCTTAAAGGTACATACACTGCAGACTGGATGCAGGAAGGATGTTCCCGATGGCGGGGGAGAGAGAGGGAGGGGGAGAGAGAGGGAGGGAGAGAGAGGGAGGGTGAGAGAGGGAGGGAGAGAGTGGGAGGGTGAGAGTGGGAGGGAGAGAGAGGGAGGGGAGAGAGAGGGAGGGTGAGAGAGGGAGGGAGAGAGTGGAAGGGTGAGAGTGGGAGGGAGAGAGAGGGAGGGGAGAGAGAGGGAGGGGAGAGAAATTACAACCTCTTGAACTTTCCAGTAACCCACTTTTGGGAAAGGCTGTAAACAGTCTGCCTTTCTGTCGAACTATTCTGGTCAGGTGGACTGCGGTGAATCATCGATTCTATTTGGGTTCAGTTGCTGAACAAAATATTATTTGTCCTTTCAGCACGCAGGCAGCGCATCACCGGGAGCCAACTGTTTAGCCAGTTCAGGTTTTTTTTTGCTTAATTTATTGTTGTGAAAATATTGATGTTCCCGCAGTCTGGAGCGTAATCCGTGGTAGACACAATAGTGACCAGGAGGAGCTGAATCAATATCTAGCGGCTCTTTAATACTGAGGCTGATGGGGACTAAACAGGGAGTTAGAATGTCCTGGGATTGCAAGAGAACAGCAGCTAAAACAGGGAGACTTGAATTCATAAAGTGCCTCACTCCATCACTCAGGGATGTCTCAAAGCACTTCACATTTAAAGGATTTTTTTTTTAAGTGCAGCGACTGTCGTGTAGGCAAAGGTGAAAAACATGCTGTGCATAGCAAGATCCCACAAACAACAATGAGAGCAATGATAAAGGGAAATTGGTATTGGTGGAGTTGGTTGAGGGAAGAATGCAGGTGAGGACATTGGGAGAACTCCTTGCTCATGGGAACCATCCAAACCCTTGCAGCAGGCAGATAGGGCTTCCGTTTAACGTCTCACCTGAAGGACGGCACTTCTAATGGTCCGGCGCTCTCTCAGGAGTGCAGTAGAATGCTAGCTTTAGTTATGGGGGGGGGGCAGTGGCGGTGCAATAACTTAGCCGGTACACCACCCCTTGACATTCAACGGCATTACCATCGCCGAATCCCCCACCATCAACATCCTGGGGGTCACCATTGACCAGAAACTTAACTGGACCAGCCACATAAATACTGTGGCAACAAGAGCAGGTCAGAGGCTGGGTATTCTGCAGCGAGTGTCTCACCTCCTGACTCCCCAAAGTCTTTCCACCATCTACAAGGCACAAGTCAGGAGTGTGATGGAATACTCTCCACTTGCCTGGATGAGTGCAGCTCCAACAACACTTAAGAAGCTCGACACCATCCAGGGCAAAGCAGCCCGCTTGATTAGCACCCCATCCACCACCTTAAACATTCACTCCCTCCACCACCGGCGTACCGTGGCTGCAGTGTGTACCATCTACAAGATGCACTGCAGCAACTCGCCAAGGCTTCTTCGGCAGCACCTCCCAAACCCGCAACCTCTTCCACCTAGAAGGACAAGGGCAGCAGGCGCATGGGAACAGCACCTCCTCCAAGTTCCCCTCCAAGTCACACACCATCCTGACGTGGAAATACATCGCCGATCCTTCATCGTCGCTGGGTCAAAATCCTGGAACTCCCTCCCTAACAGCACTGTGGGAGCACCTTCACCACACGGACTGCAGCGGTTCAAGAAGGCGGCTCACCACCACGTTCTCGAGGAAATTCGGGACGGGCAATAAATGCTGGGCTTGTCAGCAACGCCCACATCCCATTAAAAAAACGAATAAAAATAACCAGTTTGGTGGGATGCTGGAAGGGTAGCTGACAGTGGTGGGGTCGCACCCCAGCTAGAGTCAGCGCCTTCAGATCATTAATGGTAAACTGAGAATTGGATTCTGCCTGCCGATGAGCTGGGTCTGGGCTGGCACAGGCCTTTGGGTATGGCAGGCAGCACCGCATCCTCTGTGAACCTCCTGCCACAGTCAAAGGGGACATAAAATCTGAAACACTGACGCTAAACTTGAGCTCATCCAAAACTCGGCTGCCCGTGTCCTAACTCACACCAAGTCCCGTTCGCCCATCACCCCCTGTGCTCACTGCCCCGTGTCCTAACTCGCACCAAGTCCCGTTCGCTCATCACCCCCTGTGTCCTAACTTGCACCAAGTCCTGTTCGCCCATCACCCCCCTGTGCTCGCTGACCTACACCGGCTCCCAGACCGGCAACTGCCCGATTTTAAGATTCTCATCCTTGTTTTCAAATCCCTCCCTGGCTTCGCCCCCTTCCTATCTCTGTAACCTCAGTCATCCTCGCTTCCGAGGGACTGCCTAAGAGAGAGAACCTCCTCCAGACCCACAACCCCCCGAGATCTCTGCGCTCCTCCAATTCTGGCCTCTTGAGCATCCCTGATTTTAACCGCTCCACCATTGGCGGCCGTGCCTTCAGCTGCCTGGGGCCCTAAGCTCTGGAATTCCCTCCCTAAACCTCTCCGCCTCTCTCTCCTTTTAAGATGCTCCTTAAAACCTACCTCTTAGACCTAGCTTTTGGTCGCCTGTCCTAATATCTCCTTGTGCGGCTCGGTGTCAAACTCTGTTTGATAATCGCTCCTGTGAAGCGCCTTGGGACGTTTTACTACATTAGAAAGCGCTGGATAAATGCAAGTTGCTGTGTTGTGGGTCCCAGTCCTGATGCACTGTGGCTTCAGAGGCTTGACTTACACGGCGAGCCCTGTTTGAACTAATTACATCCCCATGTCTCTGTTTTCCTTGTTAGCCGCATCGAAGATGACACTCCAATCGAATTAGGTGCTCTGGCCTTTGGGCGTTCAGAGAGCATAATTTAATAACTTTGTAATAATGTGACCTTTCCTGGTCTGAACGAGTGCGATGCTTCTTCTCATTCCTGCACACACGTGTTAACGGCACAAATTAAAACCAATGATGGGTGAGTCATTTATCTTGTTTGTGCGTGTGTTGCTGGTTTTCCACAGTTATTGTGCACTGGTTGTTGGATTTTTCGGCATGTAATGTATTCAGTGCCAACATTAACCCTTTCGCCTGTTAATTACCGTCTTCAGCCTCCTTATGCAGGAAGACCGAGGCCAAGTGAGGAAGACTCCAGGGACCGGTTAGTTCTACCGAGCAGCTGGCCAGCTCTGTCTCAGTAATTGTTTTTACACCAGAGACTGGGAGTGCAACAAACACACAGCACTGAGAGAGGTTATTTTGTGATGCTATCTCATGAGAACAGAGGGGGAAGCCCGCAGAATTGACAATGAGCAGATGGAAAGGGTTGGGTGAAAAAGAAAGACTTGCATTTCTATAGCGCCTTTCACGACCTCAGGACGACCCAAAGCGCTTTACAGCCAATTAAGTACTTTTGAAGTGTAGTCACTGTTGTAATGTAGGAAACGCGGCAGCCAATTTGCACACAGCAAGCTCCCACAAACAGCAATGTGATAATGACCAGATAATCTGTTTTTTAGTGATGTTGGTTGAGGGATAAATATTGGCCCCAGGACACCGGGGAGAACACCCCTGCTCTTCTTTGAAATAGTGGCCATGGGATCTTTTACGTCCACCCGAGAGAGCAGACGGGGCCTCGGTTTAACGTCTCATCCGAAAGACGGCACCTCTGACAGTGCAGCGCTCCCTCAGCACTGACACCGGGAGTGTCAGCCTAGCTTTTGTGCTCCAGCCTCTGGAGTGGGGACTTGGACCCATGAGCATCTGGCGAGAGTGGTACCCGCAGAGCCACGGCCAGCACCGTGATTCAAAAACCATTCAAACGCGTAGTCGCCTAACTAGCAAATCATCAGACACTCCTAATGGTCATTCATCGCTTAAGGGTGCAGAATGGCTGATGTTCTAGCTTGCTGCTTGCTGTCTCTCAAACCTGTCGAAAGGATTCTGCAGGGAGTCACTGGGTCCTGTTACCAGCCCAGCTGGGCAGAGGACCTTCGGTCCTTGGTGGCTGCACTTTCCACCTTCATTGGTAACCAGGTGTAATCGCTGCTTATTAGTGACAGTAAGAGCCTACTGCCTGTGGAGCACAGCTGTTAATCCCAGAGCTATAATCGTGGGCACAAACAGTGGTTTATAAGATTGTGAAGGGGTTGGATCGGGTGGATGCGGGGAGGATGATCCCGATGATGGGTGAAACTAGAACTAGGGGGCATAGTCTTAGAATAAGGGGCTGCTCTTTCAAAACTGAGATGAGGAGGAACTACTTCACTCAGAGGGTGGTAGGTCCATGGAATATGCTGCCCCAAAAAGCTGTAGAAGCTACATCATTACATAAATTTAAAACAGAAATAGACAGTTTCCTAGAAGTAAAGGGAATTAAGGGTTATGGGGAGCGGGCAGGAATTTGGACATGAGTCTAGGTTCGGATCGGTCATGGCCCTGTGGGTAGCGGAGCGGGCCCAGGGGCCGTGTAGCCTGATCCTGCTCCTATTTCGTGTGTCTAATTCTGTTAGATTCAGGAGATGGTTCTGTGATAGTGGATTGGCGGTTAGGATCAGATCAGCCATGATCTTATTGAATGGTGGAGCAGGCTCGAGGGGCCGATTGGCCTACTCCTGCTCCTATTTCTTATGTTCTGTTCTTATGTTCTTACGGTGATTGAATAAGTTAAATTCCATTTTTTAATCCTTGGGATCCAGGGATTATTGCTGTTCTAGAGCTCAGGTTCTTCAATTTCCATGGAAACTAGTGTTATTCAGCAGAATCCACTTTTGGTTCAATCTGGTGCTAAAATGGCTTCACCCCAAATCATCGCCCACTGGGAACAAGAATAAGGTCAAGTTATCCAATCAGATTTGTGGTTCTGACAGGTTGATTGATTGGATGGATAGCCACTGAAATGTTCTGACTGTCACACACCAAGCCTGGATTGGTTGAGAGCACATTTAGATCAAATCTTACCATCAATGGTCCCCTTTTGAAAGGAGTATGATGGACAGTGTTATGAATCTTATGATCCATGAAGAAAGACTCATGAAATAACACTGGACGGCCAGCTGGTGGTGCCGTCCAAGGAGTATAAATACTCGGGCGTGGGCCCAGCTTTTCCAGGACATTTTGTAACCAGGAACTAGTGAAGTACAACTAGACCTCCATGTTTTGAAACAAGTTGATTAAAGCCTTGCTTTATACGCAAACCAAGTGCGTAGTGAGTTTTATTACATCAGACAGTTTGCATTCATTTTATTGTTCTATTTCTGTGTTTCTCTGTTCATTTATTTATTTATTTTTTATTCATTGATGGGATGTGGGCGTCGCTGGCTAGGCCTGCATTTAGTGCCCATCCCTAATTGCCCTTGAGAAGATGGTGGTGAGCCGCCTTCTTGAACCGCTGCAGTCCATATGGTGTAGGTACACCCACAATGCTGTTAGGAAGGGAGTTCCAGGATTTTGGCCCAGCGACAGTGAAGGAACGGCGATACAGGTCCAAGTCAGGATGGTGTGTGGCTTGGAGGGGAACTTGTAGGTGGTGATGTTCCCATGCGTCTGCTGCCCTTGTCCTTCTAAGTGGTAGAGGTCGTGGGTTTGGGAGGTGCTGCCGAAGAAGCCTTGGCGAGTTGCTGCAGTGCATCTTGTAGATGGTACACACTGCAGCCACAGTGCGCCGGTGGTGGAGGGAGTGAATGTTGAAGGTGGTGGATGGAGTGCCAATCAAGCGGGCTGCTTTATCCTGAATGGTGTCGAGCTTCTTGAGTGTTGTTGGAGCTGCACTCAACCAGGCAAGTGGAGAGTATTCCATCACACTCCTGACTTGTGCCTTGTAGATGGTGGAAAGGCTTTGGGGAGTCAGGAGGTGAGACACTCGCCGCAGAATCCCCAGCCTCTGGCCTGCTCTTGTAGCCACAGTATTTATATGGCTGGTCCAGTTCAGTTTCTGATCAATGGTAACCCCCAGGATGTTGATAGTGGGGGATTCAACGATGGTAATGCCATTGAATGTCAAGGGGAGATGGTTAGAGTCTCGCTTGTTGGAGATGGTCATTGCCTGGCACTTGTGTGGTGCGAATGTTACTTGCCACTTGTCAGCCAAAGCCTGAATGTTGTTCAGGTCTTGCTGCATATGGACACGGACTGCGTCAGTATCTGACAAGTCTTGAATGGTGCTGAACAGTGTGCAATCATCAGCGAACATCCCCACTTCTGACCTTATGATGGAGGGAAGGTCATTGATATGTTTTAATAGCGTATGCGATAATGGAGAAATTGGTTGGGTGGAGTTGGTCGGATTTTGGAAGCTAGACATTGAAGGGAGTATTTTATAGGAACACAGGAATGTACAGGACTGGTAAAGACGATCGAGGTCCATTTGGCTTATCCAAAAGTTGAAAAGATCTTGCACTATTCTCTAGCTAATTGCCAAAATACTGCCCAGCTCCCTCTTGAATTTGCCAACACCATCTGCCTCCAACATCTCCCCGGACAGTCAGTCCCGCACATGCACCAACCCCCTGTATGAAGCAGCAACACCTGAGCTGTCTATCACCTTCCCTCTTCAGACCCTGAGTCAGCACCCCACGGTTAGAGTTTGTGATTACGTCAATTATTTTGATTTTTGGTTTCCCTCCTGAAGTATATCTGAGCAAGGTTGCTGGGAAATGTTGTGCCTACTTTAACCCAATGGTGATGGTTACCAGGAGATTTCTATTTTCTCCACCCCCCTCCCCACCCCCGCAAAATCTTGCACGGACAGTCGGAAGCTACTGAAAGATTTCCCAAGGTGCTCCTTTGAGTGGCACACCTCAATGGATCGCAGATCCCCACGATATGAATTTATACAGAGGGATTTTGGTGAACAGTGTTTCCCTCAGAGACCTCTTCAAAATGTAGCTTATTAATCCTGATAATGACATACCCAATGCCTCCTCAGTGAAGACACTAGCTGGTTTAGTTTGAAGCCGTCCCATACACACCAGGTTCGATTTGCAGTTTGCACTAATTTCTCCTGATGTTCTGCCCAACGTTCCTCCCTCAACGCCACCAAAAATCGGTTGCCTATTTATTCACCGCATCGCTGTTTGATGGTGCAAAATGGCTGCCATGCTTGCCTACATAACAAAGAGTGCGGTCCAAAAGCAATTTATTGTATGAAGCCCATTGAGATGTCTGCATGATGTGTTAAAGTGCTGCATAAATCCAAATCCCTTTTTAGTTCCCCCATGAAAATCACCCACAGCCGAAATCACCGGGAATCCATTTCAGTATTTATATATGGTCGTTATCGGCAGAAGGTGGGAAAATTTACCGGTGTGGCAAATGTTGGATTTACAGCCAGTGACGACAGGACTACAGTAACTTGCTCTCACCCGGCCAAAGAGCGAAAGCCAGGCCTTTTATCTTCTCCGACATTGCTGAAAATATTAGATCAATTTGCTCTGGTTAAATTTCAAGTGACAGTTTCTGGGTGAGTTGAAAAGCTCTTCTCATCGAGTGACAACATGTCTCCTGTTCAATCCCCCCCCCCCGAACGATTCCTGAACCAACACAGGGAGACTTTGACACTCTTGCACTTGAATACTTTTAACTGTTTATTGCTCACGAGTAGCTTCTGAAGTCCTTGTTAGATCCCAAAGACAGGAGAGAAAAAAGAATCCCAGCTCTCTAAACTTGCACTGGGGAAAATAAAAGACAATTCATTAATTAAATAGCAGGTTGAACCACATGTCTATTCCTATAACCTTTGACCTTATTCAAAGTCAGACATTTATAGCCATTTTGAAGGAACCATCCAATTCGCCCAAAATTGTGAATCTTCACCCAAATTTAATATTCGGTGGGGGGGAGGATAATCCTTTTGATCTCTGGTCTCTCAGTTTTAAACCCGTGTCATCTTGTTCTGTTCCAACCAGTCAAATAGTCTGCTTAAGTCTACGTTAGCTGACTCTAAAATATGATTTACGAGATCAGTGCAGTGCTGAGGGAGTGCCGGCACTGTCGGATGTGCCGTCTTTCGATGAGACGTTAAACCGAGGCCCCGTCTGCCCTCTCAGGTGGACGTAAAAGATCCCACGGCCACTATTTCGAAGAAGTGCAGGAGCGTTCTCCCCAGTG
>NC_141015.1:35916856-36122864 GCF_052327205.1 Somniosus microcephalus | reverse complement strand
CCCCTCTCTCTCGCCCCCCCCTCTCTCTCTCGCCCCCCCCCTCTCTCTCGCCCCCCCCTCTCTCTCGCCCCCCCCCCCTCTCTCTCGCCCCCCCCTCTCTCTCGCCCCCCCTCTCTCTCGCCCCCCCCTCTCTCTCGCCCCCCCCTCTCTCTCGCCCCCCCTCTCTCTCGCCCCCCCCTCTCTCTCGCCCCCCCTCTCTCTCGCCCCCCCCTCTCTCTCGCCCCCCCCTCTCTCTCGCCCCCCCTCTCTCTCGCCCCCCCCTCTCTCTCGCCCCCCCTCTCTCTCGCCCCCCCTCTCTCTCGCCCCCCCTCTCTCTCGCCCCCCCTTCTCTCTCGCCCCCCCCTCTCTCTCGCCCCCCCTTCTCTCTCGCCCCCCCTCTCTCTCGCCCCCCCTTCTCTCTCGCCCCCCCTCTCTCTCGCCCCCCCTCTCTCTCGCCCCCCCTTCTCTCTCGCCCCCCCTTCTCTCTCGCCCCCCCTCTCTCTCGCCCCCCCTTCTCTCTCGCCCCCCCTTCTCTCTCGCCCCCCCTTCTCTCTCGCCCCCCCTCTCTCTCGCCCCCCCTCTCTCTCGCCCCCCCTTCTCTCTCGCCCCCCCTTCTCTCTCGCCCCCCCTTCTCTCTCGCCCCCCCTCTCTCTCGCCCCCCCTCTCTCTCGCCCCCCTCTCTCGCCCCCCCTCTCTCTCGCCCCCCTCTCTCTCGCCCCCCCCTCTCTCTCGCCCCCCCTCTCTCTCGCCCCCCCCTCTCTCTCGCCCCCCCCTCTCTCTCGCCCCCCCTCTCTCTCGCCCCCCCTCTCTCTCGCCCCCCCTCTCTCTCGCCCCCCCTCTCTCTCGCCCCCCCTCTCTCTCGCCCCCCCCTCTCTCTCGCCCCCCCCTCTCTCTCGCCCCCCCCTCTCTCTCGCCCCCCCTCTCTCTCGCCCCCCCTCTCTCTCGCCCCCCCTCTCTCTCGCCCCCCCTCTCTCTCGCCCCCCCCTCTCTCTCGCCCCCCCCTCTCTCTCGCCCCCCCTCTCTCTCGCCCCCCCTCTCTCTCGCCCCCCCTCTCTCTCGCCCCCCCCTCTCTCTCGCCCCCCCCTCTCTCTCGCCCCCCCTCTCTCTCGCCCCCCCCTCTCTCTCGCCCCCCCTCTCTCTCGCCCCCCCCTCTCTCTCGCCCCCCCTCTCTCTCGCCCCCCCCTCTCTCTCGCCCCCCCCTCTCTCTCGCCCCCCCTCTCTCTCCGCCCCCCCTCTCTCTCGCCCCCCCCTCTCTCTCTCGCCCCCCCTCTCTCTCGCCCCCCCCTCTCTCTCGCCCCCCCCTCTCTCTCGCCCCCCCCTCTCTCTCGCCCCCCCCTCTCTCTCGCCCCCCCCTCTCTCTCGCCCCCCCTCTCTCTCGCCCCCCCCTCTCTCTCGCCCCCCCCTCTCTCTCGCCCCCCCTCTCTCTCGCCCCCCCCTCTCTCTCGCCCCCCCTCTCTCTCGCCCCCCCCCTCTCTTCGCCCCCCCCTCTCTCTCGCCCCCCCCTCTCTCTCGCCCCCCCTCTCTCTCGCCCCCCCTCTCTCTCGCCCCCCCCTCTCTCTCGCCCCCCCCTCTCTCTCGCCCCCCCTCTCCTCTCTCTCGCCCCCCCCTCTCTCTCCCCCCCTCTCTCGCCCCCCCTCTCTCTCGCCCCCCCCTCTCTCTCGCCCCCCCCTCTCTCTCGCCCCCCCCTCTCTCTCGCCCCCCCCTCTCTCTCGCCCCCCCCTCTCTCTCGCCCCCCCTCTCTCTCGCCCCCCCCTCTCTCTCGCCCCCCCCCCCTCTCTCTCGCCCCCCCCTCTCTCTCGCCCCCCCCTCTCTCTCGCCCCCCCCTCTCTCTCGCCCCCCCCTCTCTCTCGCCCCCCCCTCTCTCTCGCCCCCCCCTCTCTCTCGCCCCCCCCTCTCTCTCGCCCCCCCTCTCTCTCGCCCCCCCCTCTCTCTCGCCCCCCCCTCTCTCTCGCCCCCCCCTCTCTCTCGCCCCCCCCTCCTCTCGCCCCCCCTCTCTCTCGCCCCCCCTCCCTCTCTCTCGCCCCCCCTCTCTCTCGCCCCCCCCTCTCTCGCCCCCCCCCTCTCTCTCGCCCCCCCCTCTCTCTCTCGCCCCCCCCTCTCTCTCCTCTCCCCTCTCTCGCCCCCCCTCTCTCTCGCCCCCCCCTCTCTCGCCCCCCCTCTCTCGCCCCCCCTCTCTCTCGCCCCCCCTCTCTCTCGCCCCCCCTCTCTCTCGCCCCCCCTCTCTCTCGCCCCCCTCTCTCTCGCCCCCCCTCTCTCGCCCCCCCCTCTCTCTCGCCCCCCCTCTCTCTCGCCCCCCCTCTCTCTCGCCCCCCCTCTCTCTCGCCCCCCCTCTCTCTCGCCCCCCCCTCTCTCTCGCCCCCCCCTCTCTCTCGCCCCCCCCTCTCTCTCGCCCCCCCCTCTCTCTCGCCCCCCCCTCTCTCTCGCCCCCCCCTCTCTCTCGCCCCCCCCTCTCTCTCGCCCCCCCTCTCTCTCGCCCCCCCTCTCTCTCGCCCCCCCTCTCTCTCGCCCCCCCCTCTCTCTCGCCCCCCCCCTCTCTCTCGCCCCCCCCTCTCTCTCGCCCCCCCCTCTCTCTCGCCCCCCCCCTCTCTCTCGCCCCCCCCCTCTCTCTCGCCCCCCCTCTCTCTCGCCCCCCCCCTCTCTCTCGCCCCCCCCTCTCTCTCGCCCCCCCCTCTCTCTCCGCCCCCCCCTCTCTCTCGCCCCCCCCTCTCTCTCGCCCCCCCCCTCTCTCTCGCCCCCCCCTCTCTCTCGCCCCCCCTCTCTCTCGCCCCCCCCTCTCTCTCGCCCCCCCTCTCTCTCGCCCCCCCCTCTCTCTCGCCCCCCCCCTCTCTCTCGCCCCCCCCTCTCTCTCGCCCCCCCCTCTCTCTCGCCCCCCCCCTCTCTCTCGCCCCCCCTCTCTCTCGCCCCCCCCCTCTCTCTCGCCCCCCCCTCTCTCTCGCCCCCCCCTCTCTCTCGCCCCCCCTCTCTCTCGCCCCCCCTCTCTCTCGCCCCCCCCTCTCTCTCGCCCCCCCCTCTCTCTCTCGCCCCCCCTCTCTCTCGCCCCCCCCTCTCTCTCGCCCCCCCTCTCTCTCGCCCCCCCCTCTCTCTCGCCCCCCCCCTCTCTCTCTCGCCCCCCCCCTCTCTCTCTCGCCCCCCCCTCTCTCTCTCGCCCCCCCCCTCTCTCTCTCGCCCCCCCCTCTCTCTCTCGCCCCCCCCCTCTCTCTCTCGCCCCCCCCTCTCTCTCTCGCCCCCCCCTCTCTCTCTCGCCCCCCCCCTCTCCTCTCTCGCCCCCCCCCTCTCTCTCTCGCCCCCCCCTCTCTCTCGCCCCCCCCCTCTCTCTCGCCCCCCCCCTCTCTCTCGCCCCCCCCCCCCCTCTCTCTCGCTCTGTCTCTAAGTTTTGAAGTTAGTGGCAGGGAAGTACAGTATCGATGACTATACCAGGGTGGATGAGGAACAGGACAGTGCGGGACTCAAACTCACAGAGCTGAAAGTGCTGCTGCTGGAGCCTCTCCCTCTCCCTGAAGACAACAACCCATTGAAAGGAAATCCACTGCAAAACATCCAGTATGTTCTCCCCCAGTGACTCGGAGCACAGCTGATCCATTCTGACAGGAGGGTTCCAGGTTCCACGCCCAATCCCAGAGGTTGAATGCTCTCCGCTGGGCCAGTGCTTGAGGCCACATCGGTTGACTGACCATGTCCAATATCCAGCCAAGCCACGCTCCAACCCAGGATCAGCGTAACCGAGGCTGCTGTTTGCTTGCTGCTGAGGTATCGCCCCGTAGTCGAACCCACCCCCAAGCTCCCTGGCTGATGTGGTCTCCTCTATATTGGGGAGACCAAACGCAGATTGGGTGACCGCTTTGCGGAACACCTCCGTTCAGTCTGTAAGGGTGACCCCGAGCTTCCGGTCGCCTGTCATTTTAATTCACCGCCCCACTCCCACTCACCTCACCGTCCTCGACCTCTTGCATTGTTCCACTGAAGCTCAGCGTAAGCTCGAGGAACAGCACCTCATCTTCCGATTAGGCACTTTACAGCCTTCTGGACTCAATATCGAGTTCAACAATTTCAGATCATAACCTCGGCCCCTGTCATATTTTTATATTTTTTTATCCACACCTTTGGTTTGTGCCTTTTCCTTTTTCTCTCTCCCACATGGCAGCTGTCTCTCACTCTGCCAGCGCATTTCACACTTCATCTAGAGCCATCCTTTGTCTCTTTACCTGTCCTATTACCATCTCGTCTCGCCTTGAATATCTCTTAATGTCTCGTCACCTCTCACTGACCTTCCCCTTTTGTTCTTTCATCCCCTCCCCCATTTCCCAGCCCCCAAACTCGCTTTTTCATCTGTTTCATTTCCTGCTTTTTTCTCAGTTCTGAAGAAGGGTTTCGACCTGAAACGTTAACTCTGTTTCTCTCTCCACGGGTGTTGCCTGGCCTGCTGAGTTTTTCCAGCGTTTTCTGTCGTTCGTGCAGCCCTGATGCTGGGAGAGAGGCAGGGAGCGGTTCCTGGGACATTCTCTCCCTCTTTTGTTTCTTGGTGAATAATTTCAACAAAAATATTTGTTTCCAGTCTTCTGTTCTCCCAGAGTGGAGCAGCTACAGCCCCGACATCAAAGCAAGTGTCAGCAGATCCGGTTCCTTGACACTTGGCGGTCAGCCACCCAGGTTTAAAGAATGTGAGGTCACATAGGGACCTAGAGCTGAACAGGTCCCAGGGAATGTACTCCTGGCTCTGCCAAGTGAAAATACTAAAACCCACAAAGCACAGTCTCGGCCAAAGGGCCAGCACTTCAGGGGTGCTTGATTTTGCTTCAGCCATTTTCTCCTCCTCTCTGCTGAAGACACCGGATCTCACTGGCTCAAACTGGCCTGCTGTTTACACGGAGATAACCGAGAAAAACCTGGAGAGGGGGCTCTGACCGGCTCATGCTGTGCTCTCTCTCTCTCTCTCTCTCTCTCTCTCTCTCTCTCTCTCTCTCTTTCCCCCCCCCTCTCTCTCGCTCTCTGTCTCTCCCTCGCTCTCCGTCTCTCCCTCGCTCTCCTCCCTCCCTCCCCCGAGTTTATATACTGCAATGTTTTTCCACTGCATTTAAATCATTTAAAAAAAAAGAAAGTCTTCCATTTCTATAGCGCCTTTCATGACCTCAGAACATCCCAAAGTGCTTTACAGCCAATGAAGTACTTTTGAAGTGTTGTCACTGTTGTAATGTGGGAAACGTGCAGCCAATTTGCGCACAGCAAGCTCCCACAAACAGCAATGTGATAATGACCAGATAATCTGTTTTATTGATGTTGATTGAGGGATAAATATTGTCCAGGACACCGGGGAAAACTCCCCTGCTCTTCCTCGAAATAGTGGCCATGGGATCTTTTACATCCACCTGAGAGGGCAGACGGGGCCTCGGTTTAACGTCTCATCTGAAAGACGGCACCTCTGACAGTTCAGCACTCCCTCAGCACTGCACTGGGAGTGTCAGCCTAGATTGTTGTGCTCAAGTCTCTGGAGTGGGACTCGAACCCACAACCTTCTGACTCCGAGGCGAGAGTGCTGCCCACTGAGCCACTGACTGACGCTTTGGCTGAATTTCACTCCAATAATCTGACGGCCAATAATCACGTCGACCGGCAGCTCCTCAGCGGGAAGGGATTCCGACCGGGAGGAGGGGAGCTGAGCATGGCGGCCAGAGGCTGGACTGGAAGCGGGAGAAGCAGGCCTGGGCCGTGGAGCCGGCGACGGTGAGGTGGAGGCCGCGGCGACCGGAGGATGTGTTGGGCGAGTCGGGCGGAGGCAGCGCAGCGCATCGGGACGCAGCAGCAGACTTGACGACTCGCAGTCCGACTGGGAGGAGGGGAGTCGGGAATGGTGGCCAGAGGGTGAGCGGGAGAAGCAGGCCACCGCACGTGGAGCCAAGCCGGCAACAGTGAGGAGGAGGCCGCGGTGATGAGGAGGACGGAGCAGCTGAGGGACATCGTGCTCCCACTGCCACTGGAAGCCATTGTATTGACTTTCTGAACACGGCGCTGTAAAAATAGCTGACGTGTCTCGGTGAGCTCCCACAGCTTTATTGTGGGAGTGATTGGGGAGTAAGCATTCCATTGTACTAGTTACATATGGCAAATAAAGAATCTTGAATCTTGAATCGTTCACTGCCGAAGACAATCTATTTTTACCAACGCAGCCCTTCCCTCTGCAATAGAATTTACCCCCATTTAAAAAGATGGTAATTGTCGCTGGTTTAGTTACAACTCTCCTGATCTTGTTGAAGTGTTTTGACTTGTGTAGGTGATGCTGTGTTGTGGAGGGATCCACTTTGTAACATTGCATGTGTGGGACACTGCTCCATAATGATGTAATGGTCCTTACTGCTCGGGTACCACCTTTACCTCACCGATTGGTTGGCGAAATTATTTGGAAGCAAAGTCATTGGACAACATTTAGATTTTGGTGGGTCCATCCGACGTTGACACTTTTTTTTCCTCGGAGTAGCTCGAGTGACTCATCTGTTCATTTTCGGCTGTCTCTTTGTCCTGTTCTGGGTGATTTGATGCGTCTCTCTGTTTTCCCTGCCATTTCCGAATCGGAGCCGTGTGACACTCTCTTGGAGTGCTCTGCTGTTTTACCGGGAGACTACAGAGAGAAAAATGTGGAGAGTGTGGTAAAGATGGACTTTCCTCCTGGCCTCAGGATGTCCCAAAGCGCTTTACAGCCAACAAAGAACTTCTGAGTGTAGTCACTGTTGTAATGTAGGAAACGCAGCAGCCAAATTGCGCGCAGCAAGCTCCCACACACAGCAATGTGATAATGACCAGATAATCTCTGTTTTAGTAATGTTGGTTGAGGGATAAATGTTGACCAGGACACTGGGGAGAACTCCCATGATCATCTTCAAAATCGTGCCACCGGATCTTTTATGTCCACCTGAGAGAGCAGACGGGGCCTTGGTTTAACGTCTCCTCCGACACTGCAGCAGGACGAGGAGGAGGGCGTGTTTAGCCCAAACTAGTATAAGCCAATAAAATACGAGGCGTGAAGAGGAAGGGTAGATTATCACAGGGGAAACTTTGCTCCGTGACTTTGCTGACTTGTGGATCAATTTAAATTTGGTTTACAAGAATGATACCAGAACTGAGGGGTTATACCTATCGGGAAAGACTGAACAGGCTGGGGCTCTTTTTTCTCTAGAAAAGAGAAGGCTGAAGGGTGACCTAATCGAGGTCTTTGAGATTATGAAGTAGGTTTGATAAGGTAGATGCAGAGAAGATGTTTCCACTTGTGGGGAAGACCAAAACTAGGGGCCATAAATATAAGACGGTCACTAATAAATCCAATAGGGAATTCAGGAGCAACCTCTTTACTCAGAGAGTGGTGGGAATGTGGCACTCGCTACCACAGCCCTACAACCCTCCGAGATCCCTACTTCCCTCCAACTCGGGCCTCTTGAGCATCCCCGATTTCCTTCACCCCACCATTGGCGGACCGTGCCTTCAGCTTCCAAGGCCCTAAGCTCTGGAATTCCCTCCCTAAACCCCTCCGCGCCTCTCTCCTCCTTTTAAGATGCTCCGTAAAACCTCCCTCATCGACCAAGCTTTTGGTCACCTGTCCTAATGTGCCCTTATGTGGCTCGGTGTCAAATTGTGTCTGGTAACTAGATGCAGAAAGGATGTTCCCGATGGCGGGGGAGTCCAGTACCAGGGGTCACAGTCTAAAGATAAAGGGTAAACCATTTAGGACAGAGATGAGGAGGAATTTCTTCACCCAGAGAGTGGTGAACCTGTGGAATTCTCTACCACAGAAGACAGTAGAGGCCAATTCATTAAATATATTCAAGAAGGAGTTAGATATATTTCTTAAGGCTAAAGGGATATGGGGAGAAGGCAGGAACAGGGTACTGAATTTGGATGATCAGCCATGATCTCATTGAATGGTGGAGCAGGCTCGAGGGGCCGAATGGCCTACTCCTGCTCCTATCTTCTATGTTTTCTATGTAACATTCCTGTGAAGCACCCTGGGATGTTTTACTACGTTAACGGCGCTATGTAAATGCAAGTTGTTGCTGTTGTTACGACTCCAATGTTCCTGCTTTACTTCTGCTGATACAATCCAGTGTTTACAAATGCTGAAAATGGAATTATTGTGTTGGATCAAACGCTGAAGAAGTTTTGAACACCATGATCAGCTTGTAAGGCTTTTTTCACTTAATGTAGTGTTGCATTACAATAAGCAGCTCTGTATAGAGAAGTGCCACAGCTATACAAACCCATGAGCAACAAGATGTTTTTAAAGGATGGAATTCAGGAAACTTTGGTTTATCCGGAGGTTGTATGTCTGGAAACCTCGATCTACCGGCAGAAATCAGGAGCTGTTTTGTTAGGTTTTTTTTCTTCTCGTGGCTTTGTTTTCAACAGTCGGGCTCTGGAAAGTCTCTCTGAAGCTGTTGCTAAGCTACAGAGACGTTTCCAAGGTACGGGCCGACTGTTTACAAGCTGTTGCTAAGCAACAGTGTTTGTTGTCAGATACGGAGATGAAAACCTCCGTATGCTTCAACATTAACTTTGTATGTCCGGCAGTTTTGATAGATCGGCAACAGCTCGGTCCCGTTGGTGCCGGATATAACGACGTTTCCTGTAGTTACTTTATGGCTTTAAGGTTGTACATACTTTAAAAGACGCTGTCACTTTAAATGGTTTGCCTTATTCAAGTGAAGATTAAATCGGAGCATGCTCCGACTGCAGTATAGAAAGAAAGAAAGAAAGACTTGCATTTCTATAGCGCCTTTCACAACCACTGGATGTCTCAAATCGCTTTACAGCCAATGAAGTACTTTTTGGAGTGTAGTCACTGTTGTAATGTAGGAAACTCGGCAGCCAATTCGCTCACAGCAAGCTCCCACAAACAGCAATGTGATAATGACCAGATCATCTGTTTTAGTTATGTTGACTGAGGGATAAATATTGGCCCCAGGACACCGGGGATAACTCCCCTGCTCTTCTTCGAAATAGTGCCACGGGATCTTTTACGTCCACCCGAGAGAGCAGACGTGGCCTCTGTTTAATGTCTCAACTGAAACATGGCACCTCCGACAGTGCGGCACTCCCTCAGCACTGCACTGGAGTGAAAGCCTAGAATTTTGTGCTCAAGTCCCTGGAGTGGGACTGGAACCCACAACCTTCTGACTAAGAGGTGAGGGTAAGACAGTAGTTAATTTTTTTTCTATGCAAGGGCAATCAGATATGATGGAGCCCTTTGAAGATAATTGTGATTTCCTTTGGAAAAATATCAAAATACTTCTTGATTTGCGCTGCTCTAATTCTGCCCTCTTGAGGATCCCTGATTATAATCGCTCAGCTTTTGGTGGCCGTGCCTTCTGTTGTTTAGGCCCTAAGCTCTGGAATTCCCTCCCTAAACCTCCGCCTCTCTACCCCTCTTTCCTCCTTTTAAGACGCTCCTTAAAACCTACCTCTTTGACCAAGCTTTTGGTCACCTGCCCTAATTTATCCTTATGTGGATCAGTGTCAAAGTTTTTTGTCTTAAAATACTCCTGTG
Source organism: Somniosus microcephalus (assembly GCF_052327205.1). Lineage (NCBI taxonomy): Eukaryota > Metazoa > Chordata > Chondrichthyes > Squaliformes > Somniosidae > Somniosus > Somniosus microcephalus. The sequence goes on along the minus strand of NC_141015.1, from coordinate 36,113,359 downwards.
CAGCACCTTGGGACGTTTTACTACGTTAAAGGAGCTATACAAATGGACCATGTACAGCAGGCACCTCAAAGCGCTGGAGAGGTACCACCAATGCTGCCTCCGCAAGATCCTGCAAATCCATTGGCAGGATAGGCACACCAACGTCCGTGTTCTTGCTCAGGCCAACATCCCCAGCATTGAAGCTTTGACCACGCTCGATCAGCTCCGATTGATGGGTCACATTGTCCGCATGCCCGATACGAGACTCCCAAAACAAGCGCTCTACTCGGAGCTCCGGCACGGCAAGGGAGCCCCAGGTGGGCAGAGGAAACCCTTCAAGGACACCCTCAAAGCCTCCTTGAAAATGTGTAACATCCCCACTGACACCTGGGAATCCCTGGCCCAAGACTGCACAAAGTGGAGGAGAAGCATCTGGGACGGCGCCGAACACCTTGAGTCTCTTTGCCGGGAGCAAGCGGAAGCCGAGCGCAAGGAGCGCACGTCAACCCAAGCACCCCACCCACCCGCCCCTTCAACCACCGTCTGCCCCACCTGTGACAGAGACTGTAGGTCCCGCATTGGACTCATCAGTCACCTGAGAACTCATTTTTAATGTGGAAGCAAGTCATCCTCGGTTCGGAGGGACTGCCTAAGAAGAAGAATACAAATACAAGTTGTTGTTGGTTTCCACCATAATAGAAGGGGTGCTCAACATTCCCATACTGTTCCCTCCTGGGCGTATGGTTTAGGATGTTTGGGATCAGACAAGCCATCGAACATTAGTTTGGTGGCTGTTGGTTTGCGGGTGAAGCTACACGAGCAGTTTTTTTTTTAAGCAACCATGAAACTTCTGAACTCCCGAGATGTATTTTTAGCCAATCAGATCCAATTTGGAAACTCTGCCTGGGCTCTTTTGTGAGGTTGCATTTGAATAAAATTTCAAAGGGCAGAAATGTTTAAAACTTGCAGCAACACAAAAGCCCCTCTCTCTCTCTTTGTTTGTAGTGTTCATCTAAAGAGTCGTAAACGGAGAAGGTCAGGGGTATTAATGCTCTGCTTCAGGCTGAATGGCCTGTAGGGCAAAGAAGAACATAACATAAGAACTAGGAGCAGGAGTAGGCCACACGGCCCCTCGAGCCTGCTCCGCCATTCAGTAAGATCATGGCTGATCTTCAACCTCAACTCCACTTTCCCGCCCGATCTCCATATCCCTTGATTCCCCTGGAGTCCAAAAATCTATCGATCTCTGTCTTGAATATACTCAACAATTCAGCATCCACAGCCCTCTGGGGTAGAGAATTCCAAAGATTCACAACCCTATTGAGTGAAGAAATTCCTCTGCATCGCAGTCTTAAATGGCCAACCCCTTATCCTGAAACTCTGTCCCCCTCGTTTTACACTCTCCAGCCCAGGTAAACAGCCTCTCGGCATCTACCCTGTCAATCCCCCTCAGAATCTTTTATGTTTCAATGAGATCACCTCTCATTCTTCTAAACTCCAGAGAGTATCGGCCCAATCTACTCAATTTCTCATGGCGTGGTGAACTGCTGGGCTCAGTCTATAGTTTCCACTGTGTTCCCGGTCTGGACTGCACTGAGTGGAAGCAGAAGCAAGGGGGTACATGTGATAACCTGCAGAACACCCAGCCCTTGAACTGTTCTGGTAGCCACGACATTTATGTAGGAAACACGCTAGGCAATTTGCGCACAGTAAGCTCCCACAAACAGCAATGTGATAATGACCAGATAATCTGTTTTTGTTATGTTGGTTGAGGGATAAATATTGGCCCCAGGACACCGGGGATAACTCACCTGCTCTTCTTCGAATTAGTGGCCATGGGATCTTTTACGTCCACCTGAGAGAGCAGACAGGGCCTTGGTTTAACGTCTCATCCGAAAGACAGAACTGCAGCGCTGAGGGAGTGCTGCACTGTCGGATGTGCCGTCTTTCGGATGAGACGTTAAACTGAGGCCCCATCTGCGCTCTCAGGTGGATATAAAAGATCCCGTGGCACTATTTCGAAGAAGAGCAGGGGAGTTATTCCCGGTGTCCTGGGCCAATATTTATCCCTCAACCAACATAACAAAAACAGATTATCTGGTCATTATCACATTGCTGTTTGTGGGAGCTTACTGTGCACAAATTGCCTAGTGTGTTTCCTACATTACAACAGTGACTACACTTCAAAAAAAGTACTTCATTGGCTGTAAAGCACTTTGGGAAGTCCGGTAGTCGTGAATGGTGCTATAGAAATGCAAGTCTTTTTTTCCTTGTCTTCCCTTCCCTTCCCCATATGGAGTTAGGCCACAGATCAGCCATGATCTCATTGAATGGAGGAACAGGCTCAAGGGGCTAAATGGCCTCCTCCTGTTCCTATAGCTTTGGCTTAGACACCCAGTCATACTGCAATTGAGAGTTTTAGGAGACCATGGTTACTAATGATGTGTCACTAGGAAAACGTAACTAATTTCTATGAAAGGGCTATCTGCTTAATCTCGTTACCCTGCCCTATCCCCATTCCATTTTTCTTCTTCAAGTATCCCCTTCCCCTTTTAAAAGCTATTATGGATTCTGCTTACACTGTCTCTGAGGGGGCATTCCAACAACTTAATACGTAACAAATAAAAAATCTTAATCTTTTCCTTCATTATTTTGGCCGTGACTTCAATTTTATGCCCGCTAGTTACCGATACACCGACCAGTATAACTAGCGTTTCCTTATTTTACTTTGTCAAAGCTATAAACTCCATAATTTAGAACACTTCTCTCCATGTTCCCTGCACAAGTGAAGATAGATAGATTTCTAGACACAAAAGGCATCGAGGGGTATGGGGATAGAGCAAGAATATGGTATTGAGATAGAGGATCAGCCATGATCATATTGAATGGCGGAGCAGGCTCGAAGGGCCGAATGGCCTACTCCTGCTTCTATGTTTCTATGAAAAGAGTCGCAATTTTTTAGAATAGGCTCTCATCTCTGGCTTCCTCTCGGTAAGTATCTCCTGTAGCCTTTCCATGGTCCTGACACTCTTCCTAAAGTCGTCGTCTTCTTAGGCAGTCCCTCGGAACCGAGGATGACTTGCTTCCACATTAAAAATGAGTTCTCAGGTGACTGATGAGTCCAATGCGGGACCTACAGTCTCTGGGTGGGGCAGACGGTGGTTGAAGGGGCAGATGGCTGGGGTGCTTGGGTTGATGTGCGCTCCTTGCGCTGCCTGCGCTTGGCTTCCGCTTGCTCCCGGCGAAGAGACTCGAGGTGTTTGGCACCTTCTCAGATGCTTCTCCTCCACTTTGTGTGGTCTTGGGCCAGGGATTCCCAGGTGTCGGTGGGGATGTTACACTTTTTCAAGGAGGCTTTGAGGGTGCCCTTGAAGCGTTTCCTCTGCCCACCTGGGGCTCTCTTGCCGTGTTGGAGCTCCGAGTAGAGCGCTTGCTTTGGGAGTCTCGTATCAGGCATGCGGACAATGTGACCCGTCCATCGGAGCTGATCGAGCGTGGTCAAAGCTTCGATGCTGGGGATGTTGGCCTGAGCGAGAATACTGACGTTGGTGCACCTATCCTGCCAATGGATTTGCAGGATCTTGCGGAGGCAGCGTTGGTGGTACCTCTCCAGTGCTTTGAGGTGCCTGCTGTACATGGTCCATGTCTCTGAGGCATACAGCAGGGCGGGTATCACTACTGCTCTGTAGACCATGAGCTTGGTGCCGGGTTTGAGGTCCTGATCTTCAAACACTCTCTTCCTCAGGCGACCGAAAGCTGCACTGGCACACTGAAGGCGGTGTTGGACTTCGTCGTTGACGTCTGCCCTTGTTGACGGTAGGCTCCCAAGGTATGGAAAGTGGCCCACGTTGTCCAAGGCCTTGTCGTGGATTTTGATAATCGGGGGACAGTACTGTGTGGCGGGGGCAGTAGGGCATCCAAAACTCTGCACCGTTATTCAAATTGCACCGAACCAGTGCTTTGTATGCATTCTGCAGCTCACTAATGAAGTAAGCAGTGTGCTTTGACCCTGCCTGTTGGCTCCAGCCCGGATTGTGCTGTTGTTTTTGGAAGATTGAACTGGTAGCTCCGACCACAGTTTTGCCTTTGGTATCTCGCTTATCTGTGGTTTTAAATCTCTGTTATCATACTGAAAGTTTTGGAACCCCTGTCATATAAAACTTTGTACTACTGAAACTTTTTTTTTTCCATCCGTCTAGTATTAGCAATAAAAAGTGAAACCTGGCTGAATTCCAGTCCAGAAAGTGAATTTGAAGCTGCAGTTCATGTTGTGCCTCTTTTTTAATTTTTTTTTTACAAAATTCTCATCCTTGTTTTCCAATCCCGCCATGGCCTCGCGCGCCCCCCGCCCCCCAATCTCTGTAAACTCCTCCAGCCCCACAACCTTCCAAGATCTCTGCGTTCCTCCAATTCTGGCTTCTTGCGCATCCCTGATTTTAATCGCTCCACCATTGGTGGCCGTGCCTTCTGTTGCCAAGGCCCTAAGCTCTGGAATTCCCTCCCTAAACCTCTCCGCCTCTCTCTCCTCTTTTTAAAGACGCTCCTTAAAACCTACCTCTTTGACCAAGCTTTTGGTCACCTGTCCTAATATCTCCTCATGTGGCTCGGTGTCAACATTTTGTCTGATTAAGCTCCTGTGAAGCACCCTGGGACATTTTACTATGTTCAAGGGGCGCTTTAAATGCAAGTTGTTTTGTGTATTTTTAACAAATTCAAACATTTGCTGTTTTATAGCCTGAGGAAATTTTGAGGAAAATTGGTTGCGGTTTAATAGTTTGAAGTGAGCTGTCATTTCACAGAAGAAATGGAGCTTAATTCTGGTTTGGAAAGTTCCCTTCCCCCTTCTCCCTCAAATTCTAGGGTCCGTTGCAGTTGGAGATTGATCATTTTTCAGGCAAGTTTCAAAGGTCCTGAGCCCTACTTGCATAAATACTCCCTTCGCCTGTTGATTTTTTGAGGAGGGTTTAATTAGCCACTTGCTAAATTGTGTACCAATAGTGGTCATAACTGGCAGCTAAAATCATTGCCCAAATACAGGAAACTCTCGTTTAAACGGCACCTAAATAGCTGGAATTCTCTATTAACCGGCAAAATTCAGGAGTAGGTTCAGGAAAGTTTCACTGTATATTAGTGGCCGTGTAACCGGGACTCCTGCACCTGTGGCCGTGCAACAAGGACTCCAGCGCCTGTGGCCGTTTAACCGGGGCTCCTGCACCTGTGGCCGTGTAACCGGGGTTCCTGCACCTGTGGCCGTGTAACCGGGGTTCCTGCACCTGTGGCCGTGTAACTGGGGCTCCTGCACCTGTGGCCGTGTAACCGGGGCTCCTGCACCTGTGGCCGTGTAACCGGGGCTCCTGCACCTGTGGCCGTGTAACCGGGACTCCTGCACCTGTGGCCGTGTAACCGGGGCTCCTGCACCTGTGGCCGTGTAACTGGGACTCCTGCACCTGTGGCCGTGTAACCGGGACTCCTGCACCTGTGGCCGTGTAACCGGGACTCCTGCACCTGTGGCCGTGTAACCGGGGCTCCTGCACCTGTGGCCGTGTAACCGGGGCTCCTGCACCTGTGGCCGTGTAACCGGGGCTCCTGCACCTGTGGCCGTGTAACCGGGGCTCCTGCACCTGTGGCCGTGTAACCGGGGCTCCTGCACCTGTGGCCGTGTAACCGGGGCTCCTGCACCTGTGGCCGTGTAACCGGGACTCCTGCACCTGTGGCCGTGTAACCGGGACTCCTGCACCTGTGGCCGTGTAACCGGGGCTCCTGCACCTGTGGCCGTGTAACCGGTGTGCTGTGTAACGGGGCTCTCGTACCTTGGCAGGTATATATCTCCGTTATCCGGAATTTTTAATCAACCGGCACCACCCTGGTCCCGCAGGTGCCGGATACCAAAGAGTTTCCTGTAGATTGATTCTGAGGAAAAATGTTTGAAGATAATCGGGAGAGGCTGGTAGCACTTTGTGCAATATGAAGATTTCACACCTATTCCTAGACCTTTATTTTTAACCCTACGGCAATGAGATCTTTAAAATTTTCTATAAATATACTTCTTTTGGAAGAACACTTAGCATAAATTAACTCGCAACTATTCATCCAACCTCCTTGTGTACAAATGAATATGCTACCTCTCAAAACAGGGGCGGGGAGAAGCTAGTGCCAAGTTCCAAGAAAGCTGCATTCCTTCTGTGGATCCTTTTGAGTGGCAGACACCCACGGAATCTGTGTGCATGGTTTTCAGAGGTGTGTGGGCTGTTTCACGTTGAGCAACAAGGCTTTGCCATAAATAATTTAATTCACTGGGAAGGAGCTGCAGCCAGCTAGAGGGGCTTCACTTCTTTTTTAAAAAAAAAAAAAAAAAAAAAAAAAAAATTTGTTTATGGGATGTGGGCCGTCATTTATTGCCCATCCCTAGTGGCCCTCGAGAAGGTGGTGGTGAGCTGCCTTGAACCGCTGCAGTCCATGTGGTGAAGGTGCTCCCACAGTGCTGTTAGGGAGGGAGTTCCAGGATTTTGACCCAGCGACGATGAAGGAACGGCCGATATAATTCCAAGCCAGGATAGTGTGTGACTTGGGGGGTATCTTGCAGGAGGTGGTGGTGTTCCCATGCGCCTGCTGCCCTTGTCCTTCTAGGTGGTAGAGGTCGCGGGCACTATTTAGGTGAGGGATTTCAGTTTTGATTAGAAGATTTTTTTACTTTTGTCTATCCGTCATAAAATTTTACAGCACAGACTGAGGCCAATTAGCCCATCGCACTTGTAGAAGCTCTCTGAAAGAGCTGCCATTTGTGTCCCTTTCCAAATACGCTTAAAAAAAAATGATTACTCCAATATATATCCATCTCCATTTTAAAAACTATCCTGGATTCTCCGTTCCCTTTCTGACAGGGCATCCCATTTCTGAACTAACAACTCACTGCGTTTTGTTAAAAACGAAATTGCTCCTAACCCCTCCTCTTCCTTCTTTTGTTGACCTTAAATTTCTGCCCAAGGTTACCAACTCACTGACCGCTGGTAGTGGTTGTCCCTGTATTTACATTTTCATAATTATGGACAGCTCTATCTGATCGAATCCAATAGTAACGCAAAGATTAAAGCTCCCCGCAGTCTGCCCACAGGAAGAGTCTTAAATCAGTGTCCGTGTCAGCCGTGGCTCAGTGGGTAGCACCCTCACCTCTGAGTCAGAAGGTTGTGGGTTCGAGTCCCACTCCAGAAACTTGAGCCCAAAAATCCAGGCTGACACTCCAGTGCAGTGCTGAGGGAGTGCTGCACTGTCGGAGGTGCCGTCTTTCAGATGAGATGTTAAACCGAAGCCCCCGTCTGCTCTCTCGGGTGGACATAAAAGATCCCACGGCCACTATTTTGAAGAGGAGCAGGGGGAGTTCTCCCCGGTGTCCTGGGGCCAATATTTATCCCTCAATCAACATCACTAACACAGATGATCTGGTCATTATCACATTGCTGTTTGTGGGAGCTTGCTGTGCGCAAATTGGCTGCTGCGTTTCCCACTTTACAACAGTGACCACACTTCAAAAAGTACTTCATTGGCTGTAAAGCGCTTTGGGACGTCCCGAGTTCGTGAACGGCGCTATAGAAATGCAAGTCAGTCTTTTTTCTTTATATGCACTGGCTGCATGGATGAAACTAGTTTGAGCAGTGATTAACCTACTGCGGAGGAGGTTATTCTTAGAACAGCTGAGGATAAACGGGATACTTCACTCGCATGTATTGGAATATCTATTCCGAACACTTCATTAATGCCTTCTTTGTTAAATCAAGCATTGATTTTTTTATACTGCAGTGTGTGACTCAGATGGGATGTGGGTTTTACTCATCAACAGGTAATGAGTTTTAACTTCTGTTTTAAGATAAGTGCCTTGCACTGTCTGGCAGTTTCCTTTGTCTTAGATGTTGGCCAGCTTAATTGTTTTGCAGTTACAGCAACACACAGGCCGCTGTGCCAGCCGGGGCTCAGTGGGCAGCACCCTCGCCTCTGAGTCAGAAGGTTGTGGGTTCAAGTCCCACTCCAGAGACTTGAGCACAGAAATCGAGGCTGACACACCAGTGCAGTGCTGAGGGAGTGCCGCACTGTCGGAGGGTCGGTACTGAGGGAGCGCCGCACTGTCGGAGGGTCAGTACTGAGGGAGCGCTGCAGTGTCGGAGGGGCAGTACTGAGGGAGCGCTGCACTGTCGGAGGGGCAGTACTGAGGGAGCGCTGCAGTGTCGGAGGGGCAGTACTGAGGGAGCGCTGCAGTGTCGGAGGGGCAGTGCTGAGGGAGCGCTGCAGTGTTGGAGGGGCAGTACTGAGGGAGCGCTGCAGTGTCGGAGGGGCAGTACTGAGGGAGCGCTGCACTGTCGGAGGGGCAGTACTGAGGGAGCGCTGCAGTGTCGGAGGGGCAGTACTGAGGGAGCGCTGCAGTGTCGGAGGGGCAGTGCTGAGGGAGCGCTGCAGTGTTGGAGGGGCAGTACTGAGGGAGCGCTGCAGTGTCGGAGGGGCAGTACTGAGGGAGCGCCGCACTGTCGGATGGGCAATGCTGAGGGAGCGCCGCACTGTCGGAGGGGCAGTCCTGAGGGAGTGCTGCACTGTCGGAGGGGCGGTACTGAGGGAGCGCGGCACTGTCGGAGGGGCAGTACTGAGGGAGCGCTGCACTGTCGGAGGGGCAGTACTGCGGGAGTGCTGCACTGTCGGAGGCGCCGTCTTTCAGTTGAGACGTTAAACCGAGGCTCTGTCTGCCCTCTTGGGTAGAGGTCAATGATTCCATGGCACTATTTGAAGAAGCGTTCTCCCTGGTGTCCTGGTCAATATTTATCCCTCAACCAGCATCACTAAAAACAGATTATCTGTTCGTTATCATAGTGCTGTTTGTGGGAGCTTGCTGTGCACAAGTTTGCTGCCGCGTTTCCCATATTACAACAGCGACTACACGCCAAAAAATACTTCATTGGCTGTAAAGCGCTTTGGGGCATCCTGAGATCGTTGATGACACTACAGAAATGAAAGTCCATCTTTTCTAAAGTGTTTGATCAGCCTTGACGGTTTATTAATTGGCTGTGTTTTACTGTAACTGGGGGGAAATGTCTGTGAATTGGTGCTGTGTTACATAAGATAAGAAGTGAGGCAGGGAGGAGAAAGTGGGTCTTTGAGTCCAGTGTAGCAAGAGCTGTGGAAAAAAAAGACTTGCATTTCTATAGCGCCTTTCACGACCACCGGACGTCTCAAAGCGTTTTATAGCAAATGAAGTGCTTTTTGAAGTGTGGTCACTGTTGTAATGTAGGAAACGCGGCAGCCAATTTGCGCACAGCAAGCTCCCACAAACAGCAATGTGATAATGACCAGATAATCTGTTTTAGTGATGTTGATTGAGGGATAAATATTGGCCAGGACACCGGGGAGAACTCCCCTGCTCCTCTTCAAAATAGTGGCCATGGGGTCTTTTACGTCCACCTGCGAGAGCAGATGGGGCCTGGGTTTAACGTCTCATCTGAAACACGGCACCTCCGACAGTGCGGCGCTCCCTCAGCACTGCACTGGAGCGTCAGCCTAGCTTTATGTGCTCAAGTCCCTGGAGTGGGACTTGAACCCACAACCTTCTGACTCCGAGGCGAGTGTGCTGCCCACTGAGCCACGGCTGACACTGTACGGGGCAGAATGTAGTTCATTAACGACCAGTTTTATTCGTACTTCGACTTCCTTTTCAGGCAGAACAAGTTGTATTACTCGGACAGTCCTGGTTCATCGGCAGGTAATATCTGGTGAACGAATCAGCCGTGATCTAATTGTATGGGGCGGGACTGGCTCGAGGGGCTGAATGGCCTCCTCCTGTTCCTATGTTTCATTGTAGGGAATGGGGCCTGCCTATGAAAGGCTGTGAGGCAGTACTTGAGCACTTCAAAACCTGTGGCAGATTGCACACTAGTTGAAGATTTCATGTGCTTGATGGTGCAAGTTCCCTGAGGAGGCAGACTGTCTGCCCCAAGTTACTCGATTGATCCAGGCCCAGTGGAAACTAAAAGTTAACTTTCCAGCGGGCTATGTCGCCAGTCTCTCTCTCTGCGTGGACTTTCAGATATAATTAAGGGGATCTGAGGGGAAATTTCCTCACCCAGGGGGTGGTGGGGGTCTGGAACCCACTGCCTGAAAGGGTGGGAGAGGCAGGAACCCTAACCACATTTAAAAAGTACTTGGACGTGCACTTGGGATGCTCTAACCTGCAGGGCTACGGACCAAGAGCTGGGAAGTGGGATTAGGCTGGAGAGCTCCTTGTTGGCCGGTGCGGACACGATGGGCCAAAATGGCCTCCTTCCGTGCTGTAACTTTCTATGATTAACAAACTGGGTGCAATCGCCAATCAGTGGCGACCGCATCGACGCCCAGCTCATCAGCACCTTGTTTCGACGACCTGGTTGCCATCTGACTCCCCCTGGCCAGGAGTGAGCTCCGCACTTGCAGCCACGCACAGACCCTCCCTCTTGGCAGATTTTACATCCCAGACCACCGGGCACGGTCGCTTCGATAGAAGACGCGGCCTTCGGTGTTGACCCGTCTTGGAAATGCAGCAAGCCCCGCTGCGTCTGGTTTTCTTAAACTCAAGTCGGAAAGATTCTGCTTGATTGTAACGATAGCCAGGAAATTCCGAGCCATCCGAAGAAGCGTTTGTGATGGTGGAAGGGAAGTAATCATTTCCTGCTCCTGCTCCGATTACATGTGATCTGTCGCAGCCACACACTAACTGGCACGAAGCGAATATTTTTAAAAATTCGTTTATGGGATGTGGGCGTCGCTGGCAAGGCCCAGCATTTAGTGCCATCCCTAATTGCCCTCGAGAAGGTGGTGGTGAGCCGCCTTCTTGAACCGCTGCAGTCCGTGTGGTGAAGGTGCTCCCACAGTGCTGTTAGGGAGGGAGCTCCAGGATTTTGACCCAGCAGTGATGAACAAACGACCGATATATTTCCAAGCCAGGATGGTGTGTGACTTGGAGGGGAACTTGGAGGTGGTGGTGTTCCCATGCGCCTGCTGCCCTTGTCCTTCTAGGTGGAAGAGGTCGCGGGTTTGGGAGGTGCTGCCGAAGAAGCCTTGGCGAGTTGCTGCAGTGCACCTTTTAGATGGTACACACTGCAGCCACGGTGCGCCGGTGGTGGAGGGAGTGAATGTTTAAGGTGGTGGATGGGGTGCCAATCAAGCGGGCTGCTTTGTCCTGGATGACGTCGAGCTTCTTGAGTGTTGTTGGAGCTGCACTCATCCAGGCAAGTGGAGAGTATTCCATCACACTCCTGACTTGTGCCTTGTAGATGGTGGAAAGGCTTTGGGGAGTCAGGAGGTGAGACACTCGCCGCAGAATACCCAGCCTCTGACCTGCTCTTGTTGCCACAGTATTTATGTGGCTGGCCCAGTTAAGTTTCTGGTCAATGGTGACCCCCAGGATGTTGCTTGTGGGGGGATTCGGCGATGGTAATGCCGTTGAATGTCAAGGGGCGGTGGTTAGACACTTGCTTATTTAATATCAACGGGGCGGGGGAGGGGGGTGTGGAAAGAGCCGGAGGAGAGGAGTTGAGCCCAGATTTTTCTCACTGGTTGAGAAAGTGCCAGTCTGAAAACTTGTTCCTGTCGTAACAGCCCAAGCTCTCGTTGCTCCTTCTGACTGCAGAGAGGCTGAAGTGACCTATGTTGCTGACTTGCCAGCAAAAGATGTGCGAATTGGTGCAACTGTGGCTCTGAGGGGTGGGTTCGGCCCGACTGGCACCTTTCTTTTGTATCTTCTTGCCCCCACCCCCAGTCTGCCCAAGATGAAATCCTCAGCTGCAGGATAATAACTCTCTCAGCCTGACAAAAGAAAAACCGGAAGAATGTTCTCTGCGGAGTTCAGTTAAGTTCAAATGACTGTCCAATAAACCAGCCAACTGCTATTCATTAGGGCTGGCAAATTGCTCACTTCAGTTTAAAAGAAAGGCAATCCATTCCTGATGTGGCCCATTCGAAAGTCAACAGCGCACTTTGTGCTCGAAATGGATTTCCAGGCTGTGCCACTGTTTCGGTGTAACAATCCCCATTCTGTATGAAAGCTAGCGGTCGAATTCAGGACCGTGCAAGCATCCAACGCAAGAGCTTTACAGCTTGAGTGTTGGCGCGTTTATCACCTTTGAGAAAACATAGCTTTGCGGGGTAAAGATCATAAATGACTGTTGCAGAAGGTGCATGTGGTTCATGTAAAGACAAATAGGAAGCTGTAGTTGGTCAGCTAATTCTGTTCACTGATGAGTCAGTGGGAACCCAATTTAATTTATTTGCTTATATCAGCAGGAAATGTATTTTGACTCTTTTTATATCAAACCGCCGTTGAAGTTAAATTCTGATGACTTCAAAATAAAATAAAATTAGAAATGAGTGACTAGGTTAGTGTTTGTAATCTTGTTTAGTTTCAATTCCATTTGTTACTACAGGAAACTCTTTTTTAAAAATCCGGGACCGGCGTGGTGCCGGTTTATCAAAAAGTCCGGATTACAGAGAGTTCTAGTTAAAAGGTACGAGAGCTCCGTACACAGCAACAAATCCAGGCTTCCCTGTTGCTTAGCAACAGGTGCAGGAACCCCGGCCACAGACCAAGCGTCCTGTTGCTTAGCAACAAGTGCAGGAACCCCGGTTACACGGCCACAGATCCAGGAACGGCCACTAATATGAAGTAAAACTTACCTGAACCTACTCCTGAATTTTGCCGGTTAAAAGAGATTTCCGGTTATTTAGGTGCCGGTAAATCGAGAGTTTCCTGTATATTTTTTTTCAGTGACTCTTAACAGAACTTGCTGTGTTACGTAGCAGGATGTCCCAAAGCACTTCACAGCCAATTGAATAATTTTTAAGTATCGTTTATTGTTATGCGACAGCCAATTTGTGCACAGCAAGGCCTCGCAAGCTGCGATGATATAATGACCAGTTCAGGCGTTTCTGGTGATTGAGGGAGAAATATTGGCCAGGGCACCGGGGGAGAACTCCCTCTGCCCCTCTTCGAAAAGTGCAGTAGGATCTGTTGCGCCCAGCTGAGAGGACAGACAGGGGGGCCTGGGTTTAACGTCTCCTCCAGAAAGGCCGAACCTTCGACCTTGCGGCACTCCCTTACTGCTGCACTGAAGCGCCAGCTTCGATTATGTGCCCAAGTCCCTGGAGTGGGGTTTGAACATGCGACCTTCTGACTGGGTCGAGAGCGCTACGCCTGAGATATGTTGGCACTCTGTACTCTACATCTTGTCTGCCTCGGTACCGCTGATTGATATTTTGGACTTTCGAAGACTTTTTTTGAGCCCGAGTGCACTGATCCCAGACTGACTAGCTCTTGGTCCTTTCCCAGAGCTGTCCTTGAGCCAGCCAGTTGGGAGCGTGCACGGGTTGATCTGTTTTTGTCGTTGCTCTGTGTTGCCTGCTCCATGCAGCACTAGATGACCTTGGGAAGTCACTGTTGGGCATTGTGGATGCAGGTTAATGCCTTGCCAGAGAATCGTGGAAAACGAACGTCTCCCCATCCACCAGGACCTCGGCAACATCCCTCACCGCCACTTGATGTCGCGCAAGACCCTTTGGACCCACGCGCTTAACCTTCGACAACGCGACTTCAGCCCTGACAATGCTCGGAAAGCCGATTGGAGTTCACGAGAAGTCGCAAACGGACAGCTCGCGAAAGACCCAACGTGGAAGATCCCCGGCTTCAATCTTCCGCGAAGCTCATGGACAATCTTAAACCGCATCCGCACAAGCCATGGCACAAACCCAAACCCGCGGCCTCTTCCACCTAGAAGGACAAGGGCAGCAGGCGCATGGGAACACCACCACCTCCAAGTTCCCCTCCCAAGTCTCACACACCATCCTGACTTGGAAATATATTGGCCGTTCCTTCATCGTCGCTGGGTCAAAATCCTGGAACTCCCTCCCTAACAGCACTGTGGGAGCACCTTCACCACACGGACTGCAGCGGTTCAAGAAGGCGGCTCACCACCACCTTCTCGGGGGCAATTAGGGATGGGCAATAAATGCTGGCCTTGCCAACGACGCCACATCCCATGAATGAATTTTTAAAAATGTGGATACTTGATGCACACATGGAGAATTAAAAACTCTCCAGCGTGCGACTGTGGGCACCCAGAACAGACCACGGAACATAGAACGATTCAATGCCCGATTCACAAATACAAAGGAGGCATCACAGCGATGCATTCCACTACTCCTGACGCAATTATCTGGCTTAACCACCTAAATGTGAAATTATAGTTGTTGCTCTACATCATCTACATCAGCCATACAAAGTAGTAGTAGTAACGCTTCACCAGCCTGCAGCATGGCTTGTGAGCACATCAATGTGCAGCACCACTTGAGGTCAGCTGTGGCTCAGTGGGCAGCACCCTCCTCTCTGAGTCAGAAGGTCGTGGGTTCAAGTCCCACTCCGGAGACTTGAGCACAAAAATCTAGACTGACACTCCCAGTGCAGTGCTGAGGGAGTGCCGCACTGTCGGTGGTGCTGTCTTTCGGATGACACGTCAAACCGAGGCCTGCCTGCTCTCTCAGGTGGACATAAAAGATCCCATGACATTTCGAAGAAGAGCAGGCGGAGTTCTCCCCGGTGTCCTGGGGGCCAATATTTATCCCTCAATCAACATCACAAATCCAGATTATCTGGTCATTATCACGTTTCTGTGTGTGGGAGCTTGCTGTGTGCATTTTGGCTGCTACGTTTCCTACATTACAACAGTGACTACACTTCAAAATGTACTTCATTTGCTGTAAAGAGCTTTGGGACGTCTGGTGGTCGTCAAAGGTGCTATATAAATGCAAGTTTTTCTTTGATTTCTTTTTGTACAGATTTACAACTTGCATGTGTCTGGTTTAATTAACTACAGCACTGCAGATATATGCTTACAGCTTATAGCGAACTGCTGTCTCACCCCTTCCAGTTCACCATTCCTGATGTGCTGCTGCATTTTGTTACAGACATGATCTAGAAAAGTTTTAGAAAGTGGTGATAGATTTAGAAACGTCATAGATTTTTGTTAGGCAAGGGTATTGAGGGTTACAGAACCAAGGTGGGTAAATGGAGTTAAGATACAGATCAGCCAGGATCTAATTGAATGGCGGAACAGGTTTGAGGGGCTGAATGGCCTACTCCTGTTTCTATATTCCTAATGCATCCATTTCTGGTCTAAATTATGAGGAAAACCAGGCCTTTGAAAGAAGACATTGGGCAGGTGATCTTTGGGAGGTATATAAGGTAGTAAACACTATGGTAAAGGTAAATCTGGAACATTACATTTTTGAGAGGAGGACAAAGGGATACGGATTCGAATTAACCAAATACAAAATTAGGAGAGGCATCAGGGCATCTTCACACTAAAAGTGATAAAACACTGATACAAGAACCCTGGAATCAGTTGAGTAGCAATTGGATGCTTTAAGCCGGTATTTAGACCTTGAGATGATGTCCATCACTTGAAGTTTCTTCGATCCTATTCATCACTGTCTCCATCGCAGACTTCAGTACAGACTAGGGTACGTCGATGGATGTATTTGAAGAGAGGAAACTCTCGAGGACTGAACAGTTCCTTGGGTGGTGGAGCAAAGCCCACTGGTGCTAAATGTCCTGAAATCAATTTAGAAGCCGTCACGGGGCAGCTGTTTCGGGCTGGGTAAGTTCCAATTGGACTATTCACTGGAAAACATTGATCCAGAGCACTGTACTGAGCTTCCACAGAGAAGCTATTGCGAACAATCGCTCTGTAGCTTTGGGCACTGCACACACGCGCACACAGTGCAAGGGTTTCTGGGATAGTTGAAATGTTTGTACGACCAGATCCCTCCGCCATTGCAGCAGTAGGATTGGGGTGAGGGAGAGGATGCACTTCCACGCTTAAAGCACATTTTTTTTTCAACCAGTTTGATGTTTGGGGAGGAGATTTTATGGTTTTCCAACAACACACTTTGCAGTTGGAGGAGAGGAATTGGCAGTAATGATGCCTGAGGCCTTCTAAATGTTCTGTCAAATTAAATGATTAAACAAAATGAATGATAACTTTTAATAAGTTGTGGTCTAGTAAAATAAAGGTTATTTTATTCTGCTTGTTTGACTCCAGAATACATGGTCCAATAAATTTGAGTTTTGCTTGGCTCAGTTGGTAACATAGAAACATAGAAGGTAGGAGCAGGAGTAGGCCATTCGGCCCCTTGAGCCTGCTCTGCCATTCAATGAGATCATGGCTGATCATCCAAATTCAGTACCCTGTCCCTGCCTTCTCCCCATATCCCTTGATCCCTTTAGCCTTAAGAAATATATCCAACTCCTTCTTGAATATATTTAATGAATTGGCCTCAACTGCCTTCTGTGGTAGAGAATTCCACAGGTTCACCACTCTCTGGGTGAAGAAATTCCTCCTCCATCCCTGTCCTAAATGGCTTACCCCTTATCCTTAGACTGTGACCCCTTGTTCTGGACTCCCCCGCCATCGGGAACATCCTTCCTGCATCTAGTCTGTCTAGTCCTGTTAGAATTTTATAAGTTTCAATGAGATCCCCTCTCATTCTTCTTAACTCTAGCAAGTATAAGCCCAATCGACCCAATCTCTCCTCATACGTCATTCCTGCCATCCCAGACCTCCCTAACACTCTGACCTCCTGGGTCAGAAGGCAGTGGGTTTAAGCTTCATATCTGGATTTGAGCACCTAAGCTGGGCTGATGCCCCAGTACAGTATTAACCACCCATTGCGTTGTTTGAGTTGATGTCCTTCAGTTGAGACATTCAACTGCGCAGCTGAATCTTCTGCTTGTTTCAGTGTTTGTGTGGCTATTTGAGATCTCTGGTTCGAAGAATGAGCAGGGGCTGGGGTTTGGTCTGCTGGCCAATGTTTCCCCCTCTCAACCAGCACCACCCAAAACCAGAGAAACCAGTCACTCATCTCGCCCCTGTTTGTGGGATGTCGCTGGCACAGGTGGAGGCGGGCAGCTGGAGCTGAGGTACAGATCAGCCATGATCTAATTGAACGGGCTCGTGGGTCTGAACATAGTCATAACGGCACAGAAAGAGGCCATTCGGCCCATCGAGTCCGTGCTGGCTCTCTGCAGAGCAATCCAGTCAGTCCCATTCCCCCGCTCTATGCCCGTAGCCCTGCAAGTTTATTTCCCTCAAGTGCCTATCCAGTCTACCCATGAAAACATCGAGTGTCTCCGCTTCCACCGCTTCCGTCGGCAGTGTGCTCCAGGTCCTCGCCACTCGCTGCGTAATTGTGTGTGCGTGTGCGTGTGTGTGTGTTTTCTCCGTTCTGACTCTGTTACGTACGGATTCTCAATCTTGAGGACCAGTCTTAAACCTAGAAGTATCGACTGACTGAACTGCGAGTGACCGACCTTTTCTGTTTGTTATGGATCAGCTTGTTGGTCTTAAATTTGTGTGTGAATGCGCTTTCACTATGCACGTAATGCGACATAAAACAAGCTGCGTATGGGTCTGTCCACAACAATGCAGTTACAATAATTGGGCTATTGAGAAGAGTTTATTACTGACATTTCCACTGCCTTGGACTGTGTTAAACCAACCTGCTGAGATTAACGAGATCAGCATCTGCAAAGATGAGAATTGAGGTCAAGTTGCAAGTATGCATTTCAGATCTCTGAAGTCCCAGTCATTAAGGGCACTGAACGTTTTGTGGGTTTGACTTGAACAGTTCCTTAAAATATAAGTAGAAAAAGCATACTTCTAAATGAGAGACTGTGAAGAAAGGGTTGAAAGAAACAAGATTCCTTTCTGGCTTCTTGTGCATCCCCAGTTTCCGTCGCTCCACCATCGGTGGCTGTGCCTTCAGCTGCCCGGGCCCCAAGCTCTGGAATTCCCTCCCTAAACCTCTCCGCCTCGCTACCTCTCTCTCTTCCTTTAAGACGCTCCTTAAAATCTACCTCTTTGACCAAGCTTTTGGTCACCTCCCCTAATATTTCCTTGTGTGACTCAATGTCAAATTTTGTTTTATAACCTGCCTTGGGACGTTTGACTACATTAAAGGCGCTGTATAAATGCAAGTTATTGTTGTTATAACCCTGATTATACTCTCGCTCTCTCTTTTCTCAGATGGCCAAGTTACCCCTTTGGTAGAACTGTCAGCCAAGCAAGTCGCCCTTCACATTCCCTTCGAAGTAGTTGAAAAGGTTTATCCACCGGTCCCCGAGCAACTGCAACTTCGCATTGCCTTCTGGAGTTTCCCGGAGAACGAGGAAGACATCAGGTAATGATACGATGAGCGCACGCAACTCTTCCAGCAGACTCGGTGCTCGTCCAGTGTAATATCTTTCTGGATGGCAATGGTTCGTGGCACAAATGTAAATTGGATTGTCTTCCCTACTTGCACTTAAAAACCTACCTCTTTGACCAAGCTTTTTGGTCATCTGCCCTAATATCTCCTTATGTGGCTCGGTGCCAAAGTTTGTTCGGTAACGCTCCTGTGCGGCGCCTTGGGATGTTTTACTAAGCTAAAGGTGCTATATAAATGCAAGTTGTTGTTGCAAGTTATATGTAAGCAGTTTACAGGGTCTATTATATTTTTATATATTTTTTATCCACGCTTTTGGTTTGTGCCTTTTCCTTTTTTCTCTCTCCCACATGGCAGCTGTCTCTCACTCTGCCAGCGCATTTCACACTTCATCTAGAGCCATCTTTTGTCTCTTTACCTGTCCCATTACCATCTCGTCTTGCCTTGAATATCACTTAATGTCTCTTCACCTCTTGCAGACCTTCCCTTTTGTTCTTTCATCCCCTCCCCCATTTCCCTGCCCCCAAACTTGCCTTTTAATCTGTTTCATTTCCTGCCTTTTTTTCTCCGTTCTGACGAAGGGTCTTCGACCTGAAACGTTGACTCTGTTTCTCTCTCCACGGATGTTGCCGGGCCTGCTGAGTTTTTCCAGCGTTTTCTGTTGTTACAGGAAACTTTGGTTTATCCGGAGGTTGTATGTCCGGAAACCTCGATCTACCGGCAGAAATCGGGAGCCGTTTTGTTAGTTTTTTTTTTCTTCTCCTGGCTTTGTTTTCAACAGTCGGGCTCTGGAAAGTCTCTCTCAAGCTGTTGCTAAGCTATAGAGACGCTTCCAAGGTACGGGCCGACTGTTTACAAGCTGTTGCTAAGCAACAGTGTTTGTTGTCAGATATGGAGATGAAAACCTCTGTATGCTTCAACATTAACTTTGTATGTCCGGCAGTTTTGATAGATCGGCAACAGCTCGGTCCCGTCGGTGCCGGATATAACAAAGTTTCCTGTATTACAGGGTCTCGATTGGGCCGGCAGTGAACAGGCCTATAATTGGAGACTGAGGGGGAATAACGAAACAAATAACTGCAATTAGGTAGCCGCGGTAACACGTCCCCTTGCATTACAGGAGCGACCTTGGGTCGATTGTTGTAGAAGTAGTGTGCCATCAGCAGCTTTGCGATTAGGTGCTGAACCCTGTTTAACTGGAGCACCCTGTTTAAAGTTGAATCACAGACCAGGCAGGTGCCAAGGTTGTTGCCTGCTATCTGTTCTCGGGTGAGGAGCCACTTGAGATTCTGCAATTGAGCTCAGTTCCTCCTAGGCTTGGGTTTGGTGGGGGTGGGGGTTGGGGGGAGGGGTGGTGAAAGAGAATCAACCAGGATTTTTACGTCGAATGTACAGCACAGAAACAGGCCATTCGACCCAACTGGTCGATGCTGGTATTTATGCTCCTCATGAGCCTCCTCCCACCCCTCGTCATCTAACCCTATTAGCAGGACCTTCTAGTCCTTTCTCTCGCATGTGTTTATCTAGCTTCCCCTTAAAATGCATCTATGCTAGTCGCCTCAACCACTCCATGTGGTAGCAAGTTCCGCATTCTCACTACTCTCTGGGTTAAGGTTTATTAGTGAGTATCTTATATTTATGACCTTGAGTTTTGGTCTACCCCATACCTTATAATAATAATTAATTCAACTTTATTGTCATTGTACAATGCACAACGAAATGTGATCTTGCAAGCTCCCATGAGTCCAGTACAAATAACATTAACATTAACGTAAATAGCACCGTCCTGGGAGAAGCAAAGCCGCTGCGTCTGTGTGCGCCGCCATTCCATTTCCACCATTCCTCCTGTCCGACAATCTTCAGCCCAACGCCCGGGCCTGCTCACCAGCCACCCCTCCCGGGGCTCCTTCCGTGACCTTCTCACCAGCCACCCCTCCTCGGGGCTCCTTCCGTGACCTTCTGCACCTGGTCTTCCCTGATGGTCACCCCTCCAGGTACTAACCAGGCCTGGCTCTGCTTAGCTTCCAAGCCTTGCCAGTGACCCTGTCCCTAGTCCCAGGAACAGGGCTCTGTTCTACCCAATCAAATCCCTTCATTATCTTAAAACCTTCCATTGCAGATTTCTATCCAGTGATCCTTGCTGGAAGATGTGACTGAATCAGCTTCAGGTGAGGGTAGGATTGAGCTCAAGTGAGATGCCCTCCCTGATTACATGCTCTCCTTGGACGGTATAGGAGTGTCACTAGTGCCCGTGGGCTACCTTGAGAGAGGTGGACAAGAGCAGAGAAACTCATGACATCCAGGCCAGGATGGCGTTACATGTTTTCCAGCTTTCCCCAGACAGCAGTCGGACTTGCAACAAAGTGACCCTTCTTATTTATCGATTAGTCCATTGATGGGATTACTGGGAATTTGGGGCTGGAGCTATGCAGGGAAAAGGATAAAGAGGCACTGGAGTAAGTTCAAAAAAGATTTGCAAGGATAATACAGGAAACTCTTTATTATCCAGCACCGACAGGACCGGCGTGGTGCCGGTTTATCAAAAAGTCCGGATTACAGAGAGGTATAGTTAAAAGGTACGAGAGCTCCGTACACAGCAACAAATCCAGGCTTCCCTGTTGCTTAGCAACATGTGCAGGAACCCCGGCCACAGACCAAGCGTCCCTGTTGCATAGCAACAAGTGCACGAACCCCGGTTACACGGCCACAGATCCAGGAACTGCCACTAATATGAAGTAAAACTTACCTGAACCTACTCCTGAATTTTGCCGGTTAACAGAGAGTTTCCTGTACCAGAAGTGAGAGGTTATAACTATCAGGAAAGACTGAACAGGCTGGGGCTCTTGAAGGCTGAGGGGTGACCAGATAGAGGTCTTTCAAGGGGTTTGATAGGATAGGTGTAGAGAAGATGTTTCCACTTGTGGGGCAGTCCAAAACTAGGGGTCATAACTAGAAGATAGTCACTAATAAAGCCAATAAGAAATTCAGGAGAAACTTCTTACCCAAAGAGTGGTGAGGATGTGGAACTGGCTACCATAAGGAGTAGTTGAGGCGATTCGGGGGTGGAGATATCTGGAAATGATACCCAGCAAGCCATGTCGGGCCATGCAGGACAGTTGTTGCACAATTGGAAGATGAAATGGGTAAATTCGCGTTTTTTTTTCCTACATTGAACTTCTTTCTGTTATAAATGCTATTTTTGGGGGTGCTTTTGTGTTGTCACGGTGACTGTACGCTACAGATTGTGGTAGAATGGTTGTCTTTTGTTACTAATCTGAAATGACACTCAAAAAAAATGGTTCTGAGATCTGATTGGTTCCTTGGAATATGGTAATGGGTCTGATTGGGTCCTGGTTCTGGAATTGATTCGTTGAAGGGCAAGATTTTTTTTATTCGTTCCTGGGATGTGGGCGTCGCTGGCAAGGCCAGCATTTATTGCCCATCCCTAATTGCCCTTGAGAAGGTGGTGGTGAGCCACCTTGAACCGCTGCAGTCCGTGTGGTGAAGGGACTCCCACAGTGCCGTTAGGGAGGGAGTTCTGGGATTTTGACCCAGTGATGATGAAGGATCATATTTCCAAGTCAGGATGGTGTGTGACTTGGAGGGGAACTTGGAGGTGGTGGTGTTCCCATGCGCCTGCTAGACCTTGTCCTTCTAGGTGGTAGAGGTCGCGGGTTTGGGAGGTGCTGCTGAAGAAACCTTCTTGGTGAGTTGCTGCAGTGCATCTTGTAGATGGTACACACTGCAGCCATGATGCGCCGGTGGTGGAGGGAGTGAATGTTTAAGGTGCTGGATGGGGTGCCGATCAAGCGAGCTGCTTTGTCCTGGAGGGTGTCGAGCTTCTTGAGTGTTGTTGGAGCTGCACTCATCCAGGCAAGTGGAGAGTATTCCATCACACTCCTGACTTGTGCCTTGTAGATGGTGGGAAGGCTTTGGGGAGTCGGGAGGTGAGACACTTGCCGCAGAATACCCAGCCTCTGACCTGCTCTTGTTGCCACAGTATTTATGTGGCTGGTCCAGTTAAGTTTCTATCAGTGGTGACCCCCCCCCCAGGTTGTTGATGGTGGGGGATTCGGCGATGGTAATGCCGTTGAATGTCGAGGGTCGGTGGCTGAAGAAAGAATGCCCTCTGGGTCTGGCCCTTTTATCGTTCTGGGATGTAATTGTTTGTAGAAATGGTGCTCTCTGGTCTTGCAGTCTGGTTGTAAGGAATCTGCATCGTTACAGTGCTGCATTCGCACAGATAGTTCACTCAAAGCCACTTCATTCAAATTATTAGAGAGCAAAATGTGAACTGACAGTGCTGGCTTCAATTTATCTGCCAATTTTGGTTGGCACTATGCCTCAGAATTCCTATTCAGTCACTTATCGTCAGTTTAACAGGAACCTGCAACACTCCCTATGGGGCTTGGCACAAAGTGTGTATTTAAAAACCGAGTGCCAAATTTAAAATTATACAGAGCAGTTGTTTGCTGATCATTTAGGCGAGTTTTTCCAACGGTTGACGGGAGCGATTTTTAAGTTAGGGCCACTGTTCCGAGGATCTCGAGGCTCATGGCCGAGTGCAGTCTTTTGGGCCTTGACTACCGGGTGACCACGGCTCCATTGACGCCCATTTCTTGCTCTGCCGCTTTCTCCGATTTGAATTTCACCGGCCTGGAGGTGTGAAAAGGTCCGTTGTCAACGCTGCTCCTCATTGGTGGGTACCTCTTGTACGAAAGGCTGATATTTCAAGATACAGGAAACTTTGGTTTATCCGGAGGTTAACTGTCCGGAATGCTCGAGCCACTGGCAAAAATCAGGAGCCGTTTCGTTAGGTTTTTTTTTCGTTGCTTTTTTTTCACCAGTCAGGCTCTGCAAGGTCTCGCTGAAGCTGTTGCTAAGGCACAGAGACGCTTGCAAGGTACGGCTGACTGTTTAGAAGCAAGCAACAGGGTTTGTTGCCAGATACGGAGCTCCGTATGTTTCAACATTAGCGCTGGTTTGTCCGGCAGTTTTGATGGGATGGCAACAGCTCGGTCCCGTCGGTGCCGGATATCACAAAGTTTCCTGTATTTAGTAGACGAGAATCATATATGTATAACTTTAAGTGTAGCCATTGACCAAATAATATTACCCATAATTACTCCTGGGTAACTAGAAAACTTGTTCAAAATGTAGCTGCACAGTCAAAAGTAGTTTTGACTAAGTTTTGATAACAAACAGCCCCAGACTGCGAGTGAAGGTTAAATCCTTAAATAACATATTATAATGCTGTGTAGAACTTAGAATTCTCTTAACAAAACTATAAACAAGATAACACTGAACATGGCAAAGTTGGTGGAAAAATACTGGAAAGGCGGGATGCTACCTTAGTCTGAGTGACGATGGTATTTTGACCATTAGAACCAATTAAAAAAGGTGATTTTGTTAAAGACCATATATGGACACTGGCCAAACCAACTTTTGATAAAAGGGTTAAAACCTCGATACCCAAAGAACAACTTCACACAGACGTAAAGCGAGGACAAAGGAACAGACTTAAGACGACATCATCTGTGTCCGAGAGGTTCCAGAGACCGAGGGCTGCGAGCTACTCGTTAAAACTATCGCCTAATATTAAGTATATTACGCTGTATGCTTAATAAATCTTGATCTGTTGCTCGAACATACTGGCTGTTGCCTATTGGTGTCTTGTCCAAGAACTCCAGAGACGTTTAAGATCTTGCCCTCCTCACCGGCTAGCAATCCAGAGATCTGGACCATAATCCAGAGTTCAAATCCCCACCATGGCTGTCTGAGAATTGAATTCTGCTTTTAAAGAGCTGGTGAATCTGTCAGATTGTCATTAAAAACCCAACTGGTTCACTAATGCCCTTAAGCCAGTCTGGCCTATATGTGGCTCCAATCCACGCCAAATGTGGTTAACTCTTAACTGCCTTCTGAAGTTGCCTAGCCAGCCGCTAAGTTGTATTAAAGCCCTACACAGGGGTAACTAGGGATGGGCATCGAGGGGCTGAATGGCCTCCTTAAGTTGCTAGGAGAATGGATTTTATTTACTGGTTCCGTCGGTTGTGTTGTGTGAAGACACCAGGGCGGCGATTTTTGTCAATGGGGGCGCGTTGGAGGCGGGACTGCTGCTTGTCGGGTTTTAGTCCCGCCTCCCATCAACTTCTGGCCACCTCACGCTATTTTCCCTTGATTGACCTTGTTAAGCCTGCCCAGCAGGCTAATTAAGGGGAAGCCTGTTAGAGAACATCAGCGTCAACATTTTTTGACAGATGAATTGTCATCGTTTGACAGCTCTGTGAAGCTGTCAAACACTGACATTCTCTGTTGTTTGATGAGTCCTTGTATTCAAGACTCACCAAACCTCTTTTGTGAGCAGAATTAGATGGTTGTTGCATTGGAGAATGGAGCAGCCATCTGTCATCTCTGCCGGTGAGATGTGAGACTCTCCGCATCCCCAACTATTGAAGCCTGCAGGAAGAAACAAAGGTAAGTAAACATTTTCTATCACTTTCCACTCACCTCACATACTTACCTCTCCACACTTGCACCCATCACTCACCTCCACAGCGCACTTTTGCATCCCTCCGACCCCCGCAGACCCACTGCTCGCCTCACTGACCCTGGCGGAGTTTCCTGACGTCGGGAAGCCCGCACCTCTGCTGGAAAAATGGGGATAATCCTCTTAACTACCTGTTAACAGGCAGTTAATTGGCTGTAATCCCCTTCCCGCCTCCAGGAGACGGGACCTGGCGCGGGTCGGCTACCCGCCCCCTGGGAAGATGGCACGGAGGCAGGTTGGGGGCAGGGTGGGTACCCTCCCCCCAGATTCTGCCACCCTTCCCCCAGATTCTGCCATTTTCCCGGCAGACCTGCCTCCCCAGGGCTGGCAAGAACGCGCCCCAGGAGACGGTTGTGCTTTTGCTGTATATAACTGAGCGATGATGCCTTATGGAAGTAATTTCACCCTTGAGTATAGCATTGAGATTCCTCTGAGAATATTCACAATGCAGGTTTAACATCCCTTCAGGCACAAATTATTGAAGCGCATAAATCTGCCCGTGTCTTTCCCACTGGCTGGTTACAGTCGGTCGTGACTACTCTTGTGTTTTCTTCCCTCTCCACACCCACATAGCCTTGCCAATTGCGCAATTGGAGAGCGAGAATGTTGGGTGCAGACCTCTCTTGTTCCTCTCTGGCGCAGTGCGTCGGTACGATAGAGAATGTCACCATCAATGTTCCCTTTTAATTTGGTTTTTCCCCCACGTGTGGTCCTTTTAACTGGCTGCGGGGCCCATTCAAATTTTCGCGGTTTCTTCCACGTTAAAGGCGGCGAGCGGCCTGCGCGGGTCCTCCAGACCGCTGCGTGGCCGCGCAGTTTAGCAGGAACGTTACGTGGGTCACTGTGGTACTTTGTTTCCTGATGAGCTCACATGGTTAATGAAACTGCCAGGTTCTGTATTCTGCATGAACCAGACTCCTTCAAAATGTGCTACTTAAAATCGCAAGAAATTATTGAAGGGCAGTGTTGCTGAAGCCGTACTGCATATTTATACGTTGACGTGATGGTATTCAAAATAAGGAAAATTATGGTCATCAATCTTGTTATTAAAATAGAATAGTTGGTGACGTGAATCAACTGAGCGGCCTGCGGGTGGCGCAGTCCAGGGAGAGTATAAATACTCGGGCATGGGCCCAGCTTGCGCAGGACATTCTTAACAGGAACTAGTGAAGGACACAACTAGACCTCCATGTTGTAAAACAGTTGATTAAAGCTTTGTTTAACGCTTAGACCAAGTGCCGAGTAGTTTTCTTACCTCAGTTGGTGAATTGGAAGATTGCGTTTTGCTCTTGTAGTACTCACGGTCTGTCTGTTGTGCATTGCAAACCACGTTGAAGGATTTTTTCCCCCCCTCCCACTACAAACAGTATCGTTGGAAGATCAGAAACCTCCTTCCCAAACATCAAACCGGTTGGAAAAATGTGCTCGCCCATCAACATTGGCTGCCGGTCCGGCAACGCTTAACCGTTTCGAGTGGGGAACTGGCCGCTTGGCTCATCAAGCCCGCTCCAGCCAGAGACCACGTGTAATTATTCTATCACTGACTCTTGCCTTCCTCCACCAGCTGATGATCAGCTACTTTATTTTATTCCCCAACTCCCCTGGAATAAAGTCAAGTGGAGTGACTAACATCAAGATCATCAGAGGAGCAGCTCAAAAATTACTAAATGAGTTGGACAAAATATGTAAGTGGGCAGAACGTGGCAGATGGAATTTAATGTGGACAAGTGCAGAGTACTGTGTGTAGGCAGGTAAAATGGGCGACACACGCACTCTATGCATCGTGCTGAATTAGCTATGGATTAGGTTGCCCTCATGTTCAACCAAAGCAGAGCACCAAACAACAAAGGCGATGGGAGGTTGGAATATATAACCCAAGTAGATGAGGCAAATAATATAGATGCATTTAAGGGGCAGCTAGATAAGCACATGAGGGAGAAGGGAGGGGTGATTTGATAGAGGTGTACAAGATTATGATGGGTTTAGATAGGCTAGATGGGGAAAGGCTGTTCCCACTAGTTGTTGGTACAAGGACTAGGGGACACAGATTTAAGGTTTTGGGAAAGAGATACGGGGGGATGTGAGGAAAAACTTTTTTACACAGCGAGTGGTGAGGACCTGGAACTCGCTGCCGACGGAAGTGGTGGAAGCGGAGACACTCGATGTTTTCAAGGGGAGACGGATAGGCACTTGAGGGAAATAAACTTGCAGGGCTACGGGGATAGAGCGGGAGAATGGGACTGACTGGATTGCTCTACAGAGAGCCGGCACGGACCCGATGGGCCGAATGGCCTCCTTCTGTGCTGTTATGACTCTATGACTCTATAAGGTTATGTTGATTGAGTTAGACGAGGAAAGACTGGAGGAGGCTCGAGCGGGGCATAAACACCAGCACGGACTCGATGGGCCGAATGGCCTGTTTCTGTGCCGTATACTCTGTGTAATACAATTCAGACGAAGTCGCGATCTAGCTGTTTTAACACTTGAGTATTAATCGGGGGCATAACCTTAAAAGCTAGGGGTGATGTCAGGAAGCACTTCTTCACACAAAGGGTAGTGGAAATCTGGAACTTTGTTCCCCCAAAAAGCTGTAGCTCAATTGAAAATTTGGAAACTGAGAGTGATAGTTTTTAGTTAGGCAAGGGTATTGAGGGTTACGGAACCAAGGCGGGTCGGTGGAGTTAAGATACAGATCAGCCAGGATCTAATTGAATGGCGGAACAGGCTCGAGGGGCTGAAGGGCCTACTCCAGTTCTTGTATTCCTAATGTATCCATTTCTGGTCACCCAGACACGAGGGAGTCATTGAGGTGCTGGAGGCAGTGCAGATAAGAGCTACGAGGCTGATCCCTAGTGGTGAGGACTAAATGATGAGGAAAACCTGGCCTTTGAAAGAAGGCATCGGGCAGGTGATCTTAGGGAGGTATATAAGGTAAAGATAAATCTGGAAAATGAAATTGTTGAGAGTAGGACAAAGAGACACGCATTCGAATTAATAAAATACAAAATTAGGAGAGACGTCAGTGTGTCATTCTTCACAGCAAAAGTGATAAAACACTGATACAAAAACCCTAGAATCAGTTGAATAGCAATTGGATGCTTTAAGCTGGTATTTAGACCTTGAGATGATGTCCCATCAGTTGAAGTGTCTTCGATCCTATTCATCACTGTCTCCATCGCAGACTTCAGCACAGACTAGGGTACGTTGATGGATGTATTTGGAATGGGGAAGTTCTTGAGGACTGAACAGTTGCTTGGGTGGTGGAGCAAAGCCCACTGGTGCTAAATGTCCTGAAATCAATTTTGAAGCCGTCACGGGGCAGCTGTTTCGGGCTGGGTAAGTTCCAATTGGACTATTCACTGGAAAGCATTGATCCAGAGCACTGTACTGAGCTTCCACAGAGAAGCTATTGCGAACAATCGCTCTGTAGCTTTGGGCACTGCACACACGCGCACACAGTGCAAGGGTTTCTGGGATAGTTGAAATCCTCCGCCATTGCAGCAGTAGGGTTGGGGTGAGGGAGAGGACGTACTTCCACGCTTAAAGCACATTTTTTTCCAGCCAGTTTGATGTTTGGGGAGGAGATTTTATGGTTTTCCAACAACACTTTGCAGTTGGAGGAGAGGAATTGGCAGTAATGATGCCTGAGGCCTTCAAAACGTTCTGTCAAATTAAATGATCAAACATAATGAATGATAACTTTTAATAAGTTGTGGTCTAGTAAAATAAAGGTTATTTTATTCTGCTTGTCTGACTCCAGAAAACATTGTCCAATAAATTTGTGTAAAGAATTTTGACGTGAACGGCACTGTCTTGTGTGTATTATAGTTATTAGCATCATGCCATTATGCAGTTATTAATGTCTGGGTATCAGATTGCATTTATACCAACCTTGGCTTGTCTGTGATAGTTAAAGGCTACTTTGACTTTTTTACAAACTGAGTATTGACACCACTGTGTCGGCCAGTGAGTGGGAGGCGGAGCGGGGTTTACGGTAGCACTCGCAGCAAACAGTCTATTTACTCAGCAAACGGAGTCTATTTAAACAGCGCCTGTTCAAACTACACCAAACCGAACGCATGGCCGAAACTACAGCAGAGGCTGCCGATGAAAGCAGGATTAATTCTCCGGCACTATGCAGCGAGTGGAAGATCGTTACATAATACAAATTATGCACGTTAAATCAATCCTAGTCAGCCGGGGCTCAGCGGGTAGCACTCTCTCGCCTCCAAGTCAGAAGGTTGTGGGTTCGAGTCCCACTCCAGAGACTTGAACACAAAAATCTAGGCTGACTGTCCAGTGCAGTGCTGAGGGAGTGCTGCACTGTCGGAGGTGCCGTCTTTTGGATGAGACGTTAAACCGAGGCCCCGTCTGCCCCCTCAGGTGGACGTAAAAGATCCCACGGTCACTATTTCGAAGAAGAGCAGGGGAGTTCTCCCCGGTGCCCTGGCCAATATTTATCCCTCAATCAACATCACTAAAACCCAGATTACCTGGTCATGATCACATTGCTGTTTGTGGGAGCTTGCTGTGCGCAAATTAGCTGCCGCGTTTCCTACATTACAACAGTGACTACACTTCAAAAAGTACTTCATTGACTGTAAAGTGCTTTGGGACATCTGGTAGTCATGAAAGGCGCTATATACATGCAAGTCTGTCTTTCTTAATTACAGCAGTGCGGTGTCTCCAAGCGTGATTGACGGGGGAATTACACAGTCATCTCCATTCTGGCCGGGACTTGTGTCACTATGTGCAGCCTTGTTTTTAAAAGCCTTTGTTTTCTTCAATCTCCTCAACAGCACAAAAGCATTGGTTCATGTTGGTCTTGCCATGCAAATGTAAAAACCAAGTATAATGGGGCTCATACTCTTCTGTAACTGGCTGGCTTGTGATATTTGACAAGAGATGGTGCTTCAGTTTATGTGAAGGTGTTACTTGTTCCAGCCATGAAAGAGCCAAGACAGTCAGAAGTGGGAGTCAGTTTGGAGTGAGCGTTGCTTTGCTTGCTGACCACAAATTGCAGGTTTTACGGAAGTACGCTCTGCCGTTACTGAAAACCATGCCAGCAGCGATTTCGGGATCTGAAAAAGTTCATGTTAAAATAGCTTTTCCCTTGTGTGAAACTGACCAATTATACAGGGCAGCTTCATCAGTGAGATTTCAGTTATGCAGGTCAAGAAGGCCATTTTCGAAAAAAGCAAACCAAGCACTCTGGTTTATTTCTAGAGGGACGGAATTGAAAAGTAGGGAAGTTATGCTGAACTTGTATCGAACCTTAGACCACAATTGGAGTGCTGCGTACAGTTCTGGTCTCCATATAATAAAAAGGATATAGAGGCACTGGAGAGGGTGCAGAGAAGATTTACGTGGATGATACCAGAACTGTGAGGTAATATTGTACAGGCTGGGTCTCTTTTCTTTTGAAAAGAGAAGGCTGAGGGGTGACCGAATAGAGGTCTTTAAAATTATGAAAGGTTTTGATAGAGTGGATACAGAGAGAATGTTTCCACTTGTGGGGAAGAGCAAAACTAGAGGCCATCAATATAAGATAGTCACCAAGAAATCCAATAGGGAATTCAGAAGAAACTTCTTTACCCAGAGAGTGGTGAGAATGTGGAACTCGCTACCACAGGGAGTGGTTGAGGCATTCTATGTCAGGTTTTTTTTTCCTACTTTTTTAAATTAGTTCCTGGGATGTGGGTGTCGCCGGCAAGGCCAGCATTTATTGCCCATCCCTAATTGCCCTTGAGAAGGTGGTGGTGAGTCGCCTTCTTGAACCGCTGCAGTCCGTGTGGTGAAGGTGCTCCCACAGTGCTGTTAGGGAGGGAGTTCCAGGATTTTTGACCCAGCGACGACGAAGGAACGGCCGATATATTTCCAGGTCAGGATGGTGTGTGACTTGGAGGGGAACTTGGAGGTGGTGGTGTTCCCATGCGCCTGCTGCCCTTGTCCTTCTAGGTGGAAGAGGTCGTGGGTTTGGGAGGTGCTGCCGAAGAAGCCTTGGCGAGTTGCTGCAGTGCATCTTGTAGATGGTACACACTGCAGCCACGGTACGCCGGTGGTGGAGGGAGTGAATGTTTAAGGTGGTGGATGGGGTGCCAATCAAGCGGGCTGCTTTGTCTTGGATGGTGTCGAGCTTCTTGAGTGATTCTGTCCTTCTACACTTGAGTTGTCCTGTGAGAGAGCCCATTTTGAAGCTATTAAACACCAGGGTGAAGTACTGGTTATAGGTCACTGACTGATGGTGGTAGTGGGAGCATTTTGAGGTGAATGTGACTACACAACACTGAAGTTCATTGGCTTACGTGCAATTTTCCTGCAACGTATTGACGCTGAAATGCTAAGTAAACCTGGCTGGCAACACTGCGGTAACTGACCAGCTGAAACTATTTCCACTTTTATATCGACCCTGTTTTAGTTTGGATTGCACGAGGCTGCTACCCATGAGCTCATTGAAACGTATAAAATTCTGACAGGGCTAGACAGACTGGATGCAGGGAGGATGTTTCCCCTGGCTGGGGCTTTAGAATGAGGGGGTCACAGTCTCAGGATACGGGGTAGGACATTTAGGACTGAGATGAGGAGAAATTTCTTCACAGAGGGTCGTGAACCTGTGGAATTCTCTACCACAGGAGGCTGTGGAGGCCAAGTCACGGAATATATTTAAGGAGGAGATAAATAGATTTCTAAATGCAAAAGGCGTCAAGGGGTATGTGGAGAGAGCGGGAATATGGTATTGAGATAGAGGATCAGCCATGATATTGAATGGCGGAGCAGGCTCGAAGGGCCGAATGGCCGACTCCTGCTCCTATTTGTCTATGTTTCTACGGGCGTTCATACACAGAATCCCACTTCCTTATCTTGGCAGTGTATTCACCATTGGCAGCTGTGCTTTCAGCTACCGAGGTCCTAAGCTCTGGAATTCCCTCCGATAACCTCCCTGCCTCTCTCTCTCCTCCTTTGAAGATGCTCTTTGAACTCTGCCTCTTGGACCAAGCTATTGGCCACCTGCCCTAATATCTCCTTGGGTGTTGCGGTCTGGGATTTTGGTGATAACGCTCCTGTGAAGCGCCATTCTGCTACGTTAAAGGTGCTAAATAAATGCAAGTTGTTGTTGTACTGTATTGCATTTAAAATCCCTGTCCTCGACTATTAGTGTGGCCTCGCCACACTCTACCTTTGCAACCACCACCAGGCTCTACCCCGTCCTGTAACCTTTTGGTCTTCTGACTCTCTGGCCTCCGCACTCTCCTCACCCCATCGACCCACCATTGGTGGCAGAGTCTTCAGCTGCCTCGGTCCTCCTCTCTGCTGCTTCCACTTCACTTTTTTCTTTTTTTTTTAAAAACCCACCTTCTCAAAACCCATCTTTTCGCCCTGCCCCCTTCAGTTACCCCTCGTACATGCTCCACTCTGCTCCTCTTAACTCTATCCCTTGCGCAAATTGCCTCGGGGGCGTTTTGTACACTTAAAGGCCCGGTTTACTGCATGACGGGTAAGTACACCAGAAACTGGCTTCAATAGAAGCAAAATGCTGTGGTTGGCTCCACAAACTTTGAAGACAGTGAGGGCTGGATTTTGCCAGCCCTGGGGAGGCGGGTCTGCCGGGAGAATGGCAGAATTTGGGGGCAGGTGCCCAACCCGCCTCCATGGCATCTTGCCAGGAGGCGGGTAGCCGTCCCGCGCTGGGTCCCGTCTCCTTGGAGGGAGTTAACAGGCAGATGAGAGGATTATCCCCATTTTACCCCCACAAGTGCGGGCTTCCCGAAGGCTCCGAAACCCGCCAGGGGCACTGAGGCGAGTAGTGGGTCTGCGGGGGTCTGCGGGGTGCAAAAGTGCGCTGTGGCCGTAAGTGATGGGTGCAGATGGGGAGAGGTGAGTATCTGAAGTAAGTGCAAAGTGTTAGAAAAAGTGCATTTACCTTTGTTTCTTCCTGCAGGCTTCAATCCTTGGGGATGCGGAGAGCCTCACACCTCCGCAGTAGAGATGACAGATGGCCGTTGCATTCTCGAATGCAACAACCATCTAATTTCTGCAAAAGAAAGATGTTTGATGAGGTCTTGAATTGAAGAACTCATCAAACTACAGAGAATGCCAGTGTTTGACAGCTTCACAGAGCTGTCAAACGATGACAATTCATCTGTCAAAAAATGTTTTGACAGGTGAAACATCATACGTTGACGTTCTCTGCAACCGGCTTTCCCTTAATTGGCTGGCTAAACCTGCTGGGCGGGCTTAACAAGGTCAATCAAGGGAAAATAGCGTGGGTTGGCCACAAGTTGATGGAGGCGGGACTGAAACCCGACAAAAGCTCCCCATTGGAAAAATCCAGCCCTGAGTGTCGAGGTTTAGTTTGAATAAAAGACCTGGTTCAAGATACTAACCTCCAGTGATAATCTGCAGTTGACATTTGTAATAATTCCAGCATTTAAACATTTTGCTTCACATTGCCCATTTTTTTCAGATATCACGACCAAGGAACCATTTTAGCATTTTTGAAACCACAGTCAGTGACCTTTTTCAAATCGTTTTTTTTCCTAATACTTTTCTTAAATTTCCAGACTTGCCCGTCTTGTCATCGCACGGATTTGGCTCCGTTATTTCTGCCAATCGTGCCGATTAAATCATATTATGTAAACACAAACCAAACTTTGAAGTGAGTCATCTGAAGTGTTAGTCATCTACAAATCTATTTAAGTGACTATCAGTTTTGCTTTTAATGCCATCTAACTTTATGTGCAAAGTAAGTTTGCCTCCAGTTTTAGTTAGAGTTTGTGCTGGTAATTTTTGGTTTAAAATTTTAACCAATGCGCGGCACTCCTTTTATTAAAAAAAAATAAGCGGCTCAGTATGTTTAAAAATTTTTAAAAAATTAGTTCCTGGGATGTGGGCTTCGCTGGCAAGGCCGGCATTGCCCATCCCCAATAGCCCTCGAGAAGGTGGTGGTGAGCCACCTTCTTGAACCGCTGCAGTCCGTGTGGTGAAGGTGCTCCCACAGCGCTGTTAGGGAAGGAGTTCCAGGATTTTGACCCAGCGACGATGAAGGAACGGCCGATATACTTCTAAGTCAGGATGGTGTGTGACTTGGAGGGGAACTTGGAGGTGGTGGTGTTCCCGTGCGCCTGCTGCCCTTGTCCTTCTAGGTGGTGGAGGTTTTCAAATGCTATCTCTCCTTGATAGTTTCGATGTTTTTTGTAATGGGGAAAGAACAATTTCAAAACTGTGCATCAAAAGCCACGTCTGTCCTTCCCTCCAGAGCTGTGAGTTACTCCTTCCCTGTGCAATTGGCAAAGGTTTTTTTATTTGCATTTTTGCACCATTGCTATTCACTAGCCACAAATCCGGTTTTGCACTCGGGGACCTGCTATCATTGTCAGCTTGTCACCTGAATGTAAAGCCAGAGAGAACTTGGACTAACTTCCTACTACTTCTCATATGGCTTCTTTCTACAAGGGAAAGTGAACTGTTGACCCCCACCTCACCCTCAAGCCCACCCACTCCCCCCTGTTAATAAGCGGTCACCTCACGAACATGAAATGAACAATTCAATATAACGTCAGATGGATAAGTTTTCAAACTGGAGTTTAAAAAGAAAATTCATGGGATGTGGGCATCGCTGGCAAGGCCAGCATTTATTGCCCATCCCGATTTGCCCTCGAAGGTGGTGGTGAGCCGCCTTGAACCGCTGCAGTCCGTGTGGTGAAGGTGCTCCCACGCAGTGCTGTTAGGGAGGGTGTTCCAGGATTTTGACCCAGCGATGATGAAAGAACAGGGCAGGGGAGATAAAGGAAGGGAGGGGGGAGCGTGGGGGATGAAGGCTTAAACCTCAAGCACTCCAAGATAAGAAATAACACACACACACAGTAAAGCTCCCTTCCCAACTTCAGAAGAGCAGCTCCAACCATGTCAGTGTGACATTTTTCTACTTGCCCGCACCAGCTGTTCTTGTCCTCTCTGCAGGAGGGCGGACACTCGATTTAGTGCGTGCGTTGCTGCCAAATTAGGAGACTTTTTTTTGCCGAGGGCGATGGGAACTTGATTCGGACCGCCCACTCTCATTCAATGTGGGATCCTTCAAGGCGGGAGATTTTCACTGCACCTTCTCTGGGTCCAATCCGAATCCTGGCTCCAGAGGTGAAGGGTCAGAGTCGAGCCGCTGACCTCTCCTGTTCTCGCCACCTTCTCAAAAGGACAACTCTCGGAAAGATCCCTACTAAAGTACTTTATTGGCTGTAAAGCTCTTCGGGATGTCCGGAGGTAGTGAAAGGCGCTATAGAAATGCAAGTCTTTTTTTACTGACTAGTTTTATTAAGCAGATGAGGAAACTCAATGTGTTTTGGGGACAAGCTATAGCTGTATTTTGTGCTGGGTGTTAAGGGATGTATATTTCTTCTTCCTCTGTGTCAGCCATGGCTCAGGTGGGTAATACCATCGCCTCTGAGTGAGAAGTTTGTGGGTTCAAGTCCCACTCCAGAGACTCGAGCACATAATCCAGGCTGACACCCCAATGCAGTGCTGAGGGAGTGCTGCACTGTTGCCGTCTTTCGGATGAGACGTTAAACCGAGGCCCCGTCTGCCCCCTCGGATGGATGTAAAAAATCCCATGGCACTATTTCGAAGAAGAGCAGGGGAGTTATCTCCGGTGTCCTGGCCAATATTTATCCCTCAGTCAACACATTAATAAACAGATGATCTGGTCATTATCACATTGCTGTTTGTGGGAGCTTGCTGTGCGCATATCTGCTGCCGCGTTTCCTACATTACAACAGTGACTACACTTCAAAAAGTACTTCATTGGCTGTAAAGTGCTTTGAGACGCCTGGTGGTCGTGAAAGGCGCTATATAAATGCAAGTCTGTCTCGTGACTTTACTGGACTTTTACACTTTGAAGAAACCGTTTGCACATTGAGATTGGTAATATTTTTGCCTGTGGAGGAAGATGATGGATGGCAATAGTGTGTGAACGTGTGTTAGTACCTGCATTGTGGACTGATGCAGCCAGGCCAGCAACAGCCAATCACCCAAGCGCCTGCTTGTTTTACAGCAACCGACCTTGCCAAGGATTGAAATTTTACTTTCCAACACGGCAGGAATATGTCTTCTGAATTCTCCTCTAGGCTATGCAGGATCTGCTCTTGGACCTCTGCCTATCAGCTGTTTTATTTACATAGATGGTGCACCTGTAGTGATGTGGCCCCCCCGGGCATCTTTTTTTTAAAGCCCACCCTGCCTGTAG
Organism: Somniosus microcephalus; assembly: GCF_052327205.1. Classification (NCBI taxonomy): domain Eukaryota; kingdom Metazoa; phylum Chordata; class Chondrichthyes; order Squaliformes; family Somniosidae; genus Somniosus; species Somniosus microcephalus. The sequence continues at coordinate 36,077,333 of NC_141015.1, read as the reverse complement.
GAAGTACCAAGCTTCTGCCTCCCGCAAAGGCACTGCTGAAATTCTATTCACGTTTCACTATTACACGGAACATACAGCACAGAAACAGGCCATTCGGCCCAACTGGTCCATGCCGGCGTTTATGCTCCACACGAGCCTCCTCCCACCCCTCTTCATCTCACCCCATCAGCCTAACCTTCTGTTCCTTTCTCCCTCATTTATCTAGCTTTCCCCTTAAATGCGTGAATCTATAAGGTTGCCAACTCTGGTTGGACGTGTTCCTGGAGGTTCCAGCACGTGGCCGCCTTCCACCGCCCGGTCAAGCAGTCTTGTTTCCCCATCTCCAATATTTTTATAACTAATGAACAAAAGTGTTCAAAGAAAATGAATAAAACACTTTTTTTTAACGCCATTGCAACCTCTTTGTAGATGCTGAGAGGTTGTTTCCCCTGGCTGGAGAGTCTAGAACTAGGGGTCACAGTCTCAGGATAAGGGGGTGGCCATTTTAAGACTGAGATGATGAGGAATTTCTTCACTCAGAGAGTTGTGAATCTTTGGAATTCCCTAAGGGATGTGGCTGCTGAATCATTGAGTATATTCAAGGCTGAGATCGATAGATTTTTGGACTCTAGGGGAATCAAGGGATTTGGAGATCAGGCGGGAAAGTGGAGTTGGGGTCAATGATCAGTCATGATCTTATTGAATGGCGGAGCAGGCTCGAGGGGCCGTACGGCCTACTCCTGCTCCTAATTCTTATGGGGTCGGCCATTTTAGACCGAGATGAGAAGGAATTTCTTCACTCAGAGGGTTGTGAATCTTTGGAATTCTCTGCCCCAGAGGGCTGTGAATGCTGAGTCTTGAGTATGTTCAAGGTGGAGATCGATAGGTTTTTGGACTCCAGGGGAATCAAGGGATATGGGGATAGGGCGGGAAAGTGGAGTTGAGGTCGATGATCAGCCATGATCTTATTGAATGGCGGAGCAGGCTCGAGGGGCCGTACGGCCTACTCCTGCTCCTATTATGTTCTTACCACGATTTTTCTCCTGGATTGCTGGCTGCAGTGTCGTGGAGATTAATCCTTAATTCCTGGAGACTCCAGGCCAATCCTGGAGAGGTTGGCGACCCCTATTTCACGACCGTATTTAGAGTGTGTTGGTGGTGTGCCACTGCAAGCTACGTCAATCCAAATGTGACGGCGAATAAAGGGACTGCTTACGCAAACTTGTCATGGGAGTGTTTCAGACAAAAAGGTGTGGGGTGGAGGCGAGAATCCTGTGAACCCCCCATGGACCCCCTCCGAGAGTGTTTCATTGAGAGAAACAAAATGGAAGCCGTACACAACCAGACTGGCCTGTATTGCATTTTAAACTTTAAAGGCTGCATCTTAATCTGGTTACAAGATGTGCATCATTTTACACGCGGGGATGGTGCAAGATTTTAAGCAGAAGTACAATCTTGCAGCGGAGGCTGCGTGTTCACAAATGAGTCAATTTTTTAACAGAAAGTGTTTCGGCTTTCCGGTGGGCGAAGCTTGTTGACGTGAATCTTGTCATTCATGTGGAAATGACTTATGAAATAATACTGGGCGGCCTGCTGGTGGCGCTGTCCAGGGAGAGTATAAATACTTGGGCATGGGCCCAGCTTGCTCAGGACATTCTTTAACAGGAACTAGTGAAGGACACAACTAGATCCCCAAGTTGAAAATCAGTTGATTAAAGCCTTGTTTAATACTCAGACCAAGTGCCCAGTAGTTTTCTTACATCACTTGTGTTTTTTTCATTTTTTTGATCGAGTTTGGTGGCGTGTACGGTGTCGTGTTTTAAGATTGGCACAGAGAGTGCGCTCTCAACAGTCTTTGGCATGCAAGCCTGAAATTTCACTGGCTGCTAGCCAGCGCTTCATATTATGCTTTGTCCTGTCTGGATTCCTGGTTCGAGTGCTTTGGTGCGATGCCTTACTGCGTTCAAAAAAAAATTGCGAAGTTACAGCCCTCTTAATTTATTAACGTGACCAATGAGATTAATCCTCCTCACTTGTAGTTGCTGGCCTGGTTGCATCTGGCCATAATGCAGGTACTTTCACACGCACACACTATTGCCATCCATCATCTTCCTCCACAGGCAAAAATATTACCAATCTCAATGTTTAAACTGTTTCTTCCAAGTGTAAAAGTCCAGTAAAGTCAGGTTAAAGAAAGAAAGAGCTGCATTTATATAGCGCCTTTCATGACCACCGGACGTCCCAAAGCGCTTTACAGCCAATGAAGTACTTTTTGAAGTGTAGCCGCTGTTGTAATGTAGGAAACGTGGCAGCAGATTTGCGAGTTTAAAAAAAAATTGCCAAGTTACAGCCCTCTAATTTATTAACGTGGCCGATGAGATTAATCCTCATCACTTGTAGTTGATGGGTGTAAAGGGTGTTTGAAAACTTCCAACTCGTGGCCAAAGGAGGATGCATGGGGCATCACGTAATGGCCTTTTCCTCAGTCTGTGCTTTATATTTTACCCTACTTTTTTTTTGAGTGAGTTTGATCTGTTTCCTGTGTGTGCGTTGGCACTTTGTGGAACTCTTTTGATATATAATGCATAGTTCTGTACTATAAACACCTCACTTGCCTCGTTGTTGTGCTACCCTGTTAGCTCAGTGAACTAAGCATCGCAAAGACTTGCATTTATATAGCGCCTTTCACGACCTCCGGACGTCCCAAAGCGCTTTACAGCCAGCTAAGTACTTTTGGAGTGTGTTCACTGTTGTAATGTAGGGCAGACGGGGCCTCAGTTCAACGTCTCTTCTGAAAGACGGCACCTCCGACAATGCAGCGCTCCCTCAGCACTGCACTGGGAGTGTCAGCCTAGCTTTCTGTGCTCGAGTCTCTGGAGTGGAACTTGAACCCACAACCTTTTGACTCAGGAAATGAGTGTGGATACATGGTAGTACTCTCGCCTCTAAGACCATTGATATGCAACAAAGAGCACTATACAGGAAACTCTTTGGTATCCGGCACTGACTGGACCGGCGTGTTGCCGGTTGATTAAAAATTCCGGATGACGGAGAGGGTTATCTACCTAGGCTATTTTTAACAAACAAAAATTTAAAAAATCAAGAAATGTGCAGTATACAGCAATTGGGTACTCTTGGCAGCGCGGGAGAGTCCGACTCCTGTTATTGAGGTGTTCGGACTTCCGACAGCGCCAAGAAGCCGAGTAGCGGCAGTTTGGAGAACTACCCCCACTGACTAACTCGGCCACTGCGGGAGACTCGGACTCGGCAACATTGCCGGTTATTGAGGTGTTGTTTTCAGAGTATGAATTTTGCCGGTTAATAGAGAATTCCGGATATTTAGATACCGTTTAAACGAGAGTTTCCTGTACTTAGACCATGCAAGGCTTTTGTATGTTGCATTCAGTGTATTAATTTGGATCCTTGGATATTGAGGATCTGGAGAGGGTGCAGAGGAGAGAGAGACCAGATTAATACCTAGCCTTGGGGCTCTTGGCTAAGAGGATACAGGAAACTTTCTGGTATCTGGCACGGACGGGACCGACGTGGTGCCGGTTCATCAACAATTCCGGATAACTGGACGCTATAGTAAAAGATACGGAGCTCAGAGCTCCGTCTAAAGCAACAAACCCTGCTTCAAAACAATCTGCACAAGTTGCACTTTGTAGCTTAGCAACAGCTTCAGCTACACCCTTGCACAGCAACAAATGGAGTAAAAAAAGTAATAAAAGTTATCTGAACCGACTCCTGAATTTTGCCGGTGGATAGTGGATAGAGCGTTCCAGTTATTTAGGGGCCGGTTAATCGAAAGTTTCCTGTAGTTTCCAAGAAAGAACGAACTTGCAGTTCTATAGCGCCTGTTACGACCTCAGGACATCCCAAAGTGCTTTACAGCCAATGAAGTACTTTTTGAAGTGTAGTCACTGTTGTAATGTAGGAAACACGGCAGCCAATTTGCGCACAGCAAGCTCCCACAAACAGCAATGTGATAATGACCAGATAATCTGTTTTTTAGTGATGTTGGTTGAGGGATAAATATTGGCCAGGACACCGGGGAGAACTCCCCCCTGCTCCTCTTCGAAATAGTTCATAAAAGTCACATAATTTGTGTTTAAGATCACGCACGTTTAAGTCGATCCTCTCTACCCAGAATTCCACCCCAAAAAAACTTTTTACAAAAAGTGACCCGCGACCCCTGTATGGGATCAACGTTGTACAGCTTCTTTTCACCACAATTCCCACCTTCGCGTCGGCTGACGTTCCCAAATCCATTCTCTCCCGGATGTTTGAGACTTCAGGCAGTTGCCCATCATTTCCCAGCATCATGATATTTCACTGGCGACTCTCCCTCCCCCCCCCCCCGACCTCAGTCCAGCTCCGGCGGCTGATTTTAAACCTCTTCACATAGGAACAGGAGGAGGCCATTCAGCCCCTCGAGTCTGTTCCGCCATTCAGTTAGGTCACGGCTGATCTGTATCATAACTCCATCTACCTGCCTGGGTTCCATAACCCTCAATACCTTTGCCTAATAAAAATCTATCGATCTCGGTTTTGAATTTTTCAATTGACCCCCCCAGCCTCAACAGCTTTTTGGGGGAAGAGAGTTCCAGATTTCCACCGCCCTTTGTGTGAAGAAGTGCTTCCTCACATCACCCCTGAATGGCCTGGCTCCAATTTTAAGGTTATGCCCCCTTGTTCCGGAACACTCTCCCACCAGAGGAAATAGTTTCTCTCCATCTACCCTATCGAATTCTTTAACCATCTTAAACACCTCAATTAGATCACCCCTTTAATCTTCCACAGTCGAGGGAAGCTCCCTGTATCTCTCCTATTGGGGTATCTTCAGTTTGACAGTGCGAGCCTGGCCTGAGGTTTTGAGGGAAGATTGCCATTTAAGTATCACAAGGCACTAGCTGAACCGAGCAAAGTTTTTAAAAATTATTATTCGTTCCTGGGATGTGGGTGTCGCTGGCAAGGCCAGCATTTTCATTGCCCAGACTGGTGCAGCGGTAATTGGCCGGATTGGATTTGTCCTGTTTTTTTAATGTGGACAGGACGTACCTGGGCAGTTGTCCGCGTTGTCGGGTAGATGCCAGCGTTGCGGCTGTGCTGGAACAGCTTGGCTAGAGGCCACGGCTAGTTCTGCCTCACACAAGTCTTCAGGGTAGCCGGGCTGTTGTCCGGGGGGGGGGGGGGTTGGTGGGCAGCCTTCGCAGTATCCAGTGCGCTCAGCCGTTTCTCGATATCGCGTGGAGTGAATCGAATTGGCTGAAGCCTGGCTTCTGTGGTGGTGGGGGCCTCGGTCCGGATGAGCTGCTGGGTTTATAGCCTCTGGATAAATCCCTCTACTCTGAGGGAAACTTAGGGGACTGTATGACCTGTGTCTATGACTGCTTGCACCCTCATTTTTATCCCCAAGAGACTACACAAATTTCTAGCCTGATTGTGTATTTTATGGTGTTGTCCAGTTTTTGAACAAACGTAGCAATTAATTTTTATGAATGGTATTTTTTGTTGTTGCATGTTTTACTTTTTGACTTGCTATTTAGAAACATAGAAACATAGAAGATAGGAGTAGGCCATTCGGCCCCTCGAGCCTGCTCCGCCATTCAATGAGATCATGGCTGATCATCCAAATTCAGTACCCTGTCCCTGCTTTCTCCCCATACCCCTTGATCCCTTAGCCTTAAGAAATATATCTAACTCCTTCTTGAATATATTAATGAATTGGCCTCAACTGCCTTCTGTGGTAGAGAATTCCACAGGTTCACCACTCTCTGGGTGAAGAAATTCCTCCTCATCTCAGTCCTAAATGGCTTACCCCTTATCCTTAGACTGTGACCCCTGGTTCTGGACTCCCTGGCCATCGGGAACATCCTTCCTGCATCTAGTCTGTCTAGTCCTGTTAGAATTTTATAAGTTTCAATGAGATCCCCTCTTATTCTTCTAAACTCCAGCGAGTATAAGCCCAATCGACCCAATCTCTCCTCATACATCATTCCTGCCATCCCAGGTATCAGTCTGGTGAATCTTCGCTGCACTCCCTCCATGGCAAGAACATCCTTCCTCAGATAAGGCGACCAAAACTGCACACAATACTCAAGGTGTGGTCTCACCAAGGCCCTGTACAACTGCAGCAAGACATCCTTGTTCCTGTACTCGAACCCTCTCGCTACGAAGGCCAACATACCATTTGCCATCTTAACCGCCTGCTGCACCTGCATGCTTACCTTCAGCGACTGGTGCACAAGGACACCCAGGTCTCGTTGCACTTCCCCTTCTCCCAATCTATTGCCGTTCAGATAATAATCTGCCTTCCTGTTTTTGCCACCAAAGTGGGTAACCTCGCATTTATCCACATTGGGCAGATGCATGGCAGATGCAGTATAATCACCCAACCTGTCCAAATCATACTGGCGTTTCTCGGCATCTTCCTCACAGCACACACGCCCACCCAGCTTTGTGTCGTTTGCAAACTTGGAGATATTACATCTAGTTCCCTCGTCCAGATCATTAATATATATTGTGAATAGCTGGGGTCCTAGGACCGATCCCTGCATTACCCCACTATTCACTGCCTGCCACTCAGAAAAAGACCCGTTTATTCCAACTCTTTGCTTCCTGTCTGCCAACCAGTTCTCTATCCAAGTCAGTACCTTGCCCCCAATCCCATGTGCCTTAACTTTACACGCTAATCTCTTATGCGGGACCTTATCGAAAGCCTTCTGAAAGTCCAAATACACCACATCCACTGGTTCTCCCTTATCTATTCTACCAGTTACGTGCTCAAAAAATTCCAGTAGATTAGTCGAGCATGATTTACCTTTTGTAAATCCATGTTGAGTTTGTCCAATCCTGTCACTGTTTTCCAAGTGCTCTGCTATTGCATCTTTTATAATGGACTCTAACATTTTCCCCACTACCGATGTCAGGCTTACCGGTCTATAATTCCCCGTTTTCTCTCTACCACCTTTTTTGAACAGTTGGGTAACATTAGCTACCCTCCAATCCATGGGAACTGTTCCAGAGTCTATAGAATTTTGGAAGATGACCAGCAATGCATCTGCTATTTCTAGGGCCACTTCCTTAAGTACCCTAGGATGTAGATTATCAGGTCCTGGGGATTTATTGGCCTTCAATCCCGTCAATTTCCCTAACACCATTTCCCTACAAATACTGATTTCATTCAGTTCCTCCCTCTCATTAGACCCTATGTTCCCCGACATCTCTGGGAGGTTATTTGTGTCCGCCTTTAGGAGTGAATCATTAGCGCAGCACCTAGCGTAGTTATCTTTGCCTTGTCGTACTTTTCGGCGAATGCAATTTGCAGGCATTTCCTGTCTTGATCTGATCCGTGTAAGAATAGTTTGAACAGGAAGTGTCGCTGAATTACCACCGCACATTGAAGTGGTGTGTTGTGCGTCCTGTTTTTGCACCCTCTGTTTAAAATAAAGCATCAAAAGTTACACCCGCGTCAAGGTTTGCCACGTTTGATCGTCCTATGTATGCAAATAAAGGCACTCATCTGGACTGGGGAAATCTGAGGATGCGATCCTTTTATAGTTACAACACTACAGGCCCCGCGACATTGAGATTGGGTTGTTTCCTCAAAATCTGAAGATCTAGTTCTCGCACCTCTACTTCTGGACCGGTTTTCTTCTATCAATGTGATAGTCACATTGTAGTAAAACTGAGTATTATTATTCGGCCCCTATCTTTTTTTCTTCTCCCCCACAGGGCAGCTGTCTTCCATTCTGCCAGCGCAATTTACATTTCATCTAGAGCCATCCTTTTGTTTCTTAACCTGTCCCATTACCATCTCCTTTTGCCTTGAATATCTCTTAATGTCGCTGTCATGAATCTCATCATTCATGAAGAAATTACTCATGAAATAACACTGGGCGGCCAGCTGGTGGTGCCGTCCAAGGAGTATAAATACTCGGGCGTGGGCCCAGCTTGCCCAGGACGTTTTTGTAACCAGGAACTAGTGATGTAACTAGAATCTCATGATTGTGAAACAGTTGATTAAAGCCTTGTTTTATACTCAAACAAGCGCTCAGTAGTTTTCTTACGTCATCCCCTCCCCCATTTCCCAGCCTCTACACTTGCTTAAAAATCTGTTCCATTTCCTGCTTTCTTTCCAGTTCTGACGAAGGGTCATCGACCTGAAACGTTAACTCTGTTTCTCTCTTCACAGATGCTGCCTGACCTGCTGAGTATCTCCAGCATTTTCTGTTTTTATTTCAGATTTCCAGCATCTGCAGTATTTTCTTTTTGTATGAGTATTATTATCCCAATGTTAAAAAGGAAAGAAATAACATTTTAATACGGTGCCTTTCTCAAACTCTGGACATCCCAGGGTGCTTTGCACCCAGTGAAGTGTAGTCACTGTTGTAATGTATGACTCGACAGGCCTTAAGGAAGGAGATCCACTCATAAATAGCCAGTCAAAAAGTAAAACGTGCAAAAACAAAAGAATAGCATTCACAAAAATTAATTGCTACATTTTAAACCGCAAAAGTTCAAAAACTACAAGGGAGTCGAGGGGTATGGGGAGCGGGCGGGGAAAGTGGTGTTGTGGCCAAGATTGGATCAGCCATGATCTTATTGAATGGCGGAGCAGGCTTGTAAGAACATAAACAGGAGCAGGAGTCGGCTGATCCAATCTTCGCCTCAACACCACTTTCCCGCCCGCTCCCCATACCCCTCGACTCCCCTGTAGTTCAAATGTCTGTCAATCTCTGTCTTGAATATATTCACTGACTCCGCCTCCCCAGCTCTCCGGGGTAGAGAATTCCAAAGATTCACGACCCTCTGAGAGAAGGAATTCCTCCTCATCTCTCTCTTAAATGGGTGACCCCTTATTCTGAGACTATGCCCCCTAGTTCTAGATACCCCCACTAGGGGAAACATCCTCTCAGCATCCACCCTGTCAATCCCCCTCAGAATCTTGCATGTTTCAATAAGCTCGAGGGGCCGATTCTCCTGCTCCTGTTTCTTATGTTCTTAGCTAATTTAGGATTTCTCAACAATTGACGACCGCCATCTGGGGTGTTCAGCTCTTAAACAGGATCTGACGTACTGGGCCACCTGACAGGCTACCGGATTCATGTACAACGTTACCTGTTTCTCGATGGGACGTCTTAAAGGCGCATGTGGTTGTTATTTGTTTCTTGGGGTACCTTTGCCAGAGTGATTCAGACTGTTGCAGTTAAACCTGTCCAGCTGGTTCCTAAAGTGTTGCTCAATCAAAGGCAGCTATTGTTTTATAATGGCACCTTCCCATGCAAGCGCAGGAGATGCAACACCTGCCCTTTTACCTCCTCCCTTCTCACTGTCCAGGGCCCTAAACACCCCTTCCAGGTGAAACAGTGATTTACTTGTACTTCTCGCAATTTAATGTACTGTATTCGCTGCTCACGCTGCGGTCTCCTCTACATTGGGGAGACCAAATGCAGATTGAGCGACTGCTTTGCGGAACACCTCCGTTCAGTCCGTAAGGGTGACCCTGAAGCTTCCGGTCGCCTGTCACTTTAATTCTCTGCTTCACTCCCACTCTGATCTCTCTGTCCTCGGCCTCTTACACTGTTCCAATGAAGCTCAACGTAAGCTCGAGGAACAGCACCTCATCTTTCGATTAGGCACTTTACAGCCTTCCGGAATCAACATTGAGTTCAACAATTTCAGATGATAATCCCTGCCCCCATTTTTCATGCTGTATGATTTTTGCCATTCCCATTTGCAACATTTTATCTTTCCTGCCTCTTACAAAAGTACAGGATGTTCCTTCAATTCCTTCCTCCCCTCATTAAACCCCCCCCCTATCTCTGCACCTGCTTAATATCTGTTACATCTCCAGCTTTTTCCAGTTCTGATGAAGGGTCCCAGACCTGAAGTGTTAACTCTGTTTCTCTCTCCATGGATGCTGCCTGGCCTGCTGAGTGTTTCCAGCTTTTTCTGTTGTTGTTTCAGGTTTCCAGCATCCGCAGTATTTTGCTTTTATATTATTGTTTTAAGCTTGGTTGGTTTGAGGCGAGTGGTGCAACTGAGTTACTAATCTCCCAGAGTGGCTCTTATCTGAGAAATAGGTCAACTTTTAGGTGCAGCATACCCAAACCTTGTCACACATTTCGACATCAACCGTCTTCAGCTGCAACCGTTGAGTTTTGCCAGCTCAGCAAACCTGATGGGCAATTGGCGCAACTCTATTCTGACAATCCCACAGTGGTGCTAAGAACATAAGAAATAGGAGCAGGAGTAGGCCTGCTCCGCCATTCAATAAGATCATGGCTGATCTTGACCTCCACTCCACTTTCCTGCACTATCCCTGACATAAGAAAACTACTAGGCACTTGGTCTAAGCGTTAAACAAAGCTTTAATCAACTGTTTTACAACATGGAGGTCCAGTTGTGTCCTTCACTAGTTCCTGTTAAGAATGTCCTGCGCAAACTGGGCCCGTGCCTGAGTATTTATACTCTCCCTGGACAGCGCCACCCGCAGGCCGCTCAGTATTATTTCATAAGTCTTTCTTTCATGAATGACTGATTCATGTCAATCCCCATTTCCCTTGATTCCCTTAGTGCCCAAGAATCTATCGATCTCCGTCTTGAATATACTCAATGACTGAGCATCCGCAGCCTTCTGGGTAGAGAATTCCAAAGATTCACCACCCTCTGAGTGAAGAAATTCCTCCTCCTCTCAGTCCTAAATGGCTGACTCCTTATCCTGAGACTACGACCCCTAGTTCTTGACTCTCTGGCCAGGGAAAACAGCCTCTCGGCATCTGCCTTGTCAAGGCCCCTAAGAATTTTATATGTTTCAATGAGATCACCTCTCATTCTTCTAAACGCCAGAAAATATAGGCCCAATCTACTCAATTGATAAACTAAAAAGGTGGTGGAGATGTTCTATCAGTTGGCTGGGTGTAAAAATACACAGTCACGAGGATGCTCCCCATCTTACGGCACCCCTCGTGAATTTTGGCCGGTGAGATTACCTGGGTGAAACGCGTGGAAAAATTCCAGGAGGATTTCCCTAGATAGCCAAGACAGCCTCATGGTCTCCTGGGAGGGGAAAGCTTTTTGTATGTTGATATCCTCCTCCTGAGGGTAACCAGATCTGATCGGGTGAGGCAACGGGTAATCATAGTGACTCCTTACTGGCCGAGGCAAAAAACCAGGGCTTCTGGACGGATGGAATGATGACCAGTCTGCAATAGTTCCCACACAGGCAGAACCTGCTGTTACTGAGGAAGACTGAATTACATCCTGTGCCTCCTCAGAATCTCCATTTGTTTGCTTGGCTGATGAAAGATTGGCCCATTCCCATTCCCGCCCTCTTGTGGATATTTTTGGCCATCCGTCGTAAGTCTCATTGGATCACAGGGTTGGAAATGACTATTTACATGCAAACTCTAAACTTCAGGCAACTTGCCCATCTTGAAATCGATATTGTTTAAATTGTGAATTATCGTTCTTATTTATACAACAACAACAACTAGTACGATAGCAAAATACTGCAGATGCTGGAAATCCGAAATAACAACAGAAAATGCTGAAAAAACTCAGCAGGCCAGGCAACATCCTTGGAGAGAGAAACAGCGTCAACGTTTTAGGTCGAAACCCTTCGTCAAGACTGAAAAAGCACAGGAAATGAAACAGATTAAAAGGCCAGTTTGGGGGCTGGGAAATGGGGATGAGAGAACAAAAGAGAAGTGAAGAGACATTAAGAGGTATTCAAAACCAGACGAGATGGTGATGGGACTAGTGGAGACAAAAGACGGCTCTGGATGAGGTGTGAAATGCGCTGGCAGAGTGGGAGACAGCTGCCATGTGGGAGAGAGGGAAAAAAGGGGGAAGGGCACAAAACAAAGGTGTGGATAAAAAATATATAAAAATGTAAAAGGGGCCGAGGTTATGATCTGAAATTGTTGAACTCGATATTGAGTCCGGAAGGCTGTAAAGTGCCTAATCGGAAGATGAGGTGCTGTTCCTCGAGCTTACGCTGGGTTTCCGTGGAACAATGCAAGAGCCCGAGTACGGTGAGGTCCGAGTGGGAATGGAGCGGTGAATTAAAATGACAGGCGACCGGAAGCTCGGGGTCACCCTTACGGACTGAACGGAGGTGTTCCGCCTTGCATTTATATAGCGCCTTTAACGTAGTAGGACGTCCCAAGGCGCTTCACGGGAGCGTTGTCAAACAAAAATTGACACCGAGCCACATGAGATATTAGGACAGGAAGAGTTGGTTTTAAGGAGCGTCTTAAAGGAGGAGAGAGAGAGAGACAGAGAGGTTTAGGGAGGGAATTCCAGAGCTTAGGGGCCTCGGCAGATGAAAGCAAACCCAGTGATTCAATTCCTATAAATAAAACAGAAAATGCTGGAAACACTCAGCAGGTCAGGCAGCATCTGTGGAGCGAGAAACAGAGTCGACGATTCAGGTCAGTGACCTTCCATCAGAACTGGCTATTCAATTCCTATAGCCGTTTGCATAAAACCGAGAATTGTTCCCATAAAAGACAAATTGGCGTTTATTTAGTGCTTTTATCATGTCTGTGTTTCAAGTGCAGTGAATTACTCTGAAGTGCAGTGACTGTTGTAATTCATGTAAATGCAGTGGCCACTTTGCAGACAGCAAGAGATCCCAAACAACAGTGAAGTGGATGATCAGGCAATCTGTTTTTAGTGGTTGTGTAATGAATATTGGTCAGGGCATCAGGATAACTCCCTGTTCTTGTATCGTAATACCCACCAGTGTTCCATGCATGCAGAGTTAGGAAATTTCTGTGAATTACGATCGTACTCTTGGCAAGTTTTTCATCACTGGTTTCAGGAGAGGGTCATTCACTCCAGAAACTCCCTTTTTCATGGTTCTGCAATCCAAGCTAACTAGTTTGGCCTACTCTCCCTGTTGCCGCCCTTGCACACATTGAGTCACAGAATCACAGAATCACAGAAACCCCACAGTGCAGATAGAGGCCATTTCGGCCCATCGAGCCTGCACCGACACACATCCCACCCGATCCCTGTAACCCCTACACCAACACATATCCCACCCTATCCCCGTAACCCCACGTATTTAATCCCCCTAACACTAAGGTTCAATTTATCATAGCCAATCAACCTAACTCGCACATCTTTGGACTGTGGGAGGAAACCGGAGCACCCGGAGGAAACCCACGCAAACACGGGGAGAATGTGCAAACTCCACACAGACAGTCGCCCGAGGCCGGATTTGAACCCGGGTCCCTGGTGCTGTGAGGCAACAGTGCTAACCACTATGCCACCGTGAGTCATAGAAATTTATGGCACAGAAGGAGGCCATTCGGCCCATCGTGTCTGTGCCGGCCGACAAAGAGCTTTCCAGCCTAATCCCACTTTCCAGCTCTTGGTCCGTAGCCCTGTAGCTTACGGCACTTCAAGTGTATATCTAAGTACTTTTTAACTGCAGTGAGGGTCTCTGCCTCTCCCACCCTTTGAGGCAGTGAGTTCCAGACCCCCACCACCCTCTGGGTGAAAAAAGCTCTCCTCAAGAGGTGCCATTACACTACTAGGTGTATTCTATAGGCCACCAAGTAGAGGGAAGGATATAGAGGAGCAAATTTACAGGGGAATTACAGAGAGGTGCAAGAACTATAGAGTAGTGATAATGGGGGACTTCAACTATCCTAATATAGACTGGGATAGTAATAGTGTAAAGGTCAGTGAGGGGGAAGAATTTCTGAAGTGTGTTCAGGAGAACTTTCTTGATCAATATGTTTCTGGCCCAACGAGGAAGGCGACATTACTGGAACGATAGCAAAATACTGCAGATGTTGGAAATCCGAAATAACAACAGAAAATGCTGGAAAAACTCAGCAGGTCAGGCAACATCCGTGGAGAGAAATTTGAGTTGACGTTTCGGGTTGGACCCTTCTTCAAAACTGGAAAGAAAAGAAACTAGATCGAAGGCAGGGCTGCGATCGGACAAAATAATAAAAGAAACAAAAGAAGTAAAAGAGATTAGAAGCTAGACGAGATGGTAATAGGCTGGGATAAGGTGTAAAGTGTACTGGCAGGGCAAAAGATAGCTGCCAGGTGTGAGAGAGAAACAAAAGGAAAGGGGGGGGGGGGAAAAGGAGTGGAACAATTACAAGAGAAAATGAAATGGGGGCCGAGCTTATGATCTGAAATTGTTGAACTCGATATTGAGTCCGGAAGGCTGCAGACTGCCTAATCGGAAGATGAGGTGCTGTTCCTCGAGTTTACGTTGAGCTTCCGTGGAACAATACAAGAGGCCAAGGACGGTGAGGTCCGAGTGGTAATGGAGCGGTGAATTAAAATGACAGGCGACCGGAAGCTCGGGGTCACCCTTACGGACTGAACGGAGGTGTTCCGCAAAGCGGTCACCCAATCTGCGTTTGGTCTCCCCAATGTAGAGGAGACCGCATCGTGAGCAGCGAATACAGTATACTAGATTGCGAGAAGTACAAGTAAATCGCTGTTTCACCTGGAAGGGGTGTTTGGGGCCCTGGACAGTGGGAAGGGGGGAGGTATAGGGGCAGGTGTTACATCTCCTCCGCTTGCACGGGAAGGTGCCAGGCGAAGAGGAAGGGCTGTTTGGGGTGATAGAGGAGTGGACTAGGGTGTCTCGGAGGGAGCGGTCCCTGCGGAATGCTGAAAGGGGAGGGGAGGGGAAGGTACGTTTGGTGGTGGGATCACTTTGGAGGTAGCGGAAATGCCGGAGGATGATCCGTTGAATGTGGAGGCTGGTGGGGTGAAAGGTGAGGACAAGGGGAACCCTATCGTGGTTCCGGGAGGGAGGGGCAGGGGTGAGGGCAGAAGTGCGGGAGATAGAACTGACACGGTCGAGGGCAGTGTCAACCACAGTAGAGGGGAATCCTCGGTTGCGGAAAAAGGAAGACATGTCTGAAGCACTGGTGTGGAAGGTGGCGTCGTCGGAGCAGATACGGCGGAGGCGGAGAAACTGGGAGAATGGAATAGAGTCCTTACAGGAAGCGGGGTGGGAGGAAGTGTAGTCCAGGTAGCTGTGGGAGTCAGTGGGCTTGTAGTAAATATTGGTCGATAACCTATCCCCAGAGATGGAGACGGAGAAGTCGAGGAAGGGAAGGGAAGAGTCCGAGATGGACCATGTGAAGGTGAGGGAAGGGTGGAAATTGGAGGGAAAGTGAATGAAATTGTCAAGTTCGGGGCGAGAGCAGGAAACGGCACCGATACAGTCATCAATGTATCGGAAAAAGAGGTGAGGGAGGGGACCCGACTAGTCCCTCACCTTCACATGGTCCATCTCGGACTCTTCCCTTCCCTTCCTCGACTTCTCCGTCTCCATCTCTGGGGATGGGTTATCGACCAATATTTACTACAAGCCCACTGACTCCCACAGCTACCTGGACTACACTTCCTCCCACCCCGCTTCCTGTAAGGACTCTATTCCATTCTCCCAGTTTCTCCGCCTCCGCCGTATCTGCTCCGACGACGCCACCTTCCACACCAGTGCTTCAGACATGTCTTCCTTTTTCCGCAACCGAGGATTCCCCTCTACTGTGGTTGACACTGCCCTCGACCGTGTCAGTTCTATCTCCCGCACTTCTGCCCTCACCCCTGCCCCTCCCTCCCGGAACCACGATAGGGTTCCCCTTGTCCTCACCTTTCACCCCACCAGCCTCCACATTCAACGGATCATCCTCTGGCATTTCCGCTACCTCCAAAGTGATCCCACCACCAAACGTATCTTCCCCTCCCCTCCTCTTTCAGCATTCCGCAGGGACCGCTCCCTCCGAGACACCCTAGTCCACTCCTCTATCACCCCAAACAGCCCTTCCTCTTCGCCTGGCACCTTCCCGTGCAAGCGGAGGAGATGTAACACCTGCCCCTATACCTCCCCCTTCCCACTGTCCAGGGCCCCAAACACCCCTTCCAGGTGAAACAGCGATTTACTTGTACTTCTCGCAATCTAGTATACTGTATTCGCTGCTCACGATGCGGTCTCCTCTACATTGGGGAGACCAAACGCAGATTGGGTGACCGCTTTGCGGAACACCTCCGTTCAGTCCGTAAGGGTGACCCCGAGCTTCCGGTCGCCTGTCATTTTAATTCACCGCTCCATTACCACTCGGACCTCACCGTCCTTGGCCTCTTGTATTGTTCCACGGAAGCTCAACGTAAACTCGAGGAACAGCACCTCATCTTCCGATTAGGCAGTCTGCAGCCTTCCGGACTCAATATCGAGTTCAACAATTTCAGATCATAAGCTCGGCCCCCATTTCATTTTCTCTTGTAATTGTTCCACTCCTTTCCCCCCCCCGCCCCCCTTTCCTTTTGTTTCTCTCTCACACCTGGCAGCTATCTTTTGCCCTGCCAGTACACTTTACACCTTATCCCAGCCTATTACCATCTCGTCTAGCTTCTAATCTCTTTTACTTCTTTTGTTTCTTTTATTCTTTTGTCCGATCGCAGCCCTGCCTTCGATCTAGTTTCTTTTCTTTCCAGTTTTGAAGAAGGGTCCAACCCGAAACGTCAACTCAAATTTCTCTCCACGGATGTTGCCTGACCTGAGTTTTTCCAGCATTTTCTGTTGTTATTTGAGACATTACTGGATCTGGTACTCGGGAATGAGGTGGGTCAAGTGGAGCAAGTGTCAGTAGGGGAACAGTGATCACAGTATCATAACATTTAGATTAGCTGTGGAAAAGAACAGGGATCAATCTAGAGTTAAAATACTTAATTGGAGGAAGGCCAATTTCAGTGGGCTGAGAATGGATCTGGCCCGAGTAAATTTGAATCATAAGATTGGCAGGCAAAACTGTAATCGAACAATGGGCTGCCTTTAAAGAGGAGATGGTTTGGGTACAGTCTGGTAGGAAGAACGAGGAGAGGCAATATAAACTAAAGGGTACAACTCTAAAGGGGGTGCATGAACAGAGAGATCTGGGGGTATATGTACACAAATCGTTGAAGGTGGCAGGACAGGTTGAGAAAGCGGTTAAAAAAGCATGTGGGTTCCTGGGCTTCATAAATAGAGGCATAGAGTACAAAAGCAAGGAAGTTATGATGAACCTGTATAAAACCCTAACTCTAACTGGAGTATTGTGCCCAATTCTGGGCACCGCACATTAGAAAGGACGTGAAGGCCTTAGAGAGCGTGCAGAAGAGATTTACAAGAATGGTTTCAGGGATGAGGGAGTTCAGTTACGTGGAGAGACTGGAAAAGCTGGGGTTGCTCTCCTTGGAGCAGAGAAGGTTGAGAGGAGATTTGATAGAGGTGTTCAAAATCGTGAGGGGCCCAGACAGAGTACCTATAAAGAAACTGTTCCCATTGGCGGAAGGGTCGAGAACCAGAGGACACAGATTTAAGGTGATTGGCAGAAGAACCAAAGGCGACATGAGGAAAAACTTTTTTACGCAGCAAATGGTTAGGATCTGGAATGCACTGCCTGAAAGGGTGGTGGAGGCAGATTCAATCGTGGCTTTCAAAAGGGAATTGGATAAGTACTGAAGGAAAAAAATTGCAGGGCTACGGGGAAAGGGCGGGGGGAGCGAGACTAGCTGACGCGCTCTTGCAGAGAGCCAGGACGGGCTCGACGGGCCGAATGGCCACCTTATGTGCTGTAACCATTCTATGATTCTAATGCCCCTCTAATCCATCTAACTTTAAATCGCTGCCCCCTGGTTATTGACCTCTGCGCTAAGGGAAATAGGTTCGTTAATTAGGAATTTAATGAAATGAGGTAGATTCTGATGCAGTTAATTTGGGAATGTAAGCAATGACACCACTGAGAGGAAGATAACACTAGGTCAGGAGTCTCACTGGTGTTAAAGGATGTTAGCTCTTCTCCAGCGTAAATATCCTCAGCCTCTCCTTGAAGCTCTGGCCAAAATTAAGGTGTCGGCCGTGGCTCAGTGGGCAGCACTCTCGCCTCTGAGTCAGAAGGTTGTGGGTTCAAGTCCTACTCCAGAGACTTGAGCAAAAAAATCCAGGCTGACACTCCAGTGTGGTGCTGAGGGAGTGCTGCACTGTCGGAGGTGCCGTCTTTTGGATGAGATGTTAAACTGAGGTCCCGTCTGCCCCCTCAGGTGGACGTAAAAGACACTATTTCGAAGAAGAGCAGGAGAGTTCTCCCTGGTGTCCTCGCAGAATAGAATCTATGAAGTACCCCAGCTGGGGCAATGCCAGTACTTTGTAAATGCTCGTGGTCACTTCCAGGACTTTTGCTCAATCCCTTATTTGATCGTATGCTGTCTTTGTTGTTGCGCCACACACTGTGCCGATAGTTTGAGCAAGCTTTTCACTGAGTACCCCCAGATTCCTCCCCTTTCTTGTGTTGTATCCTGACTAATATGGTTTAGCTTGTATTCCCATTGCTTGTTCTACTATCCCAGCCTCACCATTTTCCTACATTAAACAGCATTTGCCACTAGCCTGCCCGATTGCAGATTTATGTACGTACTGCCTTGCTTTGTTCACTGCCTCACAAGCTAGCAGGGGGATATAGCTTCCGTTATGTCGATGTTTGCAGAATCCCAAGTTATTCTGTCTCTGACACGGAGCAATTAGGCAACCTTCACACTTACGAATTTCTGATGGTGTCCATAAGGCAAGGTAAATCAATGACTAAGTGGCAGGTAGCTAACTGGATGGTTGAGTGCTTCCTACACTCTGGAGCAGAAACCCAAGGGGCAGATTATGGGATGATCCACCTGTTCCACGGCAGCTTTCTCGGGCATCTCTCCAATTCTAATTGATGGCGTATGGCAGGCAATCACATGCAGCAATCCTAATCCATTTCTTACGGATTTGCAGTCTATATTCAACTGCAGCACATGACGACTCCAGTTGGCAGATTGGTCCTGACAGCTGGTGTTATGGTTCTTAAGCAAGGGTGTCATCATCCTGCATTTCTTTTTACCACGTATGCGGTGCATGGATGATGCGGAATATAAAAAATATATATTACCCACCTGCTCAGGCAATCTTCACACACATCCTGTGTGCCTCAGAGGCAGTGCAACAAAGGTTCACTAGACTGATCCCCTGGGATGAGAGGGGACCAAGTAGATTGGACCTCTACTCGCTGGAGTTTAGAAGAATGAGAGGTATCTCATTGGAACATAAAAGATTCTGAGGGGGATTGACAGGGTAGAGGCTGAGAGGTTGTTTCCCCCTGGCTGGAGAGTCTAGAACTAGGGTCACAGTCTCAGGAAAAGGGGTCGGCCATTTAAGACTGAGATGAGGAATTTCTTCACTCAGAGGGTTGTGAATCTTTGGAATTCTCTGCCCCAGAGGGCTGTGAATGCTGAGTCTTTGAGTATATTCAAGGCTGAGATCGATACAGTAGATAGATTATTATTTGCTTGCTTGGCGTTTGTAGGAGGAACGTATTAATGCATAAGAACATAAGAAATAGGAGCAGGATTAGGCCATTCAGCACTTGGCCTGCTCCCCCATTCAATAAGGTCATGGCTGATCTTCTACCTGAACTACACCTTCCCGCCCTATCCCCATTTCCCTTGGTTCCCTTAGTATCCAAAAATCTATCGATCTCTGTCTTGAATATACTCAACGACTGAGCCTCCACAGCCCTCTGGGGTAGAGAATTCCAAAGATTCACCACCCTCTGAGTGAAGAAATTCCTCCTCATCTCAGTCCTAAATGGCCGACCCCTTATTCTGAGACCCCTGGTCCTAGACTCCCCAGCCAGGGGGGGACATCCTCCCTGCATCTACCCTTTCAAGTCCCTTGAAAATCTTACACGTTTCAATGAGATCGCCTCTCATTCTTCTAAACTCTGGGGAATATAGGCCGAGCCTACTCAACCTCTTCACGTAGGACAAACCCCCCTCATCCCTAGGGATCAGTCTGGTGAATTGGGTGCATTGGGTTTTGTGGTTTGGTTGCCCTTGCACTGGCAGGAATCTGCCCAATTGGTGGTCCTGGATGGTGGGCTCATTATTCATGTCCGAATTTGGGTTTATTGCTGCTACTCACCTGCGTCCTCGCCTGGAATGTGGCGTGAGATGTTGGACACAGGTCATTGAATAACTTAAAGTACATCTGATGGGGAAAAATGTCTGTTCAAAATCAATTTAAAATTCAAAGACGGGGATAGAAATTTTTGGAATACTTGTCTTTTGAATGGGCAAATTTTCACGGCACAGATACTAAACGCACAGAGAGTAATGTAGAGAAGATGATTCCACTTGTGGAGGAGTCCAAAACACATGGCCATCAATATAAGATAGTCGCTAATAAATCCAATAAGGAATTCAGTCGCACCTTTACGCAGAGAGTGGCGAGAATGTGGAACTCGCTACCACAGGCAGTGGCTGAGGCGAATAGCAGAGATTCATTTAAGGGGAAACTAGATAAACACATGAGGGAGAAAGGAATAGAAGGATATGTTGGGAGGAAGGAATTGAAAGAATATACTGTGCTTTTGTAAGAGGCAGGAAAGATAAAATGTTGCAAATGGGAATGGCAAAATCATACAGCGTGAAAATATTTTCATGCTGTATGATTTTGCCATTCCCATTTGCAACATTTTATTTTTCCTGCCTCTTACAAAAGCACAGTATATTCCTTCAATTCCTGCCCCCCCCCCTGTCTCTGCACCTGCTTAATATCTGTTACAGCTCCAGCTTTTTCCAGTTCTGATGAAGGGTCCCAGACCTGAAACGTTAACTCTGTTTCTCTCTCCACGGAGGCTGCCTGGCCTGCCGAGTGTTTCCAGCATTTTCTGTTGTTGTTTCAGATTTCCAGCATCCGCAGTATTTTGTTATTGTAGAAGGATATGTTGAGTGGGTGAGATGACGAGGGGTGGGAGGAGGCTCGTGTGGAGCGCAAACACCGGCACGGACCAGTTGGGCCGAATGGCCAGTTTCTGTGCTGTAAATTCCATGGAATTCTGTGTAATGTACTTCCCCTCAGTTCCGCACTTCCCCGTGTTCCTGTTGTTGTAACTTAACTATATGTCTCTCATCCCGCCCTCAGATTATACTCGTGTCTGGCTAATGGCAGTGCCGATGAATTCCAACGAGGGGAGCAACTCTTCAGAGTGCGAGCAGTGAAAGATCCACTGCAGATAGGTAAGCTGGTGACAAAACTTAATTCCCTGGATAGTCATCTCGTAAAATGTCACCTCTCCTAATGGGCCACTCGTACTTATTAACCAATCAAAGATTTTGGAAGGTGGGTAACTGTGATGGGTTAATAAGAGTTAGTTCATTTTCTGCCTTCTCTTCTCGCCTCCCTCAATATTTTACTTGATTTTTCCTTAATTATTTTATTTGATTCACCCCTGTGCTCGCTGATCTACATTGGCTCCCGGTTAAGCAACGCCTCGGTTTCAAAATTCTCATCCTTGTTTTCAAATCCCTCCGTGACCTCGCCCCTCCCTGTTGCATGGCAGATGCAGTATAATGTGGATAAATGCGAGGTTATCCACTTTGGTGGCAAAAACATGAAGGCAGATTATTATCTGAACAGCAGTAGATTGGGAGAAGGGGAAGTGCAACGAGACCTGGGTGCCCTTGCACAAGAAACTTTGTGTTATCCGGAGGCTAAATGTCCGGCAAGCTCGAGCCACTGGCAAAAATCAGGAGCCATTTTTTTTTTTTCTTTTCGTTGCTTTTTTTTTCCCCAGTCAGGCACTGCAAGGTCTGTAGCTATAGCAACAGCTTCAGCTAGAGACAC
This sequence comes from Somniosus microcephalus, assembly GCF_052327205.1. Taxonomy (NCBI): domain Eukaryota; kingdom Metazoa; phylum Chordata; class Chondrichthyes; order Squaliformes; family Somniosidae; genus Somniosus; species Somniosus microcephalus. The sequence continues at coordinate 36,055,666 of NC_141015.1, read as the reverse complement.
TTGCAGCTGCAGCTGACTGTTTAGAAGCTGTTGCTAAGCAACAGTGTTTGTTGTCAGATACGGAGATGAAAACCTCCGTATGCTTCAACATTAGCACTGGTTTGTCCGGCAGTTTTGAGGGAACGGCAACAGCTCGGTCCCGTCGGTGCCGGATAGCGCAAAGTTTCCTGTACATCTGTCGCTGAAGGTAAGCATGCAGGTGCAACAGGTGGTTAAGAAGGCAAATGATATGTTGGCCTTCATAGCGAGAGGATTCGAGTACAGGAGCAAGGATGTCTTGCTGCAGTTGTACAGGGCCTTGGTGAGACCACACCTTGAGTATTGTGTGCAGTTTTGGTCGCCTTATCTGAGGAAGGATGTTCTTGCCATGGAGAGAATGCAGCGAAGATTCACCAGACTGATACCTGGGATGGCAGGAATAACTTATGAAGTGAGATTGAGTCAATTAGGCTTATATTCACTAGAGTTCAGAAGAATGAGCAGGGATCTCATTGAAACTTATAAAATTCTAACAGGACTACACAGACTAGATGTTCCCGATGGCGGGGGAGTCCAGAACCAGGGGTCACAGTCTAAGGATAAGGGGTAAGCCATTTAGGACTGAGATGAGGAGGAATTTCTTCACCCAGAGAGTGGTGAACCTGTGGAATTCTCTACCACAGAAGGCAGTTGAGACCAATTCATTAAATATATTCAAGAAGGAGTTAGATATATTTCTTAAGGCTAAAGGGATCAAGGGATATGGGGAGAAAGCAGGGACGGGGTACTGAATTTGGATGATCAGCCATGATCTCATTAAATGGCGGAGCAGGCTCGAGGGGCCGAATGGCCTACTCCTGCTCCTATCATCTATGTTTCTATCTCTGTAATCTCCTCCAGCCCCGCAACCCCCCCCCCCCCCCCCCCAAGATATCTGCGCTCCTCTAATTCTGTCCTCTTGAACATCCCTGATTTAATCGCTCAACCATTGGTGGCCGTGCCTAGATCCTAAACTCTGAAATTCCCTGCCTAAACCGCTCCGCCTCTCTACCCCTCTCTCCTCCTTTAAACCTACCTCTTTGACCAAACGTTTGGTCACCTGCCCTAATTTCCCCTTATGTGGCTCGGTGTCAAATATTTTGTCTTGTAACATTCCTGTGAAGCGCCTTGGGACGTTTTACTACGTTAAAGGCGCTATATAAATACAAGTTGTTAACTTCAGATTGCCGGGAGTTCAGCGCGTGCTGGGGGGGTGGTGGGGGGAGAGGAGGGGGGCAAGCCCTGATTGGACAGCAGGATCTATTCTGCATGTATGAACTAACTCAGCCATGCCTATCCCATTGGCCATTTAGCGGCATTTTATCTGTTCTGGGCATCGGTGAGTGGTAGCTATTGTCATGGCATGCCAGCCATGAATTGCCACTATGCATTCTATGGGTCTGCATTGCAAAACCATTTAATGCATAGTAACAATCTATGCAGTCTGTCGGACCAAACTTTGCACGTTTGTTTTCTATGTCTACAGAATTCAGTCCAAAAACCAAGCTTCCAAATTGGCAATGCAGAGAAATCAGGACATAAGAACAGGCGTAGGCCATTTTGCCCCTCGAGCCTGTTCCGCCATGTTGCAGAGTGAGCTGCAAACACTACTGCACAAAAGCGAAATACTGCGGATGCTGGAAATCTGAAATAAAACCAGAAAATGCTGCAAACACTTGGCGGGTCAGGCAGCATCTGTGGAGAGAGAAACAGTCAGCGTCAGAACTGGAAAAAGTTAGAGCTGTAACAGGTTTAAGCAAGTACAGAGGCTGGGGCAGGGGGAGGGGAGGAGAGGAAAGAACAAAAGGGGAAGGTCTGTGATCGGATGGAAGGCAGGAGAGATTCAAAGACAAAAGGGATGATGGTGCGAGGCAGAAGGAGATGGCAATGGGACAAGTAAAGAAACATAAGATGGGTCTAGAGGAGGTGTAAATGGGAATGGCAGAATCATCAACAGCAGATGTCCAAAAAAATGGGGGCAGAGGTTATGACCTGAAATTGTTGAACTCTGTGTTGAGTCTGGAAGGCTGTTGTACTATATGTTTGAAACTTTCGAGCCCCGATTCGTATCAGTTGAGCTGCAGTGGAATGCTAATACAGGTCCGCTAATGGCTGCCATAGGTTTTGCAAGAGGCTCCCAGGTAAAATCTCCGACTGAATCTGGATTCAGCTGCCGGAAATACTCTTCCTGGAGGTTTTCTCTTTAGTGCAGTTTTTTCGAACAGCGTTTCCAAGCTGTACCCAGTAAAATGGCACTACTGGAGCACAGAAATCCAGGCTGACACTCCAGTGCAGTGCTGAGGGAGTGCTGCACTGTCGGAGGTGCCGTCTTTTGGATGTTAAACTGAGGGCTCCGTCTGCTCTCTCAGGTGGATGTAAAAGATCCCATGGCCACTATTTCGAAGAGGAGCAGGGGAGTTCTCCCCGGTGTCCTGGGGCCAAAATTTATCCCTCAATCAACATAATAAAAACAGATTATCTGGTCATTATCACATTGCTGTTTGTGGGAGCTTGCTGTGTGTAAATTGGCTGCCGCGTTTCCCACTTTACAACAGTGACTACACTTCAAAAAGTACTTCATTGGCTGTAAAGTGCTTTGCGATGTCCTGAGGCCATGAAAGCACCGTAGAATTGCAAGTAATTTTTTTTCCTCTTGCGCATGTGGGGCCTCGCTGACTGCATATTGCCTACCATGTTTGCACTTCAAAAGTAATTCATTGGCTTGGAAGCACTTTGGGACCCCACGAAGATGTGAACGATGCTAAATCATGCAGGTCTTCCTTGCCTTCCTTCCCTTTTTCTTCTTTCCTTTCCTTAAGGTAGAGAGCAATAACATGCAGCGCTGTCTGGAGTAACGTTCGAAGAATCCCACTTTCCAATGACTGGTTTACCCTTCTAGGCCATGCTCGTGCATACAGAAGTGCTCTGAAGCATAGGATTCATTCCAACAAAAGTGCTGGTTTGCGAAAGGAAATGTTTAGAGCAAGAATTTCCGATTGGCCATTGTGTGATTTACTTCTGAGCAGAAGTGGCAGACACAAAGGCGGCCGTTTAAATTACTGATGATCAGCCATGATCGCATTGAATGGCGGAGCAGGCTCGAGGGGCCGAATGGCCGACTCCTGCTCCTATCTTCTATGTTTCTATGTTACTTTGCATTTTGCGAAACTCTGGCAATGTTGCTCGGTTGCATAAACCAGAACGTACCGGTTTACCGCAGACTGTTACCAAGAATTGGTCATAGAGTCATAACGGCGCAGAAGGAGGCCATTCAGCCCATTGAGTCCGTGCCGGCTCTCTGTAGAGCAATCCAGTCAGTCCCATTCCCCCGCTCTATCCCCGTAGCCCTGCAAGTTTATTTCCCTCAAGTGCCTATTCAGTCTCCCCTTGAAAACATTGAGTGTCTCCGCTTCCACCACTTCCGTCGGCAGTGAGTTCCAGGTCATCACCACTTGCTGCGTTAAAAAAAAAAAGTTTTTCCTCACATCCACCACTTCAGTCGGCAGGGTAATATGTGGGATATGTAACAGGGTATGACGTAAGAAAACTACTAGGCACTTGGTCTGAGTATTAAACAAGGCTTTAATCAACTGTTTTTCAACATGGAGATCTAGTTGTGTCCTTCACTAGTTCCTGTTAAAGAATGTCCTGAGCAAGCTGGGCCCATGCCCGAGAAAGCAGGGACAGGGTACTGAATTGGATGATCAGCCATGACCTCCTTGAATGGCGGAGCAGGCTCGAGGGGCCGAATGGCCTACTCCTGCTCCTATCTTCTATGTTTCTATTTATACTCTCCCTGGACAGCGCCACCAGCAGGCCGCCCAGTATCATTTCATAAGTCATTTGCACACGAATGACAAGATTCATGTCAGGGTCTATGACTGTATTGTAGACTAAGATGAAGAACATAACTGGTTTAATAAGATTCACCCTTCACAGTAGCTGTGGCACTTGGTTTGGAGCCTTCCGCTTTTTTTTTGTGGCTGGTTTCGATACCATGCTGCGTGTGTCGGATCATTTTCAATCTGTAAAGGTTTGACCGAGGCCTGCCTGTAGTTCTTCCTGTATTTGCTCCGAAGCCCCGCTGTGCGTCCATCTGTAGCCAGGCCATTCCCCTCTGCGTGTTTCTAACAGCCGTTGCAGTTTCCCGTCGTTCAGTTGGCTCGCCAGCTATAGTTCCTGTTTCTTTTCCTGAAGACAGGACAGTTCCTTATGCCTGTCTACCTGAAATCCTAAAATAGGGGCTATTTTTGATTCTTTGTTTGATTTTAACACATCGCTCTTCCGTCACCGTGGGATAACTCTTCTGCCTTCCTTTCGTTAGCTGGCCAAAAATGTCCTGAGCAATCTCTGAAAAAATAAAGACTTGCATTTCTATAGCCCCGTTCATGACCACCGGACGTCCCAAAGCGCTTTACAGCCAATGAAGTACTTTTTGAAGTGTGGTCACTGTTGTATTGTACGAAAAGCGGCAGCCAATTTGCGCAGAGCAAGCTCCCACAAACAGTAATGTGATAATGACTAGATAATCTGTTTTTGTGATTTATGATTGAGGGATAAATATTGGCCTCAGGACACCGGGGCGAACTCCCCTGCTTTTCGTCGAAATAGTGCCGTGGGATCTTTTACATCCACCTGAGAGAGCAGACAGGGCCTCGGTTTAACGTCTTGTCCGAAAGGCGGCACCTCCGGCAGTGCAGCACTCCCTCAGCACTGGAGTGTCAGCCTAGATTTTTGTGCTCAAGTCTCTGGAGTGGGGGCTTGAACCCACAACCTTCTGACTCAGAAGGGAGAGTGCTACCCACTGAGCCACTGGCTGACTCATCTGCACCGAGCTTTAAACTAAATGTTGTCTGTTTTGTGCATTAGATCTGTAATCTGCCTCTGCAAAGTGGCTTTTGATCATGACTTATGCTGCTGTTTATGAAGTTGGTCATTTTAGAGGGAACTTTATTCTTGGGAGATGACTGAATTGCTGCTTTGAGAAGCTTCTCCTCCAGAGGTCTCTTGTGCATCTCTCGGATCCCTCGGCTTTCAGCAAAGTGATCATCAGCTTCTGATTGGGATTGTCGAGAAGTGTTATTGAACTTCCACCTCGTACTGTGCGATGCTCCACCGTATGGAGCTGAAGTAGTCATGACACAGCACTGATCAGGTCCCATTTTGTGATTTCTCAGACTACAAGAAATTATTCAAGGAGCCCAAAACAAGTATTGAACAAATGACTAAGTGCCAGGGCCTGGCAAATAGGAATGTTCTCTCGGTTTGGCTCCGCCACAGCTCAAACGGATCTGCGCGCAGCTATTGCGGCAGTTTCTGGTTAATGAGAAGACTGTTTTGAAAATGGTCAGCTAGAGTTCAAGTATCAGAATAAAGTTAGTTGCCCTTCCAAAACGATACATTTATTGGTGCGTTGAACATCATTGGTGATTGGCCTTTAACGAGGTGGCTTGGTCACAGGTATTGAGGCAATCTTTCTAAAAGATTATAAATCAACCATGAAACACACAAAAAGTTAGCATGCAGGAACAGCAAGTAATTAGGAAGGCAAATGGAGTGTTGGCCTTTATTGCTAGGGGATGGAGTATAAAAGTAGGGAAGTCCTGCTACAACTGTACAGGGTGTTGGTGAGACCACACCTGGAGTACTGCGTACAGTTTTGGTCTCCTTATTTAAGGAGGGATATACTTGCATTGGAGGCAGTTCAGTGAAGGTTCACGAGGTTGATTCTGGAGATGAAGGGGTTGTCTTATGAGGAAAGGTTGAGCAGGTTGGGCCTATACTCATTGGAGTTTAGAAGAATGAGAGGTGATCTTATTGAAACATATAAGATTCTGAGGGGGCTTGAGAGGATGTTCCCCCTCGTGGGGGAATCTAGAACTATGGGGCATAGTTTCAGGATAAGGGGTCGCCCATTTAAGACGGAGATGAGGAGGAATTTCTTCTCAGAGGGTCGTGAATCTTTGGAATTCTCTGCCCCAGAGAGCTGTGGAGGCTGAGCCAGTGAATATATTCAAGGCAGAGATAGACAGAGTTTGGAACTACAAGGGAGTCGAGGGTTATGGGGAACAGGCAGAAAAGTGGAGTTGAGGCCAAGATCAGATCAGCCATGATCTTATTGAATGGCGGAGCAGGCTCGAGGGGCTGAATGGCCTAATCTTGCTCCTATTTCTTATGTAACCTGGTTCCAAAGCAAGGTTGTTGCAAATGAATTGTGTTTCCTCTCTGGTTCTCGTGTCACGAGCAGGAGGAACATTGTTCACTTGGCACTGACCACCCTCCAGTACCTTTGCCGAAGTGGCCGTATGCGAGCCCAGCATATTGGAGTCGGCAGGCTATTTGACTGTGGGACCTTCACAGCTGAGCCCAGTCCTGGCCTGAACTGCCCCTGTTGTGACCACTGATTTGGCTGAAGAACCGCAGGAGGAGAAGTCTGAAGGAAGGTTCACTACACAGTTTGGGGGACACGGGTGAACATTGGGGGAAATAAACTTTTAATGGTTGAAGTACTTGTGAAACGAGGAGACCGTTAAGGTTTTGAAATGTCCTGTTATTAGGCACAAGAGCTCACTTTTAAATGTGTGGTTTGTGATTAGTTTTTGGCCCAACTCTTAAACGCTCTGCTTGGCGTGGAAGATTTTGCATGCAGTGTATCACAGGAACTAGGAGGAATATTACAGGACGATAAAGCTTTGTTTGGATAAAACATTTGGTAATGAAATCAGTGCCTGAAGTATTTGGGCTTTGTGTAGCTAATCTATTGTAATAGTTTATTTAGCAAAGGAACTTCTCATTCGGGTGTGACTAAGAATAAGTTTAAAATGTTGGATCCTTGACCAGATTTGGAACTTTTTCCTACATTACAACAGTACTTCATTGGCTGTAAAGTGCTTTGGGTAAATGCAAGTCTTTCTTTGATTTCTTTTTATACAGATTTACATAGAAACATAGAAGATAGGAGCAGGAGTAGGCCATTCGGCCCCTTGAGCCTGCTCCGCCATTTAATGAGATCATGGCTGATCATCCAAACTCAGTACCCTGTCCCTGCTTTCTCCCCATATCCCTTGATCCCTTTAGCCTTAAGAAATATATCGAACTCCTTCTTGAATATATTTAATGAATTGGCCTCAACTGCCTTCTGTGGTAGAGAATTCCACAGGTTCACCACTCTCTGGGTGAAGAAATTCCTCCTCATCTCTGTCCTAAATGGCTTACCCCTTATCTTTAGACTGTGATCCCTGGTTCTGGACTCCCCCGCCATCGGGAACATCCTTCCCGCATCTAGTCTGTCTAGTCCTGTTAGAATTTTATAAGTTTCAATGAGATCTCCTCTCATTCTTCTAAACTCCAGCGAATATAAGCCCAATCGATCCAATCTCTCCTCATACGTTATTCCTGCCATCCCAGGTATCAGTCTGGTGAATCTTCGCTGCACTCCCTCCATGGCAAGAACATCCTTCCTCAGATAAGGCGACCAAAACTGCACACAATACTCAAGGTGTGGTCTCAGCAAGGCCCTGTACAACTGCAGCAGGACATCCTTGTTCCTGTACTCGAATCCTCTCGCTATGAAGGCCAACAACCATTTGCCTTCTGAACCGTCTGCTGCACCTGCATACTTGCCTTCAGCAACTGGTGCGCAAGGACACCCAGGTCTCGTTGCACTTCCCCTTCTCCCAATCTATTGCCGTTCAGATAATAACCTGCCTTCCTGTTTTTGCCACCAAAGTGGATAACCTCGCATTTATCCACATTATACGGCATCTGCCCAATCACCCAACCTGTCCAAATCATACTGGAGTTTCTCGGCATCCTCCTCACAGCACACATGCCCACCCAGCTTTGTGTCGTCTGCAAACTTGGAGATATTACATCTAGTTCCCTCGTCTAGATCATTAATATATATTGTGAATAGCTGGGGTCCAAGCACCGATCCCTGCGGTACCCCACTAGTCACAATTCACAATTCAAATCGCTTTATTGGCATGATAAGTTACATCTTATGTTGCCAAAGCATCAAAATACATTTATGGTTGAGCACATAAACGCAGTTCTATTCATACAGTGTATAAACAGGTATATCCCTGAGTGTATAAATATACATTCGCATTGTTTATATATATTCTTTTCTTAGTTTACTGGTTGTCCCTCTGTTCATGGCAAGCTGTAACATAGTGTGCCGCCAGTGTTACACAGCTTCTCTCCTCTCCCAGTAGGAATGGGAGTTTTTGGTTGTCATTCAGATTTCTGAATTCAGGGCATATTTGTGAGAATTTTTGGTAGAAATTCTCCCTGATGTCCTGATATTTTCCACAGGCTGTGAGGAAGTGCATCTCTGTCTCCACTACTCCCTGACTGCAGTGAGAGCATATCCTGTCTTCTCTTGGCAGCCTGGTCTGCCTGTGTCTGCCTTTTTCGATCGCTAGGCTATGTTCGCTAAGTCTGTACCTTGTCAAGGTTCTTCTCAGTTTGTTATCCTTTACCATGGTCAGGTAATCAGCTATGTTGTATTGTCTGTTTAGGGCCAAGTAGCAATTGAGTTTGCTTTGGGTTTTTGTTGTTTCTGCCCAATATGTCAGATATTTTTCCTTTTGCTTAGCGACGATTGTGTTGGGTCGAATTCTTTGTGTTACCCTGTCACTGTCCTGGGGCTGGTTATTGTTAGCATTGTTAGTAGTTACTTCACTGAGTCCCAGGACTAGTTGACTGAGGGTATTCTTCTTTATGGTCAGCTCTTGGCATTTCAGGGCGTCGTAGTGATAGCATTGGGGGTTGCTCATTTGTAGGTGATTCCAAAATTTGGTGGCTCTTTTTTGGATAGTGATTATTAATGGGTATTGGCCTAGTTCCGCCCTGCATGCATTGTTTACTGTTTTCCTTTGAGTCCGGAGGATACTTTTACAGAATTTTCCATGTAGGATCTCAATTGGGTGTTTGTCCCATTTTGCAAATTCTTGTTGAGTTAGCGGTCCCCATACCTCACTGCCATAGAGTGCAATTGGTTCAATTACTGATTTGAAAATTTTGAGCCAAATGCTAATTGGGATTTCTATTTGGATTGACTTTTTGATGGCATAGAAAGCCCTTCTTGCTTTCTCTTTCAGTTCATTCACAGCCAGTTTGAAGTTTCCCGTAGAACTGATTTTTAAGCCCAAGTATGTGGTGAGTGGTTTGTTCAATTTTGGTTGTTCCTACTGTGAAATTTATTTTGGGTCCCTGGTGTTTGGATCTTTGCTGGAACACAAGGACTTTGGTTTTTTGGGGATTTATTGTCAGGGCCCAAGTCTGGCAGTCCCTGCCTGCCTGCCACTCGTAAAAAGACCCGTTTATTCCAACTCTTTGCTTCCTGTCTGCCAACCAGTTCTCTATCCAAGTCAGTACCTTACCCCCAATCCTATGTGCTTTAACTTACACGCTAATCTCTTATGCGGGACCTTATCGAAAGCCTTCTGAAAGTCCAAATACACCACATCCACTGGTTCACCCTTACCTATTCTACCAGTTACATCCCCAAAAAATTCCAGTAGATTAGTCAAGCACAATTTACCATTTGTAAATCCATGTTGACTTTGTCCGATCCTGTCATTGTTTTCCAAGTGTTCTGCTATTACATCTTTTATAATGGACTCCAGCATTTTCCCCACTACCGATGTCAGGCTTACCGGTCTATAATTCCCCGTTTTCTCTCTAACACCTTTTTTTGAATAGTGGGGTTACATTAGCTACCCTCCAATCCATGGGAGCCGTTCCAGAGTCTATAGAATTTTGGAATTTACAACTTGCATGTGTCTGCAAGAAAGAATTTGCATTTATACCCGTTGCATTTATATTCTGTCTTTCGGACGAGACGTTAAACCGAGGCCTCGTCTGCTCTCAGGTGGGCGTAAAAGATTCCACGGCACTATTTCGAAGAAGAGCTGGGGAGTTCTCCCCGGTGTCCTGGCCAATAGTTATCCCTCAATCAACATCACTAAGAAACAGATGATCTGGTCCTTATCACATTGCTGTTTGTGGGAGCTTGCTGTGCGCAAATTGGCTGCCGTGTTTCCCACATTACAAACAGTGAATACACTCCAAAAAAAAAAGTACTTCATTGGCTGTAAGTGCTTTGGGACGTCCGGTGGTTGTGAAAGGCGCTATAGAAATGCATGTCTTTCTTTATATAGCACCTTATCACATCCTATGGCTATCCCGAAGGGCTTTACACCCAATGGATTACTTTTGAAGTGCGTTCAGTGTTGTTATTTGTCAAATGCGGCAGCCAATTTACTTAAAGCAAGGTCCCACAAACAGTGAATGCATGAATCCATTGTAATGGTTTATTTAGCAAAGGAACTTCTCAATGGCGTGTGATTACGAATAAATTAAAAATTGGATCCTTCGACAAGCTTTGGCCAGGACACTGGGAGTACTCCCTGATCTTCGAGCAGTGCCGAGAGATCTTTTATGTCCACCTCAGCAGGCAGGCAGTGCCTTGGTTTTAATTTTCATCAAAAAGATAGCACCTCCAGCAACGCGGCACTCCCTCAGGGCTGTGCTGAAGTACCAGCCTAGATTAGGTTACTCCAGTCCACAGTGGCATCCAGACCTCTTTAGATTTTTCCCTTTAAGTTGCTAAATGTTGGTGATTCTTTTGATGTTGAATCCTATTTACAGTAGAGCAACATTTACACCACGGAAACAGGCCATTCGGCCCAACTGGTCCGTGCCGGTGTTTATGCTCCACATGAGCCTCCTCCCACCCTACGTCATCTCACCCTATCGACCTATCCTTCTACTCCTTTCTCCCTCATGTATTTTTCTCGCTGACCCTTAAATGCATCAACTGTAAGGACTACTGTAAATTCAAATTTTTGTGATATTCATTAATACTGTGCTAAGCACTCTGATCGTAGAATAGTACAGCACAGAAGGAGGCCATTCGGCCCATCGAGTCTGCGCCGGCTCTTTTGTAGAACAGCCCAGTTAGTCCCACTCCCCCGCTCTTTCCCCATAGCCCTGCAATTTTTTCTCCCAAGTATTTATCCAGCAGTAGATATCTGGAACTCTTTTTACCCCCCCCCCCCTCCGCCTCCCCCAAAAAAGCCTTTGAGACCGGGGGGGCGGTGGGGTCGATTGATGATTTCAAAACTGAGATCTAGATTTTTTTTAGGCAAGAATATTAAGGAACTAGCTGGGGGGCCCGGCGTTGCCAAGGCTTTTTTGTAAAACGGCAGTTTACAGGGCCGCGCGGTTTACGGCCGGCCGCTGCCGCTCCCCCGCTCTGTGTCTCGGGCCGAGCGGTTGTCAGGCCCAGCCCGAGTGACCCCAACTCACCTCCCGCTCCGGCGGGCCGCCGCAGCTGCCCCGCTCGCTGTTGAGTAAAAGCAGTGAAAAAAATGGCGGCTATGTTTCGGGAGGCTGCAGAATTCGGTCCCGCCTACACACGGAATGAAACGCCCCCCGTGACGCACCGATTGGTCAACCATCAGGTCACTGAACTGTAGGATTGGTCAACCATCACGTCAGTCAACGCTAATGAGCGGTAGGCTTGGTCAACCGCTAATGAGCGGATTTTTGAACGTTTTTTGTATACTGTCCGAACAATTTTTGTCTGACCAAAAAGTAAATACGCCTATGAGACTCCCCTAATCATAAGCTTTCTTTTGATATAACATATGTGTAGGTACGCTCTATAACTTTTGAGTGTGTAGCAGACAAACAGACATACAGACGGACGGATCCTTTTTTTTATATATATATTATTATATATATTACGGAAGCAAGGCGGGTAGATAGAGTTAAGATACAGATCTACCATGATCTAATTAAATGGCGGAACAGGCTTGGGGGGCTGAATGGCCTCCTCCTGTTCCTATAAGAGTATGGATCGAGCTAATGGATTTCTTTTCCCAGGCATGTTAATATGAAGAGTCTTCAGGGGAAATATATTTTTTCAGCGTGCTGCACTGAAGTGTGACTCCTACAAATAAGGTTCACTCTCTGCTGCTGTTAACACACCAATCCTTTACTGCGATACCGCATTTCAGTGAACATTTTTGATTAGCTGATTTTCAGCATCAGCGAATAGTAGCGGTTACAGCACTGTGAGTTCCATGGGTTGGAGAATTAACATTATAATGTACAGACACTGGATTTAAGCGTACAGTTCAGATGACATGCTGTAATGTCCATTTTCCAGTCGCTGAACAGTAACTGCATAATCATTTGGAGTTGTGAATTTGTTGCATGGTGCAATCATAGCCAGCTTATCCTTTTCAAACTGTGGATAAGACCTAATTTATTATAAATAGTGGATCTCTTGTATCATTGCTCGTGGTAAGTTAATTAGGGTACGTTTATTAAGAAAGGAGCATTATACTAAGGAATGCGTAATGCGAGCTTCTGGTCGCCTGTCACTTTAATTCTCCGCTTCACTCCCACTCTGACCTCTCCGTCCGCGGCCTCCTCCACTGTACCAATGAAGCTCAATGTAAGCTCGAGGAACAGCACCTCATCTTTCGATTAGGCACTTTACAGCCTTCTGGACTCGACATGAAGTTCAACAATTTCAGATCATATATTTCTTTCCACAATTTTTTTTTGTTTGTGTCTTTTCTTCTCTCCCACAGGGCAGCTGTCTTTCATTCTGCCAGCACGATTCACACTTCATCTAGAGCCACCCTTTGTTTCTTAACCTGTCCCATTACCATCTCCTCTCGCCTTGAATATCTCTTAATGTCTCTTAACCTCTCCTGCCTTCTATCCTGTCACAGACCTTCCCTTTTGTTCTTTCATCCTCTCTCCCCATTTCCCAGCCCCTGCACTTGCTTAAAAATCTGTTCCATTTCCTGCTTTTTTCCAGTTCTGATGAAGGGTCATCGACCTGAAACGTTAACTCTGTTTCTCTCTTCGCAGATGCTGCCTGACCTGCTGAGTTTCTCCAGCATTTTCTGTTTTTATTTCAGATTTCCAGCATCTGCAGTATTTTTCTTTTTGTAATGCGTAATGTTGAAATGCAGTCGTATGTAGCTTGGCCTGTTCCTTCAAGGGCACAAGTGTGTGATCAGTGGTCATTGGGAAGCCAGAGGTTAGCTGCTCCAAGTAGATCCTTTGGCCAAGTAGATGGCAGCAATGGATGGGTAATAAACGTGCTACATCATGAGAACAAAACCACGAGGTATTTCCTGCCTCGCCCCTTGGCTCAGAGGATAATTTTGTTACCTGCTTCTAGATTCTTCCGATTACCATTCAGTAACAACAACGACTTGTATTTATATACTTGGGATGGCAGGAATGACGTATGAGGAGAGATTGGGTCGATTGGGCTTATATTCGCTGGAGTTCAGAAGAATGAGAGGGGATCTCATTGAAACTTATAAAATTCTAACAGGACTAGACAGACTAGATGCAGGAAGGATGTTCCTGATGGCGGGGGAGTCCAGAACCAGGGGTCACAGTCTAATGATAAGGGGTAAGCCATTTAGGACTGAGATGAGGAGGAATTTCTTCACCCAGAGAGTGGTGAACCTGTGAAATTCTCTACCACAGAAGGCCGTTGAGGCCAATTCATTAAATATATTCAAGAAGGAGTTCGATATATTTCTTAAGGCTAAAGGGATATGGGGAGAAGGCAGGGACAGGGTACTGGATTTGGATGATCAGCCATGATCTCATTAAATGGCGGAGCAGGCTCGAGGGGCCGAATGGCCTACTCCTGCTCCTATCTTCTATGTTTCTATGTACAGCGCCTTTAACGTAGTAAAACTTCCCAAGGTGCTTCACAGGAGCGATTATCAAACAAAATTTGACACCGAGTCACATAAGGAGATATTGGGACAGGTGACCAGAAGATTGGTGAAAGAGGTCGGTTTTCAGGAGCGTCTTAAAGGAGGAGAGACTATTCCAGCGCACTCCTGGCTGGCCTCCCACATTCCACCCTACGTAAACCTGATGTCATCCAAAATTCGGCTGCCAGTGTCCTAACTCGCACCAAGCCCTGTTCGCCCATCACCCCCTGTGCTTGCTGACCTACATTGGCTCCCGGTTAGGCAGCGCCTCAATTTCAAAATTCTCATCCTTGTTTTCAAATCCCTCCATGGCCTCGTCCCTCCCCATCTCTGTAATCTCCTCCAGCTCCGAAATCCTCCCAGATATCTGCCCCCCCCACCCCCCCGATTCCGGCCTCTTGCGCATCCCCGATTTTAATCGCTCGTCCATTGCCTTCTGTTGCCTGGGCCCTAAGCTCTGGAATTCCCTCCCTAAACCTCTCCGCCTCGCTACCTCTCTCTCCTCCTTTAAGACGCTCCTTAAAACCTACCTCTTTGACCAAGCTTTTGATCACCTGCCCTAATATCTCCTTATGTGGATCGGTGTCAAATTTTTTGTTAAAATATTCCTGTGAAGCGCCTTGGGATGTTTTACTACATTAAAGGTGCTATATAAATACAAGTTGTTGTTGAGAGAGGGGCAGAGAGGTTTAGGGAGGGAATTCCAGAGCTTGGGGCCCAGACAGCTGAAGGCACGGCCGCCAATGGTGGAGCGATTAAAATCGGGGATGCTCAAGAGGCCCGCATTGGAGTAGCGCAGAGATCTGGGAGGGTTGCAGGGCTGAGGAGCTTACCGAGATAGGGAGGGGGGGGCGAGTCCGTGGAGGGATTTGAAAACCAGGATGAGAATTTTAAAATCGAGTCGTTGCTGGACCCCGGGAGCCAATGTAGGTCTGCTCGGCAGGAGCACAGGACGAGCCCAGGGAGACCTCTTTATTCGTAATCTGTCTCTCGTGCCTTCCCTGTTACCTCTTCCAGGCCCACTACCCAGATTGTCTGACCGCAATCATGCCCTTGATATGCGGCGAACTGTAAACGGAAACTCCTCTCCGACCCATTCAGCTAAATAATAAAATTGATTTTCTAGGCCAACTGGGCAGTTTATGATTGAAATTTGGAAACAAAATGTTTCTAAATTTAGCAGTAATGTATTTTCCCTTCAGGAAACTGTAGACCGTATATGTAAATTTCCAACATGATCTACAGTTTCTGGAGCAATGACTTATTTTCAGGGCCAGTGCGGTTTCCCCTAAGTGGAAGCGACGTCTATAGAAATAATTTTTGCAGTTGAGCCAATTTTTATATTGCAGATTTAAGTGGTCAGGTGATCAGTTAGTGGAAGGCTTTGGTTGGCTGCCAATTAAAGAACTGAGTATGATTGAAGACTTGCTTCGAGCAATGCTGTCCCACTCCACTTTTTAGAAGTTTGTTGCCTCTTGAATCTAGGAATGAATGCTGGTTAGTCAAATGTGATAACGTCATGCTAATTTACAAGTGAAATAAAGGGCACCACACCGTAGGAAGGATCTCTTGGCCTTGGAGGGAGTGCAGCGTAGGTTTACCAGAATGACACCAGGACTCCAAGGGTTAAATTACGAGGAGAGATTACACAAACTAGGGTTGTATTCCCTGGAATTTAGAAGGTTAAGGGGTGATTTGATCGACGCTTTCAAGATATTAAGGGGAACAGATAGGGTAGATAGAGAGAAACTATTGGGGAGTTTAGGACTATCTCTTGATTCCCTTAATATCCAAAAAACTATCGATCTCTGTCTTGAATATACTCAACGACTGAGCCTCCACAGCCCTCTGGGGTAGAGAATTCCAAAGGTTCACCACCCTCGGAGTGAAGAAATTTCTCCTCATCTCAGTCCTAAATGGCCGACCCCTTATCGTTAGACTGTGACCCCTGGTTCTAGACTCCCCAGCCAGGGGAGCTAGATAGGTTTTTGGACTCGCGGGGAATCGAGGGATATGGAGATCGGACAGGAAAGTGGAGTTGAGGTCGATGATCAGCCATGATCTTATTGAATGGCGGAGCAGGCTCGAGGGGCCGAATGGCCGACTCCTGCTCCTATTTCTTATGTGCTTATGCCTTTCAAGTCTTTCTTTCACCAGTATCAGCGTACCGTGGCTGCAGCGTATACTCTCTAGAGGATGGAATCGGCCCAAGTTATGTTTTGTTTTTGGCACTGTTGGCACATGGTAAACTGGCCTGTTTTGTGGGGGGAGCACCTGCCTTCTGCCTGGACCTTTTCTGATGGCCTGGCTGAGGTCAAGGCTTGCTGTGCGTGGGTGTTGTGAGCATAAACCCAGGTCTTGCTTCATGCCGTACGATGCAATAATAATACACTCTGGTGATCTTATTACTCAACACAGTAACATTTGATTCCTCCGGTGGCCCACTCAACTGTAACTGGGGCACTAACATCTTTCACAGCTCTCAAATTGTACATTGTTGAATTGCAGAGCGAAATTCTATTTACAACACTGAAGCGTGGACTGGAGAAAGAATGTAGGTCTATCCTTAAACTGGGCATTGTTGCATGCCTTCGCAAAAATGTCTAAACAACCTCCAGAATGTTGTCGTCATTGGTTTGTTGGAATAAACAGCTACAGTGTAGAGAGGGCGTAATGTTAGGCACAGTGTATTATAACGCAAGGGTCACGATGGAGGCCCTTCGGGTTGAAGTTAACAGTTGTCACGGAATGCCCTTTCCCTTTCAGTCCATAGTAGGTAAACAAGTGAGAGTTTGCATCAAGGATTTTGTATTAAGTTGGAAAGCCTTTCATTAACCAGAACACTAATATGTGGGGTATGTCATAGGGTAATATGTGGGGTATGTAACGGGGTAATATGTGGGGTATGTAACGGGGTAATATGTGGGATATGTAATGGGGTAATATGTGGGGTATGTAACAGGGTAATATGTGGGATATGTAACGGGGTAATATGTGGGGTATGTAACAGGCTAATATGTGGGATATGTAACAGGGTAATATGTGGGATATGTAACAGGGTAATATGTGGGGTATGTAACGGGGTAATATGTGGGGTATGTAACGGGGTAATATGTGGGGTATGTAACAGGGTAATATGTGGGATATGTAACAGGGTAATATGTGGGATATGTAACAGGGTAATATGTGGGGTATGTAACAGGGTAATATGTGGGGTATGTAACAGGGTAATATGTGGGGTATGTAACAGGGTAATATGTGGGATATGTAACGGTAATATGTGGGATATGTAACAGGGTAATATGTGGGATATGTAACCGGGTAATATGTGGGATATGTAACAGGGTAATATGTGGGATATGTAACAGGGTAATATGTGGGATATGTAACAGGGTAATATGTGGGGTATGTAACGGGGTAATATGTGGGATATGTAATGGGGTAATATGTGGGATATGTAACGGGGTAATATGTGGGGTATGTAACAGGGTAATATGTGGGATATGTAACAGGGTAATATGTGGGATATGTAACAGGGTGTATGACTGTATTGTAGACTAAGATGAAGAACATAACTGGTTTAATAAGGTTCACCCTTCATGTTAAGAGCTCATGCCGCAAATATCCTTTCCCAAAGAGTTTGTGTTCGGGTGAAGAAGCCAAGAACATTTAGGCCTGTGTGGCTGAAAACTTCCAGCACATGAAGGTTGTGAAGTGTAGACCTCTCACTCTGCCTATTGCTGTTATTCAATTACTCATCCTCACTTCCAATCCCTCCGTGGCCTTGTTCCTCCCTAGCTCTGGAATCTTCTCAAGCCCTATGTCCTGGCACATACCCTCTACTCTTCCAACTCTAGTGTTCCATGCATCTTCATTTTCTTTCTTTCCGCGCCCCCACCCCCCAAACTCCCTGGGCTGTCCCACCATCAACAGCAGATTGATGTGAATGCTGAGTTATTGAGTATATTCAAGGCTGAGATCGATAGATTTTTGGACTCTAGGGGAATCGAGGGATATGGGGATCGGGCGGGAAAGTGGAGTTGAGGTCAAAGATCAGCCGTGATCTTATTGAATGGCGGAGCAGGCTCGAGGGGCCGTGTGGCCTACTCCTGCTCCTATTTCTTATGTTCTTTCATCCAGGCCTGCGATTTGTATCCCACGTGTAGTAGTTTTGCGGATAAGGAGCATTATCTTTTCCAGTTTAATCATCGCAGTATTGTGGATCTGTAATTTTAAAACCAACAGAATCCTCAGTGCTGCGGCTACAGATATTTCTTTGCTGTTGGGACCTGTCGAGAGTTGACCAATGCTGTCTGTGTTCAACATTAGGGCTTCTGTTTCTCCTCGGTATTGTTTGTGTACCGAGAGCCATGCATTCTTGTAGCTATGGCATTCATTCTTGGGACATAATGGTCTGGAACCAGAGAATGCTAAATATGCGCTGGTGTGTATACTTATCGACAAAATAATAGACCTTGAACTTAATGCTATTTTAAAAAAAAAAAGCTGAAATGAGACTCGAAGGCAGAGTGTTTCAAATGGCTTTCTCTACTGTGGTTGTCAGTTTGAGCTGACTGATTCATTGGGTTAGAACTCATGTTTTAACATTAAATTCCACCTTTTACTAACAGCAATCGAGCCACATTAATCTTTGATATAAACGGAAAGCTTATCCTTGAAGTACTTTCTCTCCCTCCAGTTGACTTCCCTCAGCACTTTACAAATCGTTTTTGCACTCGCCGATTGAAAATTGAAGCTGTTCTACCTGAATTTTTTTTTTTTTTTTTAAGTACAGATTTTACCTGCATTACCTGGGCACCGCACTTTAGGAAGGATGTGAAGGCCTTAGAGAGGGTGCAGAAAAGATTTACAGGGATGAGGGACTTCAGTTACGCTGATAGACTGGAGAAGCTGGGGTTGTTCTCCTTGGAGCAGAGAAGGTTGAGGAGAGATTTGATCGAGGTGTTCAAAATCATGAGGGGTCTAGACAGAGTAGATAGAGAGAAACTGTTCCCATTGGGGGAAGGGTCAAGAACCAGAGGACACAGATTTAAGGTGATTGGCAGAAGAACCAAAGGCGACATGAGGAAAAACTTTTTTACGCAGCGAGTGGTTAGGATCTGGAATGCACTGCCTGAAAGGGTGGTGGAGGCAGACTCAATCGTGGCTTTCAAAAGGGAATTGGATAAGTACCTGAAGGAAAAAATTTGCAGGGCTACGGGGAAAGGGCGGAGGGGAGTGGGACTAGCTGAAGTGCTCTTGCAGAGAGCCGGCACGGGCGCGACGGGCCGAACGGCCTCCTGTGCTGTAACCATTCTATGATTAGTTCTGTCCATCTTGCTTTAATGTTGTGCCAGCACCCTTTTCTTTTTGTGACACTCTTAATTTATCAACTCCAGTTGCTTCTGCCGCTGTCCCTGCCAGTGACTGTGACCAGCATCTCACCCCCAGTACAGTATTATACAACCCCGATGCTCTTCCCAGATGCAATCAATTTTGCAGGTGTGGTGGGGAGGGGGTGGTGGAACGGGGGAATTTAAGATCTATTCAGTCTCCTGAAAAGGCTTTGCGCTTTGAGTAAATGGTGTAGATTTCATTTTTGGCGCACCTTTTTTGACTTAACAAAAGTGTTTTAATTACTGTTTATTTAAATGACTGTAATCAATGTTCCCTTTGAGCTGTGTAGCGCTCCGGAGCTCCCACACAGTTGGCTCACCGGCTTTTAAATGGGGAAAAGCCCGCCCGTGCGGTGTTTTGAATGGGCCGGGTGACCCTTTAAAGGGGCCGCGCACCCAAAAAAAATAAAAGGGAACATTGACTGTAATCTCTTTACATTACATATATGTAACCCTGTGGATGTGGTCCTGTACTTGGCGATCTATACATTAAATAACTGCAAAATGAAAAAAAAACATGCATACATGTAATTCTAAAATAAGTTTAATAGATGATTGATCATCAACACCTTCACCAAAGCGTACGAGAGCATGGGCCTTACACTAAATACCCATAAGACAAAGGTCCTCTACCAACCTACCCCCGCCACACAGTACTGCCCCCCCCAATTATCAAAATCCACGACAAGGCCTTGGACAACGTGGACCACTTTCCATACCTCGGGAGCCTACTGTCAACAAGGGCAGACGTCGATGATGAAGTCCAACACCGCCTTCGGTGTGCCAGTGCAGCCTTCGGTTGCCTGAGGAAGAGAGTGTTTGAAGACCAGGACCTCAAACCCGGCACTAAGCTCATGGTCTACAGAGCAGCAGTGATACCCACCCTGCTGTATGCCTGAGACATGGACCATGTACAGCAGGCACCTCAAAGCACTGGAGAGGTACCACCAATGCTGCCTCCGCAAGATCCTGCAAATCCATTGGCAGGATAGGCGCACCAACGTCTGTGTTCTCGCTCAGGCCAACATCCCCAGCATTGAAGCTATGACCACGCTCGATCAGCTCCAATGGACGGGTCACATTGTCCGCATGCCCGATACGAGACTCCCAAAACAAGCGCTCTACTCGGAGCTCCGACACGGCAAGAGAGCCCCAGGTGGGCAGAGGAAATGCTTCAAGGACACCCTCAAAGCCCCCTTTAAAAAGTGCAACACCCCCACCGACACCTGGGAATCCCTGGTTCAAGACCGCACAAAGTGGAGGAGAAGCATCCGGGAAGGCGCCGAGCACCTCGAGCCTCTTCACCGGGAGCAAGCGGAAGCCAAGTGCAAGCAGCGTACGTCAACCCAAGCACCCCACCCACCCGCCCCCTTCAACCACCATTTGCCCCACCTGTGACAGAGACTGTAGGTCCCGCATTGGACTCATCGGTCACCTGAGAACTCATTTTTAGTGTGGAAGCAAGTCATCCTCGAGGGACTGCCTAAGAAGAAGAATAGACGATTCCTGATGTAAGAAAACTACTAGGCACTTGGTCTAAGCATTAAACAAAGCTTTAATCAACTGTTTTACAACATGGAGGTCTCGTTGTGTCCTTCACTAGTTCCTGTTAAGAATGTCCTGCGCAAGCTGGGCCCGTGCCCGAGTATTTATACTCTCCCTGGACAGCGCCACCCGCAGGCCGCTCAGTATTATTTCATAAGTCTTTCTTTCATGAATGACTGATTCATGTCAATTCCCATCACTGAGAATCACGGGGAGGGGGGGGAAAAAGGTAATCACATTTATTTTAAGCCGGTTGTAGGGAAATCATTTACAACGGTAAGTACAGATGATGGTGATGATTCGGCCCATCAAATTCATCCTTCTACCGAAGGGTCTTCTGACTGGAAATACTTTGGGCAAGGTGCGTTTGATGGTGGTGCATACCCTCGATGTCTCTCTTCAGAGCCGCTCTGTCTAAACTCCAGCCCTGGGGCTAAGTTGCACCCCCCCCCCCCCTCCCCCCAATCCAGCTCGCAAAGTCCAGGTAGCTCGTGTTATATTTGTATTTCCATTTCTTATTCCCCTGGGTTGTCCTGTTTGAGTTTTGTAGGCCAGCATGTTTTGAAAGGGCTGTTCTTCGCACTGCTGCCTTCATTTGTGGATACAGCCTAAAGCAGAACGCCAAGATCTGTTCGTACCGGCAACTGGAGATGTCTGCAAATTAAAGGGAACGTGGGTTAACATCTTGTGGTTCCTGAGGCTCAATGGCATGCACCTAATTGGCCCATAGAGATCAACAGCTCGGACAGTCCTGTCTTGGAAGGTAGTTCCTTGATCAAATGAAAGTAAAGGCAGAATTGCATTTCTATAGCGCCTTTCGCGACCTCAGGACGTCCCAAAGTGCTTTACAGCCAATGAAGTACTTTTGAAGTGTAGTCACTGTTACAATGTAGGAAACGCGACAGCCAATTTGCACACAGCAAGCTCCCACAAACAGCAATGTGATAATGACCGGATAATCTGTTTTAGTGATGTTGGTTGAGGGATAAATATTGGCCCCAGGACACCGGGGCGAACTCCCCCTGCTCTTCTTCCAAATAGTGCCATGGGATCTTTTACGTCCACCTGAGAGGGCAGACGGGGCCTCAGTTTAACGTCTCATCCGAAAGACGGCACCTCCGACAGTGCAGCACTCCCTCAGCGCTGCGCTGGGAGTGTCAGCCTAGCTTTTTGCGCTCGAGTCCCTGGAGTGGGACTTGAACCTACAACCTTCTGACTCGGAGGCGAGGGTGCCACCCACCGAGCCAGGGGTAACCCCTAAATGGGGTAGTAAAGCTGTGGGTGACCTGTTAAACTCATATTTTATATGTTACAGTAAAGATTCCAAGGGCATTTGTTTAACTGTCGGCGTCACTAGTACAACATCTTCACAACTTTCTTGATGAATTGATGAGAGACAGCAAACTGTTGCAGACACGTGTTCTTCCAGAGTACCTTGGACATGTGGATTATTTTTCCATATTCACTTTTTTTGTTAATGGGGGAAAAATGAATGAGATTACATAGTGGTTAGCACTGTTGCCTCACAGCGCCAGGGACCCGGGTTCGAATCCGGCCTCGGGTGACTGTCTGTGTGGAGTTTGCACATTCTCCCCGTGTTTGCATGGGTTTCCTCCGGGTGCTCCGGTTTCCTCCCACAGTCCAAAGATGTGCGGGTTAGGTTGATTGGCTATGATAAAAATTGACCCTTAGTGTTAGGGGGATTAAATATGTGGGGTTACGGGGATAGGGTGGGGTATGTGTTGGTGTAGGGGGATCGGGTGGGATATGTGTCGGTGCAGGCTCGATGGGCCGAAATGGCCTCTATCTGCACTGTGAGGTTTCTGTGATTTCTGTGATTCTGTGAAACTCTCGTTTTACTGGCACCTAAATAACCGGAAATCCCTCTTAACCGGCAAAATTCAGGAGTAGGTTCAGGTAAGTTTTACTTCATATTAGTGGCCGTGTAACCGGGGTTCCTGCACCTGTTGCCATGCAACAGGGACGCCTGGATCTGTGGCCGTGTACGGGGCTCTCGTACCTTGGTAAGTATACCTCTCTGTAATCCGGACTTTTTGATCAACCGGCACCACGCCGGTCCCGTCGGTGCCGGATAAAAAAGGGTTTCTTGTACTGAGTTTGATCCACAAACCATTGGTAAAAATTCTGGAATCCTGTGTAATTTAAGCAGAATTTGATTTATCTGCAGACATTGTCGTAAATTTATAAATGGCAATTGTATGAACTGAAGTACATAATAGTGTTTACAAGCCTTAGTGCGACCGTGTGTTTAGTCTGCAGTAGTACCCCCAATGAACCAGTTTTTTTTTTTTTGAAGATCATCTGTATAAATGCTGCTCGCTCTTTACCATCTTACAGCACAGAAGGAGGCCATTCAGCCCATCGTGCCTGTGCCGGCTCTTTCAACGAGCTCTCCAGTTAGTCCCACTACCCCCTGCTCTTTCCCCATAGCCCTGCAAATTTTTCCCGTTAAAGTTATTACTGAATCTGCTTCCACCGCCCTTTCTAGATGCAGGAAGGGTGTTCCCGATGGCAGGGGAGTCCAGAACCAGGGGGTCACCGTCTAAAGATAAGGGGTAAGCCATTTAGGACTGAGATGAGGAGGAATTTCTTCACCCAGAGAGTGGTGAACCTGTGGAATTCTCTACCACAGAAGACAGTTGAGGCCAATTCATTAAATATATTCAAGAAGGAGTTGGATATATTTCTTAAGGCTAAAGGGATCAAGGGATATGGGGAGAAAGCAGGGACAGGGTACTGAATTTGGATGATCAGCCATGATCTCATTGAATGGCGGAGCAGGCTCGAGGGGCCGAATGGCCTACTCCTGCTCCTATCTTCTATGTTTCTATGTTTCAGGCAGTGCATTCCAGATCATAACTGCTCGCTGCATAAAATATTTTTTCCCTCGTGTCCCCTCTGGTTCTTTTGCCAATTATCTTAAATCTGTGCCCTCTGGTTACCGACCCTTTTACCACTGGAAACAGTTTCTCCTTATTTACTCTATCAAAACTCTTCAGGATTTTGAACACTTCTATCAAATCTCCCCTTAACTCTCTCTGCTCTTAAGAAGAACAACCACAGTTTCTCTAGTCTCTCCACGTAACTGAAGTCTTTCATCCCTGGTACCGTTCTGGTAAATCTACTCTGCGCCCGCTCTAAGACCTTAACATCCTTCCTAAAGTGCGGTGCCCAGAATTGGCCACAATACTCCAGCTGGGGCCTAACCAGTGTTTTATAAAGGTTTAGCATAACCTCCTTGTTTTTGAACTCCTATCTGTAGAGCCAAGGATCCCGTCTGCCTTTTTAACAGCCATCTCAACTTGTTCAGCCACCTTCAAAAGACTGGTGTATGTACATAAGAACATAAGAAATAGGAGCAGGAATAGGCCACTTGGCCCCTCGAGCCTGCTCCGCCATTCAATATGATCATGGCTGATCTTGGGCTCAAAGCCACTTCCCTGCCCGCTCCCCATAACCCTTCACTCCCTTATCTTGCAAAAATCTGTCTATCTCCACCTTAAATGTATTTAATGACCCAGCCTCCACAGCTCTCTGGGGCAGAGAATTCCACAGATTTACGACCCTCAGAGAAGAAATTCCTTCTCATCTCAGTTCTAAAAGGGCGCCCCTTTATTCTGAAACTATGCCCCTGAGTTCTAGATTTCCCCACGAGGGGAAACATCCTCTCTGCATCTACCTTGTCGAGCCCCCTCTCAGTATCTTATATGTTTCAATAAGATCACCTCTCATTCTTCTAAACTCCAATGAGTATAGGCCCAACCTGCTCAACCTTTCTTCATAAGTCAACCCCTTCGTCTCAGGAATCAACCTCGTGAACACCTTTTTATAACAGTGGATTGTACGATACTGCAGGAGTCGTTCATTTACAAAATAATTCATGGTCTTAATGGTATAATCCAGAAATATAAGAGTGGTTATTGCAGGGGAAATTAAACTTTAATGCGAACTACGCCATTAGAATGATCACCAAATGATTCAGTGATTATAATCTCTTCAGTTGTGTCTTCAATTAAATTCTTGTAAGCACCTAAGTGCCACAAAATTGGTACGTTGTGTTTGTGTAGCAGCTACATGGGGCCATTGAGACATTGGAAAAATGCCGACACACCATTTCCAATGCACATAATTCATGAAAAGCTTAGCAAACGCCAACTGCCTCAAGGGGCTTGAGGATCACAAGCAATTTCTTGAATGAGTAAACTGAACGATGCATGAGCAGAGAGACTTGAGGTTGGGCCTATACTCATTGGAGTTTAGAAGAATGAGAGGTGATCTTATTGAAACATATAAGATACTGAGAGGGGGCTCGACAAGGTAGATGCAGAGAGGATGTTTCCCCTCGTGGGGAAATCTAGAACTCAGGGGCATAGTTTCAGAATAAAGGGGCGCCCTTTTAGAACTGAGATGAGAAGGAATTTCTTCTCTGAGGGTCGTAAATCTGTGGAATTCTCTGCCCCAGAGAGCCGTGGAGGCTGGGTCATTAAATACATTTAAGGTGGAGATAGACAGATTTTTGATCAATAAGGGAGTGATGGGTTATGGGGAGCGGGCAGGGAAATGGATCTGAGCCCAAGATCAGATCAGCCATGATCTCATTAAATGGCGGAGCAGGCTCGAGGGGCCGAATGACCTGCTCCTGCTCCTATTTCTTATGTAATACTCTGGGGCATACTGGAGCACTGAGTTAGCACCTTGTCCTTTCACGGCTGGGACCTGGATCTGAATCCAGTCCTGGCGCCTGTGCTGAAAGCATTGCCTCCCAATCGGATGCTCCGTGAAATGTACTCTGGAAGCTTCAACCCGGCTCCTAACGGTCAGCGCCTCACAACACACCGTTCACCAGACTGTAAATCTCACCAGAGGTCGTCATGGCTGGTGTGGGAAATGGAAATGTACGGCAGGGATGTTCTTCAATTGGGCGTTGGGGCAGGGATACTGTAACGGGCCACTTCAGAAGCACTTAATAGCAACACTGGAATGCAAAATATTCAATTGCCCGGCATTGATGCCGCCCATCTTTGAGTAGTATTTTTTTAAATAAATCATGTTTGGGTAAATTACCTTCATCGGTTCAGTTTGAGTTGTTTCATTACTGCTGAAGGCCATTTCTGGAGTCCTTTTAAGCCATCCTCATCTTCAGTAAACGATGGAGATGGTTGACTTTTTTTGTTCACTCACGGGGATCTGGGCGTCGCTGGCAAGGCCAGCATTTATTGCCCATCCCTAATTGCCCTTGAGAAGGTGGTGGTGAGCCGCCGCCTTGAACCACCGCAGTCCATTGTAGCAGTTTTTTTTTGATACGACAGAGTGGCTTGCTGGTGGCCATTTCAGAGGGCAGTTAAGAGTCAACCACATTGCTGTGGGTCACATATAAGGATGGCAGGTTTCCTTTCCTAAAGGATATTAGTGAACTAGTTGGGTTTTTACAACAATCCGGCACTGATGCTAGCTTTTTATTCCAGATTTATTGTTGTGGTGGGATTTGAACTCGCGTATCCGGATTATTAGTCCAGGCTGCTGGATTATTAGTCCAGTAACATAAGATTACATAGGATATACAGCACAGAAACAGGCCATTCGGCCCAACCAGTCTATGCCGGTGTTTATGCGCTACTCGAGCCTCCTCCCGTCTTTCCTCATCTAAATCTATCAGCGTAACCCTCTATTCCCTCCTCCCTCATATGCTTATCCAGCCTCCCCTTAAATGCATCTCTACTATTCACCTCAACCACTCCCTGTGGTAGCAAGTTCCACATTCTCACCATTCTCCGGGTAAAGAAGTTTCTTCTGAATTCCCTATTGGATTTCTTGGTGACTATCTTATATCGATGGCCTCTAGTTTTGCTCTTCCCCACAAGTGGAAACATTCTCTCTGTATCCACTCTATCAAAGCCTTTCATAATTTTAAAGACCTCTATTAGGTCGCCCCTCAGCCTGTTCATCCTTTCCCGATAGGTAGACCCTTGCATTTCTGGTATCATCCTTGTAAATCTTCTCTGCACCCTCTCCAGTGCCTCTATATCCGTTTTATAATATGGCGACCAGAACTGTACGCAGTACTCCAAGTGTGGTCTAACCAAGGTTCGATACAGGTTTAGCATAACTTCCCTACTTTTCAATTCTATCCCTCTAGAAATAAACCCTAGTGCTTGGTTTGCTCTTTTTTATGGCCTTGCTAACCTGTGTCGATACTTTTAGTGATTTGTGTATTTGTACTCCGAGATCCCTTTTGTTCCTCTACCCCATTTAGATTCTTATTTTCCAAGTAATATGTGACCTCCCTATTTTAACATACCCACTATGGCGTAGCCACCATGGGGAAGCCCTTGTTGTTCAACCATTCCATTGGTGTCAGTCTGGTTTCCATAGAAGCTAATGGGGTTGTCTTTTCTGACTCCTCCTTGCAGTCTTTCGGCAGTCGCTCTACAACCAATAAATACTCTCTGTGCCGCAGATGGAAGCCGGCGAAACTCGCCGATAGGTGGTTGCGAATTAGAAAAACTGTTGATGCTGCAGTCAGCCACCAAAACCTTGGCTTTTGTTTTTGTGTAACATAGCTGGACCTCCTGAGGAGTTTCACTTGGGGTCTGAAACTAAGTGTGAGGTGAAGTAGAGTTACAGGGTGGGGGGAATAATTAGACCAGCGTGTGCAGATGTAATTCAAGCGCCATTTTAAAGTCATGCATTCTATTCTTATTTTTATATAATATTAGATTTTATATTATTTACTGTTGAGTAACACAACTTGTGGCAATTTGGGAGGCAATGAATTGGTTAGAGCAGAGGAATTTCCCTGCAGTAGAAGTTGAGGGGCTGAGTGGTGCAAAGGTGAGGTGCTACAGCACCACCACTGGTGGGAGGGTGTAATTACAGCGTGACAAGTTGACATAGAAAGTTCCCATTATACACGTGAACATGGGAATTTATAATGGGCAAAGGTTAATACAAAAGTGTGACCGGAAGTGCGAGCAGGCGGAAGATTTTTAATATATGTGCTGTAGATTATCGTGTGGTCATTGATCGCTTCAATAATTATTTCCTTCTCTCTTCCCCCTCCCCAAAACAGGATTTCACTTGAGTGCCACAGTGGTTCCTCCGCAGACTGCTCAAGCGAAAGGGGCATTCAATGTGGCTGTTATGTTTGACCGCTGCAGGATAACCTCGTGCAGCTGTACCTGTGGAGCGGGAGCTAAATGGTGTGCTCACGTAGTGGCACTCTGTCTCTTCCGGATACACAATGTAAGTACGGTGTAAATTTTTCTTCTTTAATTGTAGGAACTACTGTGCATTTTGGCAAATCGCATTGCCCATTGGTGCAAGAATGATTTAAAATATTGAAGGAGCGATGGCCTTCTCTTTAATCAGTCGGACACTCCGCCAGTTCGTAGTCAGTTGGTGGAGAATTTAGCCCAAAGGTTTCATAGTGCAGATACAGCCCCCTGCCCCACCCCAAGTAACAATCTTCCCACATTCAGATCTATGATTCATATGTTCATTGACGTTGAACGTGTTGGAACATCCAACAGGGGAAACACGCGGCAGATTGTCACTTGGAAGGTTCTTGATCTTGAACTCGGTGACCTTTTTCTTCCTCAGGCATTTGGTCCTGATGTGAATTAACTTCAGTTTCTTTTTTTTTGTCTCTTGCTATCACTGCCATGAGTAAGAACTTTATTGTCAACAGTACCTTCTCCGTGTTTTTTTGTCTGTGACTTGCAATTATCTTCTGTTTGTGTTCTGATTCAGTTTTCCTTAAAGCTCCTCTTTATCTGCAACAGAAAGGCCTTTCTTGTAACTGACTGACAACGACTTGCATTTATATAGCGCCTTTAACATAGTAAAACGTCCCAAGGTGCTTCACCGGAGAGTTATCCATCAAAATTTGACACCGAACCACAGAAGGCGATACTGTATTAGGACAGGTGACCAAACGCTTGGCCAAAGAGGCAGGTTTTAAGGAGCGCCTTAAAGGAGGAGAGAGGTGTAGAGAGGCGGAGAGGCTTAGGGAGGGAATTCCAGAGCTTGGGGCCCAGGCAGCTGAAGGCACGGCTGCCAATGGTGGAGTGATAGAAATCGGGGATGCGCAAGAGGCCAGAATTGGAGGA
This sequence comes from Somniosus microcephalus, assembly GCF_052327205.1. Classification (NCBI taxonomy): domain Eukaryota; kingdom Metazoa; phylum Chordata; class Chondrichthyes; order Squaliformes; family Somniosidae; genus Somniosus; species Somniosus microcephalus. Next base: position 36,026,809 of record NC_141015.1, on the reverse strand, counting down.
GCGCCGAGATCTCGGAGGGTTGTAGGGCTGGAGACGGTTGCAGAGATAAGCCAATAAATGCGGGAAAATTCCAAAATTTAAAGACCTCGGTGATCCCTGGGATGCCCTCTCAGACCGTTTGGGGCCCAGAGATCTCGATTTGAAAACCCATGCTATAGCTTTGTGCTAGGAAGTTTGTGAGAGTAGAATCGGATGACTAATGTCTTCTTTCCCTGTGACGGGTGACCGATTCAAGATGAGCTGCTCTCCAACTGAGATCTCGACTTTTCTGTGGCACAGTGCGTTGGACCTCCAATGGACGCTAAGCTTGGCCAGTTCAAGTGAGGGTGGATGGAAACGACGGTGGAATATAACCTAAACAGGGCGCAGCTTCCAGAAACCCATACACTTGTAGTCTGCCATGGGACCAAACCAGGTTTAATCTTAAAAGCACAACAGGGCAGCGATTCCGAGGTGTGGGCGATGGATTTGAAAATTCCTAAATTGGGCGCGCATCGCTGAGATGTATTCTGCATGAAAAGTAGAATTAGCACCGGCTCTCAAATTACCAGCAGCATGACTTAAGAACGGTTTTGGCAATATTCCTCTGTGGTCATGACATTTGATAATGGTTAGTGATGTAAGAAAACTACTGTTTTACAACATGGAGGTCTAGTTGTGTCCTTCACTAGTTCCTGTTAAGAATGTCCTGAGCAAGCTGGGCTCGTGCCTGAGTATTTAATCCTCTCCCTGGACAGCGCCACCCGTAGGCCGCTCAGTATTATTTCATAAGTCTTTCTTTCATGAATGACTGACTGATCCATGTCAGTTAGCATTCTGTTTTACCACAGAAAGAATTTCCACTTTTTTATGACAAAGTGCAGTCTAATAAAGCAGATCATCATTATGCTACTTAGTTTAAAAAAATGTTTGTACCTGTTCTTTTAAAAAAAAGAACGACTTGCATTTATATAGAGCCTTTCACGAACATCGGACGTCCCAAAGCGCTTTACAGCCAATGAAGTACTTTTGAAGTGTGGTCACTGATGTAAGGTTGGAAACGCTGCAGCCAATTTGTGCACAGCAAGCTCCCACAAACAGCAATGTGATAATGACCAGATAATCTGTTTTTTAGTGATGTTGATTGAGGGATAAATATTGACCAGGACACCGGGGAGAACTCCCCTGCTCTTCTTTGAAATAATGCCGTGGAATCTTTTGCGTCCACCTGAGAGAGCAGACGGGGCCTCGGTTTAACGTCCCATCCGAACGACGGCACCTCAGACAGTGCAGCACTCCCTCAGTACTGCACTGGGAGAGTCAGCCTAGATTGTTGCGCTCCATTTATTAGACCTGCATTATACACACAAGGGGAATAATTTAGCGGCGAGGGCTGAACCTGAGGAAACCTGAAGCGATTTTATAGACAAAAGGCAAATCCTTGGTAAATCTCAAAAGCTTAACACGATCGGTTTGCCAGCACTCCCTCAGCACCGCACTGGAGTGTCAGCCTAGCTTTCTGTGCTCAAGTCCCTGGAGTGGGACTTGAACCCACTGAGCCACAGCTGACACTTAGTAAGAACATGGCACTCATAACATGGGTGCAACTACAGGGAAGGGGGAATCAAGATAACGTAATTACTCCTCTTCCTGCCACACCCTCCCCCAGTTTATAAGGTGGATGAATTGGCTGCGCAAATAGAAGTAAACAAATACGATTTGGTTGGGATTACGGAAACGTGGCTCAAGGAAGGCCAGGACTGGGAACTCAACATCCAGGGGTATTCGATATTCAGGAAAGATAGGCAACAAGGAAAGGGAGGTGGGGTAGCATTACTGGTTAAAGAAGGGATTAACACAATTGTAATGAAGGATATTAGCTCTGATGAGGTGGAATCTGTATGGGTAGAATTGAGAAATACTAAGGGGAAAAAAACGTTAGTGGGAGTGGTTTATAGACCTCCAAACAGTAAGGTGGAGGTTGGGGATGGCATTAAAAGAGAAATTAAAGAAGCGTGCAATAAGGGCACAGCAGTCATCATGGGTGACTTTAATCTACATATAGATTGGGCCAAGCAAATGAGTAACAATACTGTGGAGGAGGAATTCCTGGAGTGTTTACGGGATGGTTTCCTGGACCAATATGTCGAGGAACCAGCCAGAGATCAGGCCATCTTAGACTGGGTATTATGTAACGAGAAAGGATTAATTAGCAATCTTGTTGTAAGAGGCCCCTTGGGTCGGAGCGATCATAATATGATCGAATTCTTCATTAAGATAGAGAATGAAGTAGTTGACTCGGAGACTAGGGTCCTCAATTTAAATAAAGGAAACTATGATGGTCTGAGGAGCGAGTTGGGTAGGATTGATTGGGGAATGGCACTCAAAGGGTTGACGGTGGATAGGCAATGGCAAACATTCAAAGACCGAATGGATGAACTACAGAATTTGTTCATCCCAGTTTGGCATAAAAATAAAATAAAAAAGGTGACCCAACCATGGCTAACAAGGGAAATTAGGGATAGCATAAGGTCCAAGGAGAGGGCATATAAATTGGCCAGAAAAAGCAATAATCCTGAGGATTGGGAGCAGTTTAGGATTCAACAAAGGAGGACAAAGGGATTAATTAAGAAAGGGAAAATAGAATATGAGAGTAAGCTTGCAGAGAACATAAAAACTGACTAAAAGCTTTTATAGATATGTGAAGAGAAAAAGATTGGTGAAGTCAAGCATAGGTCCCTTGCAGTCAGAATCGGGGGAATTTATAATGGGGAGCAAAGAAATGGCAGACCAACTAAATACATATTTTGGTTCTGTCTTCACAAAGGAGGACACAAATAACCTCCCAGAGATGCCAGGGAACATAGGGTCTGATGAAAGGATGGAACTGAAAGAAATCAGTATTTGTAGGGAAATGGTGTTAGGAAAATTGATGGTACTGAAGGCCGATAAATCCCCAGGGCCTGATAATCTACATCCCAGGGTACTTAAGGAAGTGGCCCTAGAAATAGTAGATGCATTGCTGGTCATCTTCCAGAACGTCGATAGACTCTGGCACGGTACCCGTGGATTGGCGGGTAGCTAATGTTACCCCACTATTCAAAAAAGGTGGTAGAGAAAAGGTGGGGAATTATAGCCTGACATCGGTAGTGGGGAAAATGCTAGAGTCCATTATAAAAGATGTAATAGCAGAGCACTTGGAAAGCAGTGACTGGATCGGACAAAGTCAACATGGATTTACAAAAGGTAAATCATGCTTGACTAATCTACTGGAATTTTTTGAGGATGTAACTGGTAAAATAGATAAGGGAGAACCAGTGGATGTGGTGTATTTGGACTTTCAGAAGGCTTTCGATAAGGTCCCGCATAAGAGATTAGCATGCAAAATTAAGGCACATGGGTTTGAGGGCAAGGTATTGACTTGGATAGAGAACTGGTTGGCGGACAGAAAGCAAAGAGTTGGAATAAACGGGTCATTTTCTGAGTGGCAGGCAGTGACTAGTGGGGTACCGCAAGGATCGGTCCTAGGACCCCAGCTGTTCACAATATATATTAATGATCTGGACGAGGGAATCGGATGTAATATCTCCAAATTTGCAGACGACACAAAGCTGGGTGGGAGGGTATGCTGTGAGGAGGATGTCGTGAAACTCCAGTACGATTTGGACAGGTTGGGTGATTGGGCAGAAACATGGCAAATGCACTATAATGTGGATAAATGTGAGGTTATCCACTTTGGTGGCAAAAACAGGAAGGCAGATTATTATTTGAATGGTAATAGATTGGGAGAAGGGGAAGTGCAAAGAGACCTGGGTGTTCTTGTACACCAGTCGCTGAAGGTAAGCATGCAGGTGCAGCAGGCGGTTAAGAAGGCAAATGGTATGTTGGCCTTCGTAGCAAGAGGGTTCGAGTACAAGAACAAGGATGTCTTGCTGCAGTTGTACAGGGCCTTGGTGAGACCACACCTTGAGTATTGTGTGCAGTTTTGGTCGCCTTACCTGAGGAAGGACGTTCTTGCCATGGAAGGAGTGCAGCGAAGATTCACCAGGCTGATACCTGGGATGGCAGGAATGACTTATGAGGAGAGATTGTGTCGATTGGGCTTATACTCACTGGAGTTTAGAAGATTGAGAGGGGATCTCATCGAAACCTATAAAATTGTGACGGGGCTGGACAGACTAGATGCAGGAAGGATGTTTCTGATGGCCGGGGAGTCCAGAACCAGGGGTCATAGTCTAAGGATAAGGGGTAAGCCATTTAGGACTGAAATGAGGAGGAATTTCTTCACCGAGAGTGGTGAACCTGTGAAATTCTCTGCCACAGAGGGCGGTGGAGGCCAGTTCATTAAGTATATTCAAGAAAGAGTTGGATATATTTCTTAAGGCTAAAGGGATCAAGGGATATGGGGAGAAGGCAGGGACCGGGTACTGAATTTGGATGATTAGCCATGATCTCATTGAATGGCGGAGCAGGCTCGAAGGGCCGAATGGCCTACTCCTGCTCCTACCTTCTATGTATCTATGTGGATGTAATATATGTCCCTCTCTGTCTTCCCACACCCCCACACCCACCTCGCAGTAGTTTTAGGAACAAATTTCTTCCTGTGGCTCTGTGTCCCACCTCGGCGAGGTCCCGCTGCCCAGGTCTGGGCTGGAGCACTAACACTGCCCACTCCAGCTTCTGTACTTGGTCCGAAAGCTGTCCCCTCGCCTACTTCAGAGTATAGTAACCCTTTTGGCCAGTTAGATGGACCTTACTGGCCTCTTCCACTCCTGTATGTTCGTGTGTACCTATGACACATACACTACGTCCTTCATTTGCTCTTGCTCTCTCTCTCTCTCTCTGCCTCTCTCTCTCTCTCAATACAATAATACAATACAAATCGCTTTATTGGCATGATAAGGTACATCTTATGTTGCCAAAGCATCAAAATACATTTATGGTTGAACACATAAACGCGGTTCCATTCATACAGTGTATAAACAGGTATATCCCTGAGTTTATAAATATATTTTCGCCTTGTTTATATATACTCTTGTCTTAGTTTACTGGTTGTCCCTCTGTTCATGGCAAGCTGTAACATAGTGTGCCGCCAGTGTTACACAGCTTCTCTCCTCCCCCAGTAGGAATGGGAGTTTTTGGTTGTCAGTCAGATTTCTGAATTCAGGGCATATTTGTGAGAATTTTTGATAGAAATTCTCTCTGATGCCCTGATATTTTCCACAGGCTGTGAGGAAGTGCATCTCTGTCTCAACTACTCCCTGACTGCAGTGAGAGCATATCCTGTCATCTCTTGGCAGCCTGGTCTGCCTGTGTCTGCCTTTTTCGATCGCTAGGCTATGTTCGCTAAGTCTGTACCTTGTCAAGGTTCTTCTCAGTTTGTTATCCTTTACCATGGTCAGGTAATCAGCTATGTTGTATTGTCTGTTTAGGGCCAAGTAGCAATTGAGTTTGCTTTGGGTTTTTGTTGTTTCTGCCCAATATGACAGATATTTTTCCTTTTGCTTAGCGACGATTGTGTTGGGTCGAATTCTTTGTGTTACCCTGTCACTGTCCTGGGACTGGTTATTGTTAGTATTGTTATTAGTTACTTTATTGAGTCCCAGGACTAGTTGACTGAGGGTATTCTTCTTTATGGTCAGCTCTTGGCATTTCAGGGCGTCTTAGTGATCTCTGCCTCTCTCTCTCTCTCTCTCTCTCTCTCTGCCTCTCTCTCTCTCTCTCTGCCTCTCTCTCTCTCTCTCTCTCTCTCTCTGCCTCTCTCTATCTCTCTCTCTCTCTCTGCCTCGCCCTCCCTGCCCCGCTGTCTCTCTCCGTCTCTGCCTCTCTGCCCCCTCTCTCTCTCTTTTTCTCTCTTTCTCTCGCGCTCTCTGCCCCCCTCTCTCTCTGCCCCCCTCTCTCTCTGCCCCCCTCTCTCTCTGCCCCCCTCTCTCTCTGCCCCCCTCTCTCTGCCCCCCTCTCTCTCTCTGCCCCCCTCTCTCTCTCTGCCCCCCTCTCTCTCTCTGCCCCCCTCTCTCTCTCTGCCCCCCTCTCTCTCTCTGCCCCCCTCTCTCTCTCTGCCCCCCTCTCTCTCTCTCGGCCCCCCTCTCTCTCTCTCGGCCCCCCTCTCTCTCTCTCGGCCCCCCCTCTCTCTCTCTCGGCCCCCCTCTCTCTCTCTCGGCCCCCCTCTCTCTCTCTCGGCCCCCCTCTCTCTCTCTCGGCCCCCCTCTCTCTCTCTCTTGGCCCCCCTCTCTCTCTCTCGGCCCCCCTCTCTCTCTCTCTCGGCCCCCCTCTCTCTCTCTCTGCGCCTCTATCTCCCTGTCGCGCTCTCTCTCTCCCTCCCTCCCTCCTGTATGTTTATCACAATCAGAGACACACTGTGGGAGAAACAGTCTGACAGCTCGAGATCAACCTATATGTTTTAAGTCCACTTTTCATTAAATTAAATGTATGCTCTCTGATCCTATTTGAAGTAATATCCAGTGACATTTCTGTCTTTGGGTGTTGGTAATTGATCCTCTCTGAGGTGGATTTCCAACTCGCCCATTTGTAATTCTGTTTCTTGGTAATTGACTACCTGAATATGAAATACTCATTGATTTAACCTGGTGCAGCAAAGGGAGAAGAAAGACTTGGATTTCTATAGCGCCTTTCACAATCTCAGGATGCCTTAAAGTGCTTTACAGCCAATGAAGTACTTTTTGGAGTGTAGTCACTGTTGTAATGTGGGAAACGCGGCAGCCAATTTGTGCACAGCAAGCTCCCACAAACAGCAATATGATAATGACCAGATAATCTGTTTTAGTGATGTTGATTGAGGGATAAATATTGGCCAGGACACCGGGGAGAACTCCCTGTTCTTCGAAATAGTTTGGTGTATATTTTGGATAGTTGCAGTCTGGTTTCCTCATTGAGAATTACAGCCCCCATGGTGAGGCTGTTTACCATGCCATCTAAAGTCAGCACCAGCGAGTCTTGCTGGTCTTTGGGTTGTGGTGAATCGGGCACCCCATGGTTGCTGTGAGCTGCAGGAGTCTCGTGTGCAAGGACCCGGCTCCCCAGCACCTTGCTTATCCCGAAATAAATGCGGTTGTTGCTTTGGTAGTGGTTTGTGTTGTTAAATACTTAAAATGGGACCTTGAGAGAGTGGCGTGGTGTGCAACCTCTGAACCCTGGGGGCATAATTTCAGAATAACGGGGCACCCTTTTAAATCGGAAATGAGGAGGAATTTCTTCTCTCAGAGGGTCATGAATCTGTGGAATTCTCTACCCCAGAGAGCTGTGGAGGCTGGGTCATTGAATATATTTAAGGTGGAGATAGAGAGATTTTTGAACGATAAGGGAGTCAAGGGTTATGGGGAGCGGGCAGGGAAGTGGAGTTGAGGTCAAGATCAGATCAGCCATGATCTTATTGAATGGCGGAGCAGGCTCGAGGGGCCAAATGACCGACTCCTGCTCCTATTTCTTATGTTTGCCCTCGATACCCAGTAACTCTGTCCTGTTTGTACTTATTTACTATTTGAATTTTGCGGGCTTAGCGATTTGGACGGGGCTGTCCTTAGTGCTGTTGCCTCATTGATGGGCAAATCCTACATTGGAACAGCTCAATCTGTTATCAGCAACTGGAGATCAATACAATAATTGGAACATGGATTTAATCCTTATCTGTGGCCCAAAGCCGAGTTTGGACACTCTCTTGATCTCACAGGTTGTTTCCCCTGGCTGGAGAGTCTAGAACCAGGGCACAGTCTCAGGGTAAGGGGTCGGCCATTTAGGACTGAGACGAGGAGGAATTTCTTCACTGAGGGTGGTGAATCTTTGGAATTCTCTGCCCCAAAGGGCTGTGGATCCTGAGTCGTTGAGTATATTCAAGACTGAGATCGATAGATTTTTGGACTCATGGGGAATCGAGGAATCGAGGGGATAGTGCAGGAAAGTGGAGATGAGGTCGAAGAACAGCCATGATCTTATTGAATGGCGGAGCAGGCTCAAGGGGCCGAATGGCCGACACCTGCTCCTAATTCTTATGTTCTCATGATCTAGTTCAATGCTGAGCCACATTGAGTGAACGCAGTGGTTTTTCTGTCTGCATAGTTCCATGAGCTGACTAGATGAGCTGAGGCTGTTGTTGGGAGGTGTAACCACATCTCACTGGGGGAAATGAAAGCTGATTCCATCTGGCACACACTCTATTCTGAATGCATTGGAATAAATTGGCCCAAATTTTCATTTTTTTTGGCGATTGAAAAGAGACGGGGACACACGAGGGAGGGAACAATTCGCAATCAAATACCTATTCTATTCTAAATTGACGCACGCCTCGAGAGGCCACGGGGAGCAAATTACGTTTGTATTTTAGAAAGCTGCACCTGAGCATGCGTACGTTTTGAAAGAAATGTTGTAATAAAGAGCGTCCCAGCTTTTAGCTTACTCGGCCACCTTCACCTCGCCCCCCGCCTCACCACATCCCACCTCGGGATCCTTACATTCCTCGTCCTACCACTGGGAAGGGTGAGTAACTCTGCTTCTGTGCCAGCGTCTCATCATTCTGTCAGCGCCATTCACACTTCATCTTGAGCCAGGGGGTCACAGTCTCAGGATAAGGGGTCGGCCATTTTAGGACTGAGATGAGGAGAAATTTCTTCACTCAAGAGGGTGGTGAATCTTTGGAATTCTCTACCCTAGAGGGCTGTGGAGGCTCAGTCGTTGAGTACATTCAAGACAGACTTTTGAATATTAAGGGAATCGAGGAATATGGGGATAGTGCGGGAAGGTGGAGTTGAGGTTGAAGGTCAGCCATAATCTTATTGAATGGTGGAGCAGGCTCGAGGGGCCGAATGGCCTACTCTTGTCCCTATTATGTTCTGACAAGATCTCAATCTCTTCCCCTGCACCATGTAGTGGCAGAGATTGGGTCCTGAACTTCCAATCAGTTGGAATGGAGGAGCCCTTCACACTTGTCTGGGACGAGCAAAACTAAAATGCTCCTATCTTCTATGTTTCTATACAACAGCCACTGACTGACTGAAATACAAGACCCTGCTTTGTATAATTGTTCTGGTGCAGTAAACCTTGTGTAGCAGTAAGGGAGAAGTCAAATCGATCAAGGTTTACCTTCTCTTCCTTAAGTGCAAGGCAACTGCAAATTACCTAAAACCTTCGAGTAAAAGCTTCCTTGGCGAGGGGTGAGGGTTGATGCAGTTCATTTTTTTAGTTCTTAAAAAAAACGCCAGCTGCAGTTTTCTGCAGAGATATTAATTATTGCTTTTGGAATCTTCTTGCAGTGAGATCCAAGTGTAGCAAAATTTATGATCATTTGCTTGCTGTGTATCTCGTGTCCCTGTGTTCAGGTCAGAGCGCCTGCATTTCAGTAATTGGATTAATCTACTGCGCAGGAACCAAAAAATCAAGACTGCCCTGTAAATCTATCGGCACAATTCGTTGCGTTGCCTCAGTCACTGGCACTAACTTTCTTTGAGAAACTTTCCTTAAGTCAACTTGATTTGTTTATGTGGCACCTTTTATGATTTTTATTTTTAGTGTTTGTTCTTGGGATGTGGGACACCTGGCAAAACAACATCTTTTTTGTCCATCGCCAGTTGGCCCGAGGACATTTAAGAGTCGTGATTAGGCCAGACCAGGTAGAGCTGGCAGGTTTCCCAACCCTGGATTGAGTTGTATTAATATTGGGCCAGAACTTCGGGTCCCCATGGGCGAGTACGCACGGGGTACTCGCGTGTAGACCCAATGAAAGTGCTGGTTTCCTGCATGCTCTGCGCATGCGCGGGAAACCGGAACTTCTGTTCCCCTGAAAGAAGGGGTTCAGAGGTCGAGCGCGTGCGCAGGAGAGGCCGCGCGTGCGCATCGAACTTCCATTTTTTTTGCAGGTTTCTCCGGGAGGGTAAGTCTCCAGCAGTTACACATGTAAAAAGCAGTCACAAGGCCTGCTTTTAACAAGGTAAGTGGTGAATTAATTAAATTTAAAACATTTTTTCCACAGGTTTATTATTTTTAAATACTTTAAAGAAAGGTAAGTTTATTTTTAGCCCCGTTAGAAACTGTAATAAATGTTTTCAAAAATTTAAATTATTGTTCAAAATAGTTACTTTATGTAATTTATAGTTATTTTAAAAATGTGATTTAAAAAAAATTTTTATTTGAAGTTTTAGTGATGTTTTGGGGCTGAATTGTATTCATAGATTTGACCGGTCTTCCTGTCAAATCTATCAATACAGATTCCCTGCTACGATTGGCTCTCCATGGCCCACGTGATCCCAGGGGACGCATCGAACTAACTGCGCCCCTGGGATACGCAAGCACTGCACGCCGGCCGTTGGAGCAGGCCCAGGATCGGAATCCCACGCGGGCCCACAGCTCAACGGCCGGCGCGCTAGGTAAGTGCAGGTCGGGGGCTTGCACCCGCGGGAAGCCTCCGACCCGAATTTCTGGGCCTTTAAATTGTGTTCAACGACCATCTATAATTGCCGCAAAGACCTGATTTTGGTTGGATTTGGCATTGTGGGAATAATACAACATATAAAGGAGATAGTATTTGTATTTGGAATAAACCTTGTGGTGCTCCCTAGACCAGGGCTGACTGACTGTGGCCCTGGCTCCTCATGCAGCTCCCCAGGCCCTGAACCCCAGTAACGCAGTCCGATCTCTGCTTGTATTTCTGTGATTTTTGCGGACGTGGATATTTGGAAAGGGCTGCTATTACCGCTGTTGTCTCATTAAAAGAAGAAAGACAGACTTGGATTTATATAGTGCCTTTCACCGCCACCGGACGTCTCAAAGCGCTTTACAGCCAATGAAGTACTTTTTGGAGTGTAGTCACTGTTGTAATGTAGGAAACACGGCAGCCAATTTGCACACAGCAAGCTCCCACAAACAGCAATGTGATGATGACCAGATCATCTGTTTTAGTGATGTTGGTTGAGGGATAAATATTGGCCCCAGGACACCGGGGAGAACTCCCCTGCTCTTCTTCGAAATAGTGCCATGGGATCTTTTACGTGCAGCTGAGAGAGCAGACGGTGATGTGCCTCAATAAATCCGAGACTCGATGTTAGCGAAACAAAACAAGGCTTTTATTGACTTAGAAGGTAACACACAGAGGAGAATGTATCCTCCATCCAGAGGTCTGCCGTACTGGATGTGCTGCAGGCTGGGCCAGCTTACATAGGAGCCAGGTATGGGCGGAGCCCTACACACAGTACAATACAATGGAAATGAAACTGAAACCAACCACAGTCACAGGCAGAGAAATACTGATGAGTGATGAATGGAATATTTCATCACATTCACCCCTTCTATAGATTTAGTCTGTTCAGGGGTTTGATAGTCCTCTGCGACCGACGTGGCTGTTGTGGTGCCGCGGGTGTCGGCTGGGTGTCCCCGGTGGCCTCCTGGGTCTCTGCCGGGGGTGCCGCCAGGGTTGTTGAAGGGGTAGTTGGTGGGGGTACCGTTGGTCGATGTTCTTCCGGGGGTGATGAAAGAGTAGTGGGTGGGTAAGAGTTGCTGTGGTCGTTGTTGCTGCTGTTGTCGTGGTTGTTGTCGTTACCGGCTGGGGCGACGTCTTTTATGGACACGGTGTCCTCCCTTCCGTCGGCGTGCCGGACATACGCGTATTGGGGGTTGGCGTGGAGTAGGTGCACTGACTCCACGAGAGGGTCCGTCTTGTGGCCCCTCACATGCCTTCGCACGAATACCGGACCTGGGGTGGAGAGCCATGACGGCATGGATACACCTGAGGTGGATTTCCGGGGAAAGACAAACATTCGCTCGTGAGGCGCGGCATTAGTGGCAGTACACAATAGCGACCGTATCGAATGGAGCACATCTGGGAGGACTTCCTGCCAGCGGGAGATAGGGAGGCCTTTGGTCCTTCGAGCTAGAGTGACTGCTTTCCATACTGTCCCGTTCTCTCGCTCCACTTGACCGTTACCCCGGGGGTTGTAGCTGGTGGTACGGCTCGTGGCGATCCCCCTGGACAGCATGTACTGGCGTAGCTCTTCACTCATGAAGGACGCCCCCCTATCTGTATGGATGTAGCTCGGCATACCGAACAGGCAGAACAGGCTGTTGAGGCATTTAATGACCGTGGCGCTGGTCATGTCTGGGCAGGGGAAGGTGAATGGGAAACGAGAGTATTCGTCCACAATGTTCAGGAAGTAAACATTGCGGTCGACGGACGGGAGGGGGCCCTTGAAATCTAAGCTGAGCCGCTCAAAGGGCCGTGTAGCTTTGATTTAAGTGGGCTCTATCTGGGCGGTAGAACCGAGGCTTGCACTCAGCGCAAGTGCGACAGTTCCTGGTCAGGGACCGAACTTCCTCAATCGAGTAGGGTAAGTTGCGGGACTTTATGAAGTGGAACAGCCGCGTGACCCCTGGGTGGCAGAGGTCATTGTGGAGGGTCTGTAGCCGATCCCCGGTGGCGCTGGCACACATCCCTCGTGAGAGGGCGTCGGGGGATTCGTTAAGGGCCCCTGGCCGGTAAATGATGTCATAATCGAAGGTGGAGAGCTCGATCCGCCACCTAAGAATCTTATCATTTTTAATCTTCCCCCTCTGTTTATTATTGAACATAAACGCTACCGACCGCTGGTCGGTAAGTAGGGTGAAGCGTTTGCCGGCTAGGTAGTGGCGCCAGTGGCGCACTGCCTCCACGATGGCTTGGGCCTCCTTTTCTACGGAGGAGTGTCTGATCTCGGGCCCTTGGAGGGTCCTCGAGAAGAAAGCTACGGGCCGCCCCGCCTGGTTGAGGGTGGCCGCCAAGGCAAAGTCAGACGCATCACTTTCCACTTGAAAGGGAGTGTTCTCGTCCACTGCCTGTAGCGTGGCCCGCTCAATATCCTGCTTAATGCTTTTGAAGGCGGCATGGGCCTCAGCAGAGAGCGGAAAAGAGGATGCTTTCAAGAGGGGGCGGGCTTTGTCGGAGTAGTTGGGGACCCATTGGGAATAATAAGAAAATAACCCCAGGCACCTTTTCAGGGCTTTGGGAGTGTTGGGCAGGGGCAGCTCCCGTAGGGGGCGCAATCAGTCGGGGTCTGGTCCGATTTCCCCATTCTCCACCACGCTGCCTAGTATGCAGAGGCGCGTGGTGTTGTAAACGCACTTGTCCTCGTTGTAGGTGAGGTTGAGTTTTTGTGCGGTTTTCAGGAACCTCTCGAGTTCGAGTCGTGATCCTGCTGGTTGTGACCGCAGATGGTGACGTTGTCGAGGTAGGGGAAGGTTGCCTGCAAGTGGTGGTCATCGACCATGCGGTCCATCTCCCTCTGGAAGACCGAGACCCCATTCGTCACCCCAAAGGGGACTCTGAGGAATTGGTAGAGGCGTCCGTTCGCCTCGAAGGCGGTGTACGGGCGGTCCTCTGATCTGATAGGGAGCTGGTGGTACGCTGACTTGAGGTCGATGGTGGAGAACACCTGGTATTGGGCGATTTGGTTCACCATTTCTGATATGCGGGGTAGCGGGTAGGCATCTAGTTGGGTGTACCTGTTGATCGTTTGGCTATAGTCGATCACCATCCGTTTCTTCTCGCTACCCCTTATCACCACCACTTGGACGCGCCACGGGCTATTGCTGCGTTCAATAATGCGCTCTTTCAGGAGCCTGTCTACCTCGGTCGCGACAAACCGCCTGTCCTCCCAGCTGTACCTCCTGCTTTTGGTCGCTATTGGCCGGCAGTTAGGGGTAAGGTTCGCGAATAGCGAAGGCGGCTTTACCTTCAGGGTAGCCAGACCGCACACTGTGAGGGGCGGCTGGGACCCACCGTAATTGAGCGTGATGCTTTGGTGGTAGCATTGGAAATCCAGGCCCAAGATCACGCTCGCACACAGATTCTTCATGATTAATACTTTAAAATTATCGTATACATTTCCGTTAACGGACAATTGTACCGTGCAGTAACCCATAATGGTCGATGTCTGGGTTTTATCAGCCATAGAGATGGTACCCCGAGTAGGGACCACCTTTTAGGGAGAGTTGTTGTGCCAGTTCAGGGTGGATAAAACTCTCCGTGCTTCCACTGTCAATTAAACATTTAACCCTGCATCCGTTTACCTCGATGTCCACCATTGATTTGGATAGCGGGTGCGGCCTGGTCTGGTCCACTGTGACCGATGCCACTGTAGGGCCCTGATCGAGACAAGATGGCGTCCACGCTGTCTGCTCACAAGATGGCGGACCCCACGAGGTCGGGCAAGATGTCGTCCAAGATGGCCGCTCCCACGGCGCACACGCGGCGGTGGCGGGTTTTCCGGCGGGGTTCCCTCTGCACACCTTCCCGAAGTGCCCCTTCTTACCGCACTTAAAGCAGGTGGTGCCTTTCGCCGGGCACAGGTTTCTGGTGTGCTTCGGCTGCCCGCAGAAGTAGCAGTTGGGTCCCCGACGCGTCGCGGCTGTCGTAGGGCTTCTGGGGGGAGAGCGGGGCCCCGACGGTGTCGGGCTGCCGGGCGGGGAAGATGCCTTCCAAGATGGCGGCGCCCTTGGTGCACACGTGGCGGCGTGGACGGCGCGGGCTGAAGAGTAGGCGTCCGAGTTTCTCTGGGCCACATCCAGGGATCGTGCTGTGTCCGCAGCCTGTTTCAGGTCCAATCCCGTTTTTTTCCAGCAGTCTCTGCCGGATGTAAGTGGAGCTGAGGCCTGTGATAAAGGCATCGCGAACAAGCTCGTCAGTGTACACTGCGGCTTTTACATCTTGGCACTTGCAGTCTTTGCCAAGCGTTTTCAGGGTGCCTAGGAACTCCTCCACCGATTCCCCAGGTCGCTGTGCGCGAGTAGCGAGCAGATGCCTAGCATACACCTCATTCGTAGGCTGCTGGTAATGCGCCTTTAAGATGTCGCAGGCGGCCGGGTACGCGTCGGCGTCTTGGATGAGGGGGTAAACCCGGTGGCTTACCCAATTCCGCAGAATTCCGAGTTTCATACTCGCAGCGTCCGTAGCGTCTTTGACGGCTGCGGAATTGTCCAGGAAGAATTCCATACACATAAACCAGTGTCCGAAGCGTGCCGATGTGTCCGAAGCATGCTGGTCCAAATCCAAACGTTCGGGTTTCAAGAGTTGATCCATTGTGTTGAAAATTAAGTCAATAAAATTGATGTGCCTCAATAAATCCAAGACTCGATGTTAGCGAAACAAAACAAGGCTTTTATTGACTTAGAAGGTAACACACAGAGGAGAATGTATCTTCAATCCAGAGGTCTGCCGTACTGGATGTGCTGCAGGCTGGGCCAGCTTACATAGGAGCCAGGTATGGGCGGAGCTCTACACACAGTACAATACAATGGAAATGAAACTGAAACCAACCACAGTCACAGGCAGAGAAATACTGATGAGTGATGAATGGAATATTTCATCACAGACGGGGCCTCGGTTTAACTTCTCATCCGAAAGACGGCACCTCCGACAGTGCAGCACTCCCTCGCACTGCACTGGGAGAGTCAGCCTAGATTTTTGTGCTCAAGTCTCTGGAGTGGGACTTGAACCCACGACCTTCTGACTCTGTGGAGAGAGTGCTGCCCACTGAGCCACGTGGCACTCCTGTATACAGCACATAAAAGTATGGACACTCCTGCCCTGGACAACAATGTGTATTTATATAGCGCCTTTAATGTAGTAAAACGTCCCAAGGCGCTGCACAGGAGTATTAGAAGACACAAAATTTGACACCGATCCACATAAGGATAAATTAGGGCAGGTGACTAAAAGCTTGGTCAAAGAGGTAGGTTTTAAGGAGCGTCTTAAAGGAGGAGAGAGAGGTAGCGAGGCGGAGAGGTTTAGGCAGGGAATTCCAGAGCTTAGGGCCCAGGCAACAGAAGGCACAGCCACCAATGGTGGAGCGATTATAATCCGGGATGCTCAAGAGGGCAGAATTAGAGGAGCGCAGATATCTCGGGGGCGGGGGGGAGTTGTGGGGCTGGAGGAGATTAGAGATAGGGAGGGGTGAGGCCACGGAGGGATTTGAAAACAAGGATGAGAATGTTGAAATCGAGGCGCTGCTTAACCGGGAGCCAATGTAGATCAGCGAGCACAGGGGGGTGATGGGCGAACGGGACTTGGTGCGACGCGTCACACCATCGCACCGGGTGATCAATTTATGCCACATTATCACAATATGGCAACCAGCTGGTGGTGTGATACTGGGGGATGGAACTTTATCCAGACCGACGCTCCTGAACTGTCTCAGGCCAGACTGTGGGTGGGGGCGGGCGGGTGGAATGGAGGTTTGGCTGAGTATTCATGTGTCAACTCCAGTAAACAGCTGGTGCCAATAAAACGTGAATGAACTGTGGTGACAGATAAGAACTCAACTTGCCTGTACTGCTACCCGCCCCCCTCTTCACTGTCCAGCAAACAAAATGACTTCAAAGTTACTAAATAAATTAACTGAGCATTCTGCCCAATAGACCAGCGGTTTAAGATGGCAGCACGGGTGATCACGCCCCATTTTGTCACCCACATTTTACATTACAAGATGTTGAATTTAATTAAAATCGCCTGGAATGCACACAGTACTTTCTCCCACCCCACCCACTCCTCCCACCACATAACAGTGGCAGCACTCCTTTTCTCTCTATCTTTCTAAAAGAAAAAAAGACTTGCATTTCTATAGCGCCTTTCACCACCACCGGACGTCCCAAAGCGCTTTACAGCCAATGAAGTACTTTTGAAGTGTAGTCACTGTTGTAATGTGGGAAAGGTGGCAGCCAAATTGCGCACAGCAAGCTCCCACAAACAGCAATGTGATCATGACCAGATAATCTGTTTTAGTGATGTTGATTGAGGGATAAATATTGGCCCAGGTATGGACACTCCTGCCCTAGACAACAACTTGTATTTATATAGCGCCTTTAACGTAGTAAAACATTCCAAGGCGCTTCACAGGAGTGTTATAAGACACAAAAAAACGGGGCTGAATGGGGACAACGAGAATGAGTCTCCTTCCTACGGCACTAGAAGTTTCCCTCTCTGTTTCCAATCTCATTTAATAATTGGCCGCCATGCTAGGGGTGAAAGCTCGCCTGGTTTCTGTGAAGATTTGAGTTTGTGTTCACCTTATGACCACTCGATGAATCTTGACACTTTCCATCAATAAGCCCTTGTGAAATCCGAGCCAGAAACTCACCGTATCTTCTCATGTTTTCTGCTGGGCAGATGGTGCAAAGCCTCCAGGTGCAATTATTTCTTGATTTTCCCTCTGTTTGGTTGGTTGAACTGTTAGTTAACAAATTTGACCAGCTTGCGTGGGATAAATAGCGATCATACAACTACCTCCGGAGACAGAAGCTTAAGGGATGACTCATGGTCATGAACTGTATTCTGGTAGAACCTTGCATATATTAGTCCTGTCATTTATCAGAATTGCACATAAGCTAATGACATATAATATAAAAAAAATGCAATCTATTCCTAGATTGTCCCTTGGCGACTTGTCCCTTGGAGACCAAGCTCTACTCTGTGGTGGCTTCAGACAACCCACAATACCTTGAGGCCTGATGCATAGCCTTGTCAGCCTTGCTTTATTACTCGATCTCGGCAGGGCACCCAGACCTCTTTGTCTTCCCTTTGAAGGATGCGTCTCTTTTTCTGAAGTTGCAAGAGTTCTTCTGACCGAGCAATAGTGGTCTTCTGTAGCTGCTTCAACCTATTGGCCAAATTTCCGCTGGTCACGAGGCTCAAATACTAGAGTGAAACATTTTAAAGCATTCACCCTTCTTAATTTTGAGACTAAGACTGTTGCTGCTTCATAAGGAATGTAGGAATAGGAGAAGGCCATTCAGCCCCTCAAACCATTCAATTAGATCCTGGCTAATTCAAGCCTGATACTTCGCAGCTTTTCAGAGGGTAGCACCCTCGCCTCGGAGTCAAAGTTGCAGGTTCAAATCCTCTGGAGAATAGAGCACGTAATCCAGGCTGACACTCCCAGTGCAGTACTGAGGGAGTGCCGCACTGTCGGAGGTGCCGTCTTTCAGATGAGACATTAAACCGAGGCCACGTCTGCCCCTCTCAGGTGAACGTAAAAGATCCCATGGCCACTATTTCGAAGAAGAGCAGGGGAGTTCTCCCCGTTGTCTTGGCCAATATTTATCCCTCAATCAACATCACTGAAACAGATTATCTGGTTACGTATCTTGTTGCTGTTTGTGGGAACTTGCTGTGCACAAATTGGCTGCTGCGTTTCCCACATTACAACAGTGGCTGCACTTCAAAAAGTACTTCATTGGCTGTAAAGCGCTTTGGGACGTGCTGAGGTCGTGAATGTCGCTATAGAAATGCAGATTCTTTTTTTTCAGCATAACTTATGAATGTGTGGACAATGGATACTCCAAGTCTTAATGAGTACAGTTGTCTTGAATCATCTTCAGGACGCGTGTCGGTGTATTATCTGCCATCATTGTTTCTAAAATGAGCATCACTGTCACTTCCTCAGATTCATAAGATTAGATTATTCCATTCAACAGCAACAGCAACTTGAATTTATATAGCGCCTTTAACGTCCCAAGGCGCTTCACAGGAGTATTTTAAGACAAAAAATTTGACACCGATCCGCATAAGGAGAAATTAGGGCAGGTGACCAAAAGCTTGGTCAAAGAGGTAGGTTTTAAGGAGCATCTTAAAGAAGGAGAGAGAGGCAGTGAGACGGAGAGATTTAGGGAGGGAATTCCAGAGTTTAGGACCTAGGCAACAGAAGGCACAGCTACCAGTGGTTGAGCACTTATATTCAGGGATGCTCAAGAGGACAGAATTAGAGGAGCACAGATATCTTGTGGGGTGGGGGAAAGGGGGGGTTAGGTTTGTGGGGCTCGAGGAGGTTACAGAGATAGGGAGGGGCGAGGCCATGGAGGGATTTGAAAACAAGGATGAGAATTTTGAAATCGAGGCGTTGCTTAACCGGGAGCCAATGTAGGTCAGCGAGTACAGGGGGTGATGGGTGAATGGGACTTGGTGCGAGTTAGGACACAGGAAGCCGAGTTTTGGATTGCCTCAAGTTTACGCAGGGTGGAATGTGGGAGGCCAGCCAGGAGTGTGTTGGAATAGTCAAGTCTAGAGGTAACAAAGGCACGGATGAGGGTTTCAGCAGCGGATGAGCTGAGGCAAGGGCGGAGACGGGCGATGTTACGGAGGTGGAAATAGGCGGTCTTAGTGATGCCGTGGATATGTGGTCGGAAGCTCATTTCAGGGTCAAATATGACACCAAGGTTGCGAACAGTGTGGTTCAGCCTCAGACAGATGTTAGGGAGAGGGATGGAGTCAGTGGCTTGGGAACGGAGTTTGCGGCGGGGGATGAAACCAATGTCTTCAGTCTTCCCAATATTTAAAGAAATTAAAAACTATTTCTGCAGCCAGTGTGTTGTCAAATAACTTTATTGTTTAAAAGGTACCAAGTTTATTCCTGCTAGTTCATGAAGTGGTTTCTGCTTGTACTACTTTCTGGGAATTGTAGCTCATTTTTCACCTGAGATATTTGAATAATGTAACCTAGTAGTGTAAGTTAACCTCAATGGGAGTCAAAATCTTCAAGGCTGCTGAGGGAAGGTGTTATTGATCTTCAGACATCTATCCATCACAAACACATTATTCATTAGATTTGTAATCAATTGCAAAGTACTTTTGGTGGAAAGAATAAAGAACCCTTTGGTAATCTGTGTACAGTTTTGGTCTCCTTACCTAAGGAAGGATATACTTGCCATCGAGGGAGTGCAACGAAGGGTCACCAGACTGGTTCCTGGGATGGGGGGGATTGTCCTGTGAGGACAGATTGAGTAGACTAGGCCTATATTCTCTGGAGTTTAGAAGAATGAGAGGCGATCTCATTGAAACATATAACATTTTTACAGGGCTTGACCGGATAGATGCAGGGAGGATGTTTCCATTGGCTGGGGAGTCTAGAACCAGGGGTCACCGTCTCAAAATAAGGGGTCGGCCATTTAGGACTCAGATGAGGAGAAATTTTTTCACTCAAAGGGTTCTGAATCTTTGGAATTCTCAGTCGTTGAGTATATTCAAGACCAAGATCGATAGATTTTTGGATATTAAAGGAATGAAGGGATATGGGGATAGTGCGGGAAGGTGGAGTTGAGGTAGAAGATCAGCCATGGATCTTATTGAATGGCGGAGCAGGCTCGAAGGGCCGAATGGCCTACTCCTGCTCATATTTCTTATGTAATTTTAATACCTCTTGGTACTTTCCCTTGAGGTACACTAAGTTTCTCGTGCTGTCTGGTTCCTGAGGATCTTGTGCAAGAGGTTTGGTAATGCCTCCTGGCCCACTTTCAGAAGGATTTGGAACGTTCCTCAATTTTTTCTACCAGTACTTGAGTAAGCTCACGTTCTCTTCTGAATTGTTTTGTAGGCCTCGGCTGTGTGTTTGCGGGCGCCAGTGTCTGAATCGCTGTCCAGGCTACAGAGAGATCAGCTGCAGAAGTTTGCACAGTATTTGATCAGCGAATTGCCTCAGCAGGTAAGGAATCATCAGCTGCCCGTCGACAATCTTTGGAATTGGCCGCGAGTCCCAGCGCCGTTCCGCGGCTGTTTTCCCAACTAAATAAAGCTACAGTTTGTAAAAAGCCAACAGGTAAAGCTTTTAATTGTTCGATTCGTGACTTTGTCAAAATGATCTTTTGTAAAAAAAAATACAGTATTTTGATTTTTTTTAAAGTTGTTTGAGAAAGAGTCAACTGGAGATGACTCCAGCCCTGCAGATCATTCTTTGCTGTCGTCTGGAATGCAGTTTTAAGACTATGCGAAGTAGCAGCAGGAGTTGATGCAGTGCCACCATTGCGTCGTTGATCGATACGATGCAGATTTGCGGGCGAAATGTCCGTAGTAATTTATTTTGTACAGAAATGTTGCTGCAGGAAACTTTCTGGTATCTGGCACGGACGGGACCGACCTGGTGCCGGTCCATCAACAATGCCGGATAACCGAACGCTATAGTTAAAAGATACGGAGCTCAGCGCTCCGTCTAAAGCAACAAACCCTGTTGCAGCTTCAAAACAATCGGCACAACTTGCAAGCGTCTCTGTAGCTTAGCAACAGCTTCAGCTACACCCTTGCACAGCCACAAATGAGTAAAAAAAGTAACTGAAAGTAAAAAAAAGTTATCTGAACCGACTCCTGAATTTTGCCGGTGGATAGAGCGTTCCGGTTATTTAGGTCCCGGTAAATCGAAAGTTTCCTGTACTTGAAACCATTGATGTAACAAGATGATTTTTCGACGAGCTAGCAGGAAGCAGACAGGAAGGGCTCGAATTTCCCAAGCCCCGTGGAGGCGGGTTTGGAGGCGGGAGTGGGGGGGGGGAATTGCAGAATCGGGGGGCACAAACCCTTCCCGCCCCCCAACCCGCCTCCGTGCCCGTTTCCCAGGAGGCGGATACCCGACCTGTGCTGGGAGCTGCCTCCCCGAGGCGGGAAGGGGATTAGTGCCAATTAACTGCCTGTTAACAAGTAGTTAACGGGCAGTTTTTGGCCTAATCCCTATTTTTAGCCCTGAAGTGTGGGCTGCCCGATGGCTCCAAACCACAGCAAGTTAGCGAGGTGGACCGTCGGGCTGAAGGGCTTGGAGGGTTCGAGATGTCCGTTGTTCAGGTGAGTGATGGGTGCATGAGTGCAGAGGTAAGTGTGTTTGGTGTGTGTGTATAAAGTGTTTAAAGAAGTTTCACTTACCTTTACTTACTAATGCAGGCTTTCTTCCTTCAGGTCTCGGGAGTCCCTCATCTCACCGGCACAGAAAGCAGAATGGCCGCGAGCTGTCAAAAGTTGCAGCATTCTGCTTTCTGTTCTGGAGAGATTTCTAATTGAGTCTGTGGAGAAGGACTCAAGTTAGAAGTCAGATTGTCAGTGTTTGACAGCTTCACAGAGCTGTCAAATGCTGATATTTCATCTGTCAAAAGCTCTTGACAGATGAAATGTCAATCTGTGACGTCACCTGTAACCGGGTGTCCCTTAATTGGCCTGTTGAGCCTGCTGGGCGGACTCAACAAGGTCAATCAAGGGAAAATCGCGTGGGTTGGCCACAAATCGATGGAGGCGGGACTACACCCCAAAAAGTGGGAGTCCCACCTCCATCCCGTCCCCATTGACAAAATCCAGCCTGAAATGTCAGTATGCCCGGGCACCCTGAACAGCGCATTTCCCACGAGCAGAACCCATCCCAAATAAAATCTGCACCCGCCATTCTTCTGCTGGTCCCCATGCAGTAATTTAGTAGGTGAAATAAAGAATAGATTTGCCTTTCTAATCTAGGCTTTATTAACTTTAAAAATCCAGTAGCACATCTTTCAACACCAGTCTCCAACCATGACTGGAGAGAACTGAATTTAAGATGGCCACCACAAATCACCTGACATCCACTACCAATGAGTTTACAGCATATATCTCAAGGTAGAAACAAACAACCAATTACAATACTTCTTACTAACACAGAGAACAACCACCCCATTCACCAATCACAATACTTCTTATTAAACATAGGAAATAATCACCACAGTAGGTAAGGAGAAAATCCAAGGGGGAGCGATTGAGAGGAGCGACGTTTTTTTTTTGGCACTCGACGTTTTGAGAACGGAGCCCCAACTGTTCATTGCGTTCTCGTACAAAGTAATTGAGGGCTCAGATCTATAGCATTTGGGCTGGTATCTCGTGTGTTCATTTTCAATACACCAGACGGGCATTGGCTTTGTCCACATTTAGATTGACCTTTTTTTTAGTCTTTTAAGGTAGTTCCTAGTACTAGGACAATGGTACAGTTGAATTAGGCTATACAAAGATGCGAATTCACACCAATTAGATTAATTAATTCAGATGTAGTCCGTGGCCAGGGTCAGGATGGTGTGACTAGAAGTGAGGCAGGTACGGGGATCCAGGAGGTAGTGTTGGAGGAGCCGCAGCCCTTGCACTTGTCCAACAGGTTCGAGGCTCTTACTCCCTGTGAGGATGGGAACAGGGACTGCGGGGAGGATGAGCAACCTGGCCACAGCACCGTGGAGCGGGGGGCCATTCAAGTGGGGGGAGTTAAAAGAAATGTTGTAGTGGTAGGGGATAGTATCATTAGGGAGATAGATAGAGTTCTTTGCAGCCGAGAGCGAGAGTCCCGAAGGCTGTGTTGCCTGCCCGGTGCCAGGGTTAAGGACATCTCCTCTGGACTGGAGAGAAACTTGGAGTGGGAGGGGGAGGATCCAGTTGTCGTGGTCCATGTTGGTACCAACGACATAGATAGGACAAGGAAGGAGGTTCTGCTGAGGGAGTTTGAGCAGCTAGGGGCCAAATTAAAAAGCAGAACCACAAGGGTAATAATCTCTGGATTATTACCTGAGCCACGAGCGAATTTGGCTAGGACAAATAAAATTAGAGAGTTAAATGCGTGGCTCAAAGACTGGTGTGGGAGAAATGGGTTTTGCTTCCTGGGACACTGGCACCAGTACTGGGGCAGGAGGGAGCTGTTCCGTTGGGACGGGCTTCACTTGGCCAGTGCTGGGACTAGAGCCCTGGCGGATCATATAACTAGGGCTGTAGAGAGGGCTTTAAACTAACTAGTTGGGGGGAGGTTCCTAGAGAGCAAATAATAAAAATGACAACAGAGAAGGTCATAGACTTGGGTAGCAGTGGGGAAATTTAAAACCAGAGCGTGTCAGGAAGGGGCAGAAGGTATGGAGTAAAAGGTAAAGTAATAAAAAGGGCAAAAGCAGGAACTAAGTGTCACAAAACATATTTGAAAGTTCTCTATCTGAATGCACGTAGCATTTGTAACAAAATAGACGAGTTAATGGCACAAATAACTACATATGGGTATGATCTTGTGGCCATTACAGAAACATGGTTGCAGGGTGACAATGCCTGGGAATTAAACATACCAGGTTATTTAACGATCAGGAAGGACAGGCAGGAAGGAAGGGGAGGTGGGGTGGCTATGTTAATAAAGGAAGGAATCACTGTAATACAGAGAAATGATATTGGGTCAAAAGATCAGGATAATGAAACAGTTTGGGTGGAGGTAGAAGACACTAAGAATATCCCAACACTGGGCAAACAGGGGGCTATAGGGGGGGAGGAGCTAAACACGATCAAAATCACTAAGGAAGTGGTACTCGGTAAAATAATGGGACTCAAGGCAGATAAATCACCTGGACCTGATGGCTTACATCCTAGGGTCTTGAGGGAAGTGGCGGTAGGGATTGTGGATGCATTGGTAATAATTTTCCAAAACTCCCTGGACTCGGCAAAGGTCCCGGCAGACTGGAAAACTGCTAATGTAACACCCTTATTTAAAAAGGGCAGTAGACAGAAGGCTGGAAACTATAGGCCGGTTAGCCTAACATCTGTGGTAGGTAAAATATTGGAGTCCATTATTAAGGAGACAGTAACAGGACATTTGGATAATAATTTAATAGGACAAAGTCAGCATGGTTTTATGAAGGGGAAGTCATGTTTGACAAATTTGCTGGAGTTCTTTGAGGAAGTAACATATAGGGTGGATAAAGGGGAACTAGTGGACGTAGTGTATTTAGACTTCCAAAAGGCATTTGACAAGGTGCCACACAAAAGATTATTGCTTAAGATAAAAAATCACGGGATTGGGGGTAATATTCTGGCATGGATAGAGGATTGGCTATCTAACAGAAGGCAGAGAGTTGGGATAAATGGTTCATTCTCAGACTGGCAATCAGTAACTAGTGGTGTTCCGCAGGGGTCAGTGCTGGGTCCCCAACTCTTTACAATCTATATTAACGATTTGGAGGAGGGGACCGAGTGTAACATATCAAAGTTTGCAGATGATACTAAGATGGGAGGGAAAGTAGTGAGTGAGGAGGACATAAAAAACCTGCAAGGGGACATAGACAGGCTAAGTAAGTGGGCAGAGATTTGGCAGATGGAATACAATACTGGAAAGTGTGAGGTTATGCACTTTGGCAGGAAAAATCGTAGAGCAAGTTATTATCTTAATGGCAAGAAACTGGAAAGTACTGAAGTACAAAGGGATCTGGGGGTCCTGGTGCACGAAACTCAAAAGGTTAGTATGCAGGTGTAGCAAGTGATTAAGAAGGCCAATGGAATGTTGGCTTTCATTGCTAGGGGGATAGAATATAAAAATAGGGAGGTACAAGGTATTGGTGAGACCGCACCTGGAATACTGCATACAGTTTTGGTGTCCATACTTAAGAAAAGACATACTTGCTCTCGAGTCAGTACAAAGAAGGTTCACTCGGTTAATCCCGGGGATGAGGGGATGGACATATGAGGAGAGGTTGAGTAGATTGGGACTCTACTCATTGGAGTTCAGAAGAATGAGAGGCGATCTTATTGAAACATATAAGATTGTGAAGGGGTTGGATCGGGTGGATGCAGGGAGGATGTTCCCGATGATGGGTGAAACTAGAACTAGGGGGCATAGTCTTAGAATAAGGGGCTGCTCTTTCAAAACTGAGATGAGGAGGAACTACTTCACTCAGAGGGTGGTAGGTCCATGGAATATGCTGCCCCAAAAAGCTGTAGAAGCTACATCATTACATAAATTTAAAACAGAAATAGACAGTTTCCCAGAAGTAAAGGGAATTAAGGGTTACGGGGAGCGGGCAGGAATTTGGACATGAGTCTAGGTTCGGATCGGACATGGCCCTGTGGGTAGCGGAGCGGGCCCAGGGGCCGTGTAGCCTGATCCTGCTCCTATTTCGTGTGTCTAATTCTGTTAGATTCAGGAGATGGTTCTGTGATAGTGGATTGGCGGTTAGGATAAGATCAGCCATGATCTTATTGAATGGCGGAGCAGGCTCGAGGGGCCGATTGGCCTACTCCTGCTCCTATTTCTTATGTTCTTATGAAAGCATAAACTGGAGTCCTGCAGAGTTGCAGGCTACGGATGCTGGAAATCTGAGATATAAACAGCAAACGTTGGAAACACTCAGCAGGTCAGGCAGCATCTGTGGAGCGAGAAACAGAGTTAACGTTTCGGGTCGATGACCCTTCGTCAGAACTGGAAAATGTTAGAGATGTAATAGGTTTTAAGCAAGTGCAGGGGCGGGGAAAGGGGGGAGGGGAGGAAAGAACAGAAGGGAAGGTCTGTGATAGGGTGGAAGGCAGCAGAGATTAAATGATTAAAGGGGTGATGGTGCAAGGCAAAAGGAGATGGCAATGGGACAAGTAAAGAAACAAAAGATGGGTCTAGAGGAGGTGTACATGGGGATGGCAGAATCGTCAACAGCTGCCATGTGAAAAAATAGGGGCTGAGGTTATGGTCTGAAATTGTTGAACGCTGTGTTGAGTCCAGAAGGCGGTAAAGTGCCCAATCGAAAGATGAGGTGCTGTTCCCCGAGAATTACTGGCTAACTGGGTTAAAATGGACATCAATCGCCGCGCTTACCACGGGCTGAGTGAGTCCAATCTATTGCATGAGACTTGAACCAAAGTTGTGCTTAAAATATTGCCGAACTTGTGTAATATCGGAGAGCTTCAAACAAGACTGGTTTTGTTACATTGTCTTTGTGTTTTCCTTTCTCTCTCTCTCTCTCTCTCTCGTCCCCTTTCCTCGGAAGATCCTCCCCACTGCACAAAGGCTCCTCGATGAGTTGCTTTCATCTCAGTCAACGGCAATTAACACGGTCTGCGGGGCTCCAGGTAACGGACGTTTGACGTCATTTGTTTTATAGTTTGTCTTTTCGCGTGGAAACTGTGCGAATAATTTGCTGGATATCTTTCCTCTGCTCACGAGACAGGGCACTGTAGTTTGCTCAGAAAGGAAAGGAGAGGTGGTGGTGTATGTGCAGGATAATCGAGACTTCAAGGAAGTTTAAACGGTCTCTGCCAAGGGGGACAAATGGAAATATCCTGACTGCAGCTTAAAAGAAGACGGAGATAAAAACTGAAAATGCTGGAAATACTCAGCAGGTCAGGGCAGCATCTGTGGAGAGAGAAACAGAGTTAACGTTTCAGGTTGATGACCCTTCGTCAGAACTGGAAAAAAGCTGGAGATGGAACAGGTTTTTAAGCAAGTGTAGGGGTGGGGAAAGGGGGGAGGGGAGGAAAGAACAAAAGGGAAGGTCTGTGATAGGATGGAAGGCAGGAGAGATTAAGAGAGATTAAGAGATGGTGCACGGCAAAAGGAGATGGTAATGGGATAAATTAAGGAACAGAAGATGGCTCTAGATGAAGTGTAAATGGCACTGGCAGAATGAAAGACAGCTGCCATGTGGGAGAGAGGAAATAAAATGGGGGAAAAAAAGGATAGGGGCAGAGGTTATGGTCTGAAATTGTTTGACTCTATGTTGAGTCCAGAAGGCTGTAAAGTGCCTAATCGAAAGATGAGATGCTGTTCCTCGAGCTTACGTTGAGCTTCATTGGAACAGTGTAAGAGGCCGAGGACGGAGAGGTCTGAGTGGGAGTGGAGCGGAGAATTAAAGTGGACAGGCGACCGGAAGAAGTCAGAGTACTGATTAACAATTGGGGTCGGCTACAGGCCACTGGGAAAGGCAAAAATAGGACAACAGCATCTTCTGAGATTCGAGCGGGTTGTATGCGGTAATAACGGATCACTTGGAATAACCTGGAATGCCAAAGTGGAAACACGGCAGCCGAATCTGAACTGGTCATCGTGGTACAAGATGGCTTCTTGATGTCAGGGACCCCACCAGGGGGGGCACTCTCATCTGGACTTGGCTCCTGCAAGTAATTAGGATGATACCCACAATTCAGGTCCTCTGGAGCAGTGTCCCCCTGTAAGCTGCGCTTCGTTCCGTGCGGCCTGTTTCTTTTAGCGCGCAGGCCCTTTCAAATTTCCCCGCGTACGCGGGGTTTACGGTGGAGAGGCCCGCGCGGGACCTTTCCCAGATCCGAAGGATCATTGCTCTGGAGACGCGTGACCACGATGTAATACTGCCCTTGTTTGCTGCATCAGATGTTCCCACTTGAACTTAAACTCGGCTATTAAACACCGGCCCGGATTTACAGACTAAAACTGCAGCGACTAACCAGGAACAAGAAGCACATAAGAAAAAGAAAGACTTGCATTTCTATAGCGCCTTTCACGACCACCGGACGTCTCGAAGCACTTTACAGCCAATGAAGTACTTTTTGAAGTGGAGTCACTGTTGTAATGTAGGAAACGTGGCAGTCAATTTGCGCACAGCAAGCTCCCACAAACAGCAATGTGATGATGACCAGATAATCTGTTTTTTAGTGATGTTGGTTGAGGGATAAATATTGGCCCAGGACACCGGGGAGAACTCCCCTGCTCCTCTTCGAAATAGCGCCATGGGATCTTTTATATCCACCTGAGAGAGCAGACGGGGCCTCGGTTTAATGTCTCATCCGAAAGACGGCACCTCCGACAGTGCGGCACTCCCTGAGCACTGCACTGGAGTGTCAGCCTAGCTTTATGTGCTCAAGTCTGGAGTGGGAAATAATAAAATTGCAATGTATATACATAAATAGAGGAAGAAAAGCCTGTAATGGGTTACAGACCCTTCGTAAGAACTTTGGCTGGAAAAGGAAAGTCACTAATACGTGTTGAGTAAAGTTCTGTTATTGGACAGTACGTTCCCCCTGCTTTTGTCTTCTCTCATCACTTTTGATGTCCGTGTATCATTCTGTAGCATAACATGTGTCAGCCGTGGCTCGGTGGGCAGCACTCTCCTCTGAGTCAGAAGGTTGTGGGTTCAAATCCCACTCCAGAGACTTGAGCAAAAAATTCTAGGCTGACTCATATTTACCCCTCAATCCACGTAACAAAAACAGATTCTCTGGTCATTATCACATTGCTGTTTGTGGGAGCTTGCTATGCGCAAAATGGCTGTTGCATTTCCTACATTACAACAATGACTACAGTTCAAAAAGTACTTCATTGGCTGTAAAGCGCTTTGGGATGTCCTGAGGTTGTGGAAGGCGCTATAGAAATGCAAGCTTTTCTTCATAATGCAGCATAACGTACCCCACACACGGGAAGCGAAATGGAGTACTTTGCTGAACCAAATGCCGGAACTTGGAGGATTTGCACAGCCAAAGCCAAATCCAGCTTCATTCTTTTGAAGCAGAGGGTTTCTAACAGCCTCGACTGCTCTGACTAATGTGCAGGTTTGAAAAGCAGCACAATAGCTCTTCACCCCAACAAACTATCCGCTGGGCCATGATCTCTAGTATAATGAGCATGGATTCACCGTGGGACAAATAGTTTCGAGAGGTGTGCTTCATGGATGGCTTCCAAGACCTCACTGATCGTATCTCTAAGAGATTTCTTGTGAAATTCTTTACTGTCATTTTTCTTCTTCGCACTCATCAAAGTGAGGCATGTTAGTGTGGGGGAGACACCCAATGTCGGTATCAAGCGTTCCCGATTCGGGTATTACACGGCCCGATGCAGGGAACATTTCCTTCCACTTGGACCGACCCATGGGACTCTGCTCCAATTGTAGAAGAACACCCTCTGCTGCGCCAGTGTGGCATCCCCCCCCCCCCCCCCCCATTTCCTGCACCCAACCATCCTTTAGGCCTGCGTGTGGCCTTGCCAGTTAGTGCTGAATTAGGGGCAGTTTTGTGCCGTAGGTCTGGGCATACTAGGAAGAGGATTGGGACTGCCCAAGCTCATTGGATCTAGGACCCTTATGGTCTGCAGAAAATAGTTTTATTCCTACCAGAACTAGCCGTGCCTCTAGCCAAGCTGTTCCCGTACAGCTACAACACTGGCATCTATCCAACAATGTGGAAAACTTCCCAGGTATGTCCTGTCCACAAAAAGCAGGACAAATCCAATCCGGCCAATTACCGCCCCATCAGTCTACTCTCAAACATCAGCAAAGTGATGGAAAGTGTTATCGACAGTGCTATCAAGCGGCACTTACTCACCAATAACCTGCTCACTGATGCCCAGTTTGGGTTCCGCCAAGACCACTCGGCTCCCGACCACATTACAGCCTTGGTCCAAACATGGACAAAGGAGCGGAGTTCCAGAGGTGAGGTGAGAGTGACCACCCTTGACATCGAGGCAGCATTTGACCTAGTGTGGCATCAAGGAGCCCTAGTAAAACTGAAGTCAATGGGAATGAGGGGGGAAAACGCTCCACTGGCTGGAGTCATACCTAGCACAAAGGAAGATGGTTGTGGTGGTTGAAAGTCAAATATCACAGCCCTAGGACGTCACTGCAGGAGTTTCTCAGGGCAGTGTCCTAGGCCCAACCATCTTCAGCTGCTTCATCAATGACCTTCCCTCCAACATAAAGTCAGAAGTGGGAATGTTCGCTGATGACTGCACAGTGTTCAGTGCCATTCACAACTCCTCAGCTAATGAAGAAGTCCATGCCCGCATGAAACAAGACCTGGACGACGTTCAGGCTTGGGCTGTTAAGTGGCAGGTAACATTCGCGCCACACAAGTGCCAGGCAATGACTATCTCCAACAAGCGAGAGTCTAGCCACCGCCCCTTGACATTCAACAGCATTACCATCACCGAATCCCCCACCATCAACATCCTGGGGGTCACCATTGACCGGAAACTTAACTGGACCAGCCACATAAATACTGTGGCAACGAGCAGGTCAGAGGCTGGGTATTCTGCAGCGAGTGTCTCACCTCCTGACTCCCCAAAGCCTTTCCACCATCTACAAGGCACAAGTCAGGAGTGTGATGGAATACTCTCCACTTGCCTGGATGAGTGCAGCTCCAACAACACTCAAGAAGCTCGACACCATCCGGGACAAAGCAGTCCGCTTGATTGGCACCCCATCCGCCACCTTAAACATTCACTCCCTCCACCACCAGCGCACCGTGGCTGCAGTGTGTACCATCTACAAGATGCACTGCAGCAACTCACCAAGACTTGGGCAGCACCTCCCAAACCTGCGACCTCTTCCACCTAGAAGGACAAGGGCAGCAGGCGCATGGGAACACCACCACCTCCAAGTTCCCCTCCAAGTCACACACCATCCTGACTTAGAAGTATATCACCGATCCTTCATCGTCACTGGGTCAAAATCCTGGAACTCCCTCCCTAACAGCACGGTGGGCGTACCTTCACCACACGGACTGCAGCGGTTCAAGAAGGCGGCTCACCACCACCTTCTCGAGGGCAATTAGGGATGGGCAATAAATGCTGGCGTTGCCAGCAACGCCTACATCCCATAAACGAATAGGAAAAAAAAAAGTGTGTGCTAGATTTTAACCCAGGTCCCAGAGGTGGAAGGCCAATGACTAAACTACTGCATCACCTTATTCCCCCTCTTTCCGCTATTTAATTCAAAGTTACATAGGTGCATTTCCCTTCTCCCCCACCCCTTGAAACCACAAAGTTTGTTCTGAAAGTAACGCTGGATATTTGAGTCATATGGAGCGGTATTATTCCTGGGAATGTTGTCCACTCCCCTCGGGTGGGCAAACAAGGAACCTTCCCACCACAGAGTGGGGAAAGCCTTTCTCGTGCGAATGTGAGGAGAATAAAATAAGGGGTGAGGCAAGAAAAGTATTCTCACTATTGGAGATGGGCAGTCCTAAAAATCTTAGCTTGGATTTAAAGTATTGCAGGTGGGAAAGGGGAAGCGGTTTCCTTCTCTGTGCCCGCTACCTATATTGTTGTTAAAGATTGAGGTACTGTTTTACAAGGACGATACCAGAACTGAGAGGTTATACCTATCACGAAAGATTGCATAGGCTGGGGCTGTTTGCTCCAGAAAAGAGAGGGCCGAGTGGGTGGGCTTCAAAATTATGAAGGGGTTCGATAGGGTCGACGTAGAGAAGATGTGGGGGGGACTAAAACTTGGGGGTTCTAAATATAAGATAGTCACTAATAAATCTAATAGGGAATTCAGGAGAAACTTCTTTACCCAGAGAGTGGTGAGAATGTGGAACTCGCTACCACAGGGAGTGGTTGAGGCGAATAGTATAGATGCATTTAAGGGGAAGCTAGACAAGCACATGAGGGAGAAAGGAATAGAAGGATATGTTGAGGGGGTGAGATGAAGAGGGGTGGGAGGAGGCTGGTGTGGAGCATAATGAGAGGGGATCTCATTGAAACTTATAAAATTCTGACAGGACTGGACAGACTAGATGCAAGAAGGATGTTCCCGATGGTCGGGGAGTCCAGAACCAGGGGTCACAGTCTAAGGATAAGGGGGAAGCCATTTAGGACTGAGATGAGGAGGAATTTCTTCACCCAGCGAGTGGTGAACCTGTGGAATTCTCTACCACAGAAGGCAGTAGAGGCCAATTCATTAAATATATTCAAGAAGGAGTTGGATATATTTCTTAAGGCTAAAGGGATCAAGGGGTATGGGGAGAAAGCAGGGACAGGGTACTGAATTTGGATGATCAGCCATGATCGCATTGAATGGCGGAGCAGGCTCGAGGGGCCGAATGGCCTACTCCTGCTCCTATCTTCTATGTTTCTATAAACACCGGCATAGACCTGTTGGGCCGAATGGCCTGTTGCTGTGCTGTAAACTCGATGTAATGTAACATCTTGTATTATTGGCGAAAGAAGTAAAATGTCTACCTCTGTTGCCAGCTTTTATCTGTAGGAAACTTTAAATTCATTTCACTAAGTATGATTGCTAATGACAGATCCCACGGCTGGCCCGTCTGCTTCAGACCAGAGCACCTGGTACCTCGATGAATCTACGCTGAGTGACAACATCAAGAAAACGCTGCACAAATTCTGTGGCCCCTCTCCTGTTGTGTTCAGGTAATTTTTTTTCTTCGCGTTGGTTGTCCTGGATTTTACATTTGTCGTTAATTATTCCTAATAACAAAAAAACATTTCCCTCCCCTTCAGTCGGAGAAATTCCAGTTTTTTGTACCAAATAACAAATTGAAAATGCAACAAAGTAGAATTCCATCGCGATGCCCATGAATGTCCTGAGCGTTGATTTTTCGCAAGCACTCTTGTCGTATCTCCAGTAATGCCAATTCCACTGTTTCATAAATCATGAGACAAACTCTTAAAAAAATCTCGAGTTTTGGTAAGAAATCGCGAGTTGGTATTTTTGGGGGTTTATAAGCCTCATTAGTGGCTTTATTTAATGTCTCACAGGTCACGCTCTTTACAAAAACTAATATTACTGCATCTGAAAATGCTTTACAAAAAAAGTGTTAAAAATCCCATCCGTTATCGCCACCCTTCGCAAGTTGAGGTAAATGTTCATTAAGAATCGCGATTAATTCGTGAGAGTTGGCATTACTGTATTTCCTTGCTGGGAGTTCAGCAGACGGTGCAAAAATGTTTGTGTTCCAGTGAGCTGCCCTGAGGGTGTGATAGGATATGGATCGTAGGCCTCAATTTCTCCTCCCTTCCCCCGCCCCCCCCTCGCCAACTTTGCAGTGAACTTTGATCTTTGGGAGGGATGAAGCCAGAAACAGCTGTCTTCTCATAAAGAGCGAGCACAAGTCCTGAATTGTGTGTCTCCATCAGCCAGCTCGAGCAGAAGCCCCAAGTGAGGGTTTGCCCGCCCGCCCTTTCACTCGGCAGGACTGGGCATTTAGTATTGTGAGAGGAAATGAGAACTTTTTGGTGTATAATGGCCCGTAATTTCCGATCGGAGGCTTCCGGTGTGCGGAGGCCTCCCATTGGAAAAAAATCTACAAACTTACCCGAGGGCTTCCGAGGTCCGGACACTTCCGATCCTGGGCCTCTCCACAGTCGAAATGCGCAGGGCCCACGTATCCCAGGGGGCGCAGGCGGTTCGCAAGCGTCCCTGGGATCATGTGGGCCAGGCCAGCCAATAGGAGAAGGGAATCTCCCTTCATACTTTTGACAGATAGACCTGTCAAATATATGAATGGAGATCACCCCAAAAACACATCAAAACATTAGATAAATTTTTTTGTAAAAATCATGTTTTTAAAATGAGTTAAAATTACATTAAATTAAATATGTCAAACAGAAATTAAATTTTTTGAAAAAAATAAAGTTTTTTACGGGGCTAAAAATAAACTTACCTTTTTTAAAAGTATTTTTAAATGAGTGGGGAAAATTTTTTTTTTTTAAACTTTTTTAAACTCCTATGCTTTTACCAGGTGTAAGATTTTGAAGTGTTTTCAGCGGGCGGAGGTTGTGCAGAAAGTGGAACCACCACCCCCCCCCCCCCCCCCCCAAATCCAGGGCAGGCAGAGGATCTGTCAAGAGGATTCGTGACGGATCAGAAATGCCGGTTTTCAGCGCATACGCTTCGCATGCCTGAAACCAGCATTTCCGATGTCCCTACGGGTGGGTACACAGCGCGTACCCACCCGTAGGCATCAGAAAATACAGGCCAATGAGTTTGATCAGTAATTTGTGTGCTGGGTTTGTCTTAATAGTGGGCATTTTAAAAAAGGCCAAGCTATTTTAGATTTTTCTCCTCTCCTCCTCGCTGCTCTCTGTCCCTAGCTCCAGTTCGCCAGATCTCGGGCTTTTGCCGATGCCACTCTTCTTCTGACTGCCGGAGAGGTTTGCCTTTTCCGCCCCGCTCAGTAGGTCACTTGACGAGCACCGTCAGATGGCAGGTGGACAATTCGCGGCCAACAGGCTTGGGATGGTGGTTGATTCATTGAGATGCGGCTGGACGCCAACTGGCATATTTTGCAATGAGCCATAAGCAGTGTTTCCGAATGGCTAGACCAGAACATTGGGGAAGGGCGCTGGTTGGGGCCTGTACTACTTTCTGCTTTGTAATCGGGTGCACACTCTAAAAGCTGACAGAAGTTGCATTTCAACAGTGCTTTATCACGTCCTCCAGATGGATCAAAGCACTTCACAGTGAATTACTTTTTGAAGTGTAGTCAAATTGTCAGCTGTGACTCAGTGGGTAGCACCCCCTCCTCTGAGTCAGAAGGTTGTGGGTTCAAGTCCCACTCCAGAGACTTGAGCACATAAATCTAGGCTGACACTCCAGTGCCGCGCCGAGGGAGTGCTGCACTGTCGGAGGTGTCGTCTTTCGGATGAGACGTTAAACTGAGGCCCCGTCTGCTCCCTCAGGTGGACGTAAAAGATCCCACGGCACTATTTCGAAGAAGAGCAGGGGAGTTCTCCCCGGTGTCCTGGCCAATATTTATCCCTCAATCAGCATCACTAAAAACAGATTATCTGGTCATTATCACATTGGTGTTCATGGGAGCTTGCTGTGTGGAAATTGGCTGCCGCGTTTCCCATATTACAACAGTGACTCCACTTCACAAAGTACTCCATTGGCTGTAAAGCACTTTGGGACGTCCGGTGGTGGTGAAAGGCGCTATACAAATGCAAGTCTTTCTTTAATACTGGGTCGCGGCTCCGATGATGTCATCGGGGCATGACATTTGCATGTTAAGTAGGCCCCCGCCTGCCTTTAACAGGAGCCTCATTGATGGGCAAAATCGCCGGCGTTAATAATACGGCAACAGGGAGTACGGTGGGATCGCGCTTTTTGAAGATTTCAGCCCCTTGCCCGACACTTTCCTGCCTGTCCGGGGGAGGGGGTGGGTAATGGGGGAGGCGGTGGGTTTATAATCGAGGCCATTATGTCTACACCTTGTATTTGAAGCAGTCCCACGACAGTGGTTTCTTTAAAACCTCTCTTAGCTACTTGGTAAATGCTCCTCAAAGCAAGGTCGGATGTTGAGTACAGCAGCCATAACCAGGAGACTGGTGCCAGGCCCAAGGCCCACCATTCTCCCAGGCCCGTACAATTTGTACATTTTCAGCTCACATCATGTGGCACTATTAATATTCCAGCAATAAAACTTGAGGGGAGATGCATCCTTCATCACAATAATGCTAAGCTACTAAAATAGACCCTTGAACACAATCTAATTCAAAATGTTCAATTCTACTGGTAATGTTTCCCCATTCTCCATCTGTCCCAGTTATTTCATTTCTACTAATGTAGCCCATGCTAATCTAATCTGACCCATTCTAATTTAACCGAACTCACCCTAATTTAATCCAATCTAAGATTCAGATGTACTGCAGATGAACCTAATCTAATTGAACTCGTCTTATTTTTCTCGGCCATTTTATTCTCAAATGCCACTGTTTATGGCCTGAGTCAGAGTCCTTCTGGTCATGCTATTACAGTGCTATAAATTTCAGATCATACTGGGGTGTAATATAAGTGATATAACACCTCCCAAACCCGCGACCTCTTTCCCCCTAGAAGGACAAGGGCAGCAGGCGCATGGGAACATCACCACCTCCGAGTTCCCCTCCAAGTCACACACCATCCTGACTTGGAAATATATCGGCCGTTCCTTCATCGTCGCTGGGTCAAAATCCTGGAACTCCCTCCCTAACCGCACTGTGGGAGCACCTTCACCACACGGACTGCAGCGGTTCAAGAAGGTGGCTCACCACCACCTTCAAAGATTTTTGGATATTAAGGGAATCAAGGGATGTGGAGATAGGCCAGGAACGTGGAGATGAGGTGGAAGATCAGCCATGATCTTATTGAATGGTGGAGCAGGCTCGAGGGGCCGAATGGCCGACTCCTGCTCCTATTTCTTATGTTCTTAAGGGCAACTAGGGATGGGCAATAAATGCTGGCCTTGCCAGCGACGCCCACATCCGGCAAATGACTAAAAACAAATTACAAATGAACTCCAGATACAAATTTATGTTCCGTTTAATATTTCATGGTGCAACTTTTAAAATTAAAATCTTACTACATTCAGAGCCTTGTATCCACTTAGTCCTTTAGCAAATCTTTTAAAGTCTGCACCCTTCTACTCAGGTACTATTTGGTGGCGATACTCCGTTAACGTTTCAGGTCGATGACCGTTCTGACGTTTAGGCTCAGTTCTGACGAAGGGTCATCGACCTGAAACGTTAACTCTGTTTGTTTCTCTCTCCACAGATGCGGCCTGGCCTGCTGAGTGTTTCCAGCATTTTCTGTTTTTATTCCAGATTTCCAGCATCCGCAGTATTTTGGTTTTATATCAATTGGTGGCTCCAGTTAAAATTCACGTTTGCATTTTCAACTGGGCAATTCGATTCATCGAATGATACAGCACAGGAGGAGGCCATTCGGCCCACCGTGCCTGTGCCGGCTCTCTGAAAGAGCGAGCCAATTAGTCCCGCTCCTCTGCTCTTTCCCCACAGCCCTGCAAATTTTCCCCTCCTCCCCCTCAGCCGGATTGTCCCATTGTTGTAATAACGTGTTTTCTCTCTCACTGCAGTGATGTCAACTCTTTGTATTTATCGTCGACGGAGCCGCCGGCTGCTGCGGAGTGGGCTTGCCTCTTACGACCCCTTCGTGGAAGAGAGCCAGAAGGCATCTGGAATCTTTTATCTATTGTTCGCGAGATGTTCAAACGGCGTGACAGTAACGCGGCTCCCCTTCTCGAAATCCTTACTGATCAGTGCTTGACCTACGAGCAGGTAAGGAGTCGGATAAATTCAGTCCGGTTAAAACACTCGCTGGCGGATTGTGCCCCATTCAATGTCGCCATCATTCGCTACAATCTAGAAAACCCGGGCAAAATGCTCATCCTTGTTTTCAAATCCCTTCATGGCCTCGGCCCTCCCTATCTCTCTAATCTCCTCCAGCCCCACAACCCCCCCGAGATATCTGCGCTCCTCTAATTCTGCCCTCTTGAGCATCCCTGATTATAATCGCTCCACCATTGGTGGCCGTGCCTTCTGTTGCCTGGGCCCTAAGCTCTGGAATTCCCTGCCTAAACCTCTCCGCCTCGCTACCTCTCTCACCTCCTTTAAGACGCTCCTTAAAACCTACCTCTTTGACCAAGCTTTTGGTCACCTGCCCTAATTTATCCTTATGTGGCTCGGTGTCAAATTTTTTGTCTTAAAATACTCCTGTGAAGCGCCTTGGGACGTTTTACTACGTTAAAGGCGCTATATAAATACAAGTTGTTGTTGTAATACAATCATTTGGTGTCGTTGAGCGAGTGGAAAAACCCCACTACCAGGCCTTTATATTGCAACTTCAGTGTGGCAGTGATGCAAAAGTGATGGTATAACTGGCACAGACACGACGGGCCGAATGGCCACCTTTGTGCCGTAAATTTCTGAAGTGCGGCGAGCAGTTTGAGACCTGGCGGAAAAGGCAGTCTCGCTCTTCAGTGTTGCCGCCGCCTGGGGCAGAGCAAAACTTTCTTTTTTTTTCAATTCTTTCACGGGCGTTGCCCATCCCCCTCGAGCAGGTGGCAGCGAGGAATACGACTGAGTGGCTTGCCTGGCCATTTCCGGCAGGCGGTTAAGAGTCACGCATAGGCCAGACCGGGTAAGGGCAGCAGATTTCCTTCCCTAAAGGACCTTGGCGAACCTGATGGGTTTTTACGTCAGTCCGGTAGTTTCATGGTCACCATTACTGATACTAGCTTTTTAATTCCAGATTTATTGAATTGAATTTGGTGGAATTTGAATTCGTGTCTCTGGATCATTAGCCCAGGCCTCTGGATTATTAGTCCAGTAACATAACCACTGTGCTACCGTACCCCCCGGGCCTGCAGGAGATGTCTGGAATCTCTTGCACCACCTGAGCAGAGTTTACTTTGAATATATTGAGTCTGGGGGTGGAGGTTCCTCTCGCCCGTACACTCGAAACATTTACCGACTAGGAGCAGAGGCCTGTCCGCGCAGGTACACCAGGCTGTGGCTCCCTTCCAGCTGGGAGAATTCAAGTCTGTACCAGGCAGTACAAACAAGGTCTCGGACTGGTTGGACTGATCGCATCACAGTCGTGTATAAATGCACCGTTCGTTAACCAGCTGTGTCATTTCTCTAAAGGCAAGCGCACCAGGCAGCCTCGCTTCCCCTATAATTATGCGATCTGATTGGGTGAGTCACCAGGAAGAGAGTACGCCAGCACAAGCCCATAACCGTGCAGTGAAGTACGGTATAACTCAATCATGTTCACTAAAGGTAGTTGCTTCCTTCCCACGTTAGTTTTGAGCTCTCTCTTGTTCTCTGAGACGACAAGGCATTCGCTGAAATTACACCCTGGATTTAGTTTAACAGCATCCTAAAAATCACGGGCCGTGCCAATATTCCTTCCCTGTGGGCAAGGGTTCCACGCCAACAACATAGACTCACGGTTAAAGTAGCATTTAAGAGGTTCCCAACCATGGCCTTGCATAACCTTTGACCTTGCTCCCGTAACCTTTAACCCCCCTCCCATCCCATGTGCTTTGATACCAACGTCTTGACAAACCCAGCACTCTGGAGAAGGAGCTGTGGTACACGTCAACATTGCTGCTGCCCAATAAACTGACTTCCACCCGCCTTGATTATCTTTGAGTCAGAAGGTTCTGGGTTCAAGCCCCACTTCAGGACTTGAGCACATCGTCTAGACT
The DNA here is from genome assembly GCF_052327205.1 of Somniosus microcephalus. Taxonomy (NCBI): domain Eukaryota; kingdom Metazoa; phylum Chordata; class Chondrichthyes; order Squaliformes; family Somniosidae; genus Somniosus; species Somniosus microcephalus. The sequence continues at coordinate 35,987,610 of NC_141015.1, read as the reverse complement.
TGGCACCTCGGTGCTGTTCTGAGGGATTGCTGCGTTGTCGACGGTCCCGTCTTTCAAACGAGACATTAAAAGCTCTGAGGCTCCTTCTGCCTGGTGGACATAAAAGTTAGAATTCGAGCGGGGGTGGGGGGGTTTCTCCTGGTATCCTGGCCAACCCTTATCCCTCAATCGAAACAGACTAACTGGCCATTGGTCTCACTTGCGGTTTGTGGGATCTTGCTGTGCAAAATTTGGCTGTCTTGTTTGCCTACGAAGCGGTGAACCCGCTGTGTGTGACTCCAGTCCCCGGCACCAATGTGGTTGACTCTTAACCTGCCCTGTGAAGTGGCCCAGCGAGCCTCTCCGTTGTCTCAAACCACAGATCAAGCGATGTTGCCTCACTTTTTTTTGGGCCCCCTTTAACAGGCTGGCGCGGTCACTCAAAATTCCGCACGTACGCGCTTTTTCTATTTAAAAGCCGGCTCGCTGGCTGCGTGGGACCTGCAGAGTGCTACGTGGCTGCGCCCCCCCCCCCCCCCCCCCCCGCGCGGCTGAACGGGAAAGCTGAGAGGCTGCAGCCACAGGGACCGCAGTGGTTCGAGAAGAGGGCGGTGGGGGGGTGGTGGCGGTGGGGGACGATGCGGTAAACGCCGATTGTAATCCCGCCACGGCCTCGCACAGATGAACCACAGAAACATAGAAGATAGGAGCAGGAGTAGGCCATTCGGCCCCTCGAGCCTGCTCCGTCATTTAATGAGATCATGGCTGATCATCCAAATTCAGTACCCTGTCCCTGCTTTCTCCCCATATCCCTTGATCCCTTTAGCCTTAAGAAATAGATCTAACTCCTTCTTGAATATATTTAATAAATTGGCCTCAACTGCCTTCTGTGGTAGAGAATTCCACAGGTTCACCACTCTCTGGGTGAAGAAATTCCTCCTCATCTCAGTCCTAAATGGCTTACCCCTTATCTTTAGACTGTGATCCCTGTTTCTGGACTCCCCCGCCATCGGGAACATCCTTCCTGCATCTAGTCTGTCTAGTCCTGTTAGAATTTTATAAGTTTCAATGAGATCCCCTCTCATTCTTCTAAACTCCAGCGAGTATAAGCCCAATCGAGTTTAACGTCAATCTTTAACGCCAAACTCTCGATCGTGCTGCAAACGGGTTAGCCGACGGCTTATTCCGATTTCTTTTCATCTGTAGATAATTGGGTGGTGGTACAGCGTTCGGACCTCCGCTTCGCACAGCAGCGCCAGTGGCCACACGGGCCGCAGTAACGGCCAGTCGGAAGTGGCAGCTCATGCTTGTGCCAGCATGTGCGACGAGATGGTGATTTTATGGAGGCTCGCAGTCCTGGATCCCACCATGAGTCCCCAGAGGTAAATGTTTTTTTTTTGCTATTTATTGAGAAGCCGAGATAACTCCCAAAGCCCGTAGTCCGGGACGCGACCACATTTGAAGAACTAAGCTAACTTTAGTGTCAGCCGTGGCTCAGCTGGTAGCACCCTCGCCTCTGAGTCAGAAGGTTGTGGGTTCGAGTCTCACTCCAGGGACTTGAGCACATAAAGCTAGGCTGACACTGAAACTCCCAGTGCAGTGCTGAGGGAGTGCTGCACTGTCGGAGGTGCCGTCTTTTGGATGAGACGTTAAACCAAGGCCCCGTCTGCCCTCTCGGGTGGATGTAAAAGATCCCATGGCACTATTTCGAAGAAGAGCAGGGGAGTTCTCCCCGGTGTCCTGGGGCCAATGCTTATCCCTCAACCAACATAACAAAAACAGATTATCTGGTCATTATCACATTGCTGTTTGTGGGAGCTTGCTGTGCGCAAAATGGCTACCGTGTTTCCCACATTACAACAGTGACTCCACTTCATAAAAGTACTTCATTGGCTGTAAAGCGCTTTGAGACGTCCGGTGGTCATGAAAGGCGCTATAGAAATGCAATACTTTTTCTTTCTTTAACTCAAAGTTGTAGTTATTTCGAACTTGGATTTTAAAATAAAGGCCGACATTCTCTTCTGACCTGGATGGTGGTGATTTTTTGTTTATTTAACGCCCAGTGTTGCAGCCAATGGACTGAGCCGAAAGAAAGACAACCGAAGCTGCCTTTTGAAAGCTCGGACGAGAAAGCAGTAACGCCATTTCCTAGAACTCTAACCTCCAGTGCTTGAATGAAAAGAAAGACTTGAAACACTTGCACCTCTATCGCACCTTCCCCAACCTGCGGACGCCCCAAGGCGCTTTACAGTCAAAGAAGTACTTTTGAAGTGTAGTCACTGTAGCAATGAAGAGTTCCAAGTATAAAAATACTCTTTAAGTACTGAAGTACAAAGGGATCTGGGGGTCCTGGTGCACGAAACTCAAAAGGTTAGTATGCAGGTGCAGCAAGTGATTAAGAAGGCCAATGGAATGCTGGCTTTCATTGCTAGGGGGATAGAATATAAAAATAGGGAGGTATTGCTTCAGTTGTACAAGGTATTGGTGAGACCGCACCTGGAATACTGCGTACAGTTTTGGTGTCCATACTTAAGAAAAGACATACTTGCTCTCGAGTCAGTACAAAGAAGGTTCACTCGGTTAATCCCGGGGATGGACATATGAGGAGAGGTTGAGTAGATTGGGACTCTACTCATTGGAGTTCAGAAGAATGAGAGGCGATCTTATTGAAACATATAAGATTGTGAAGGGGTTGGATCGGGTGGATGCGGGGAGGATGTTCCCGATGTTGGGTGAAACTAGAACTAGGGGGCATAGTCTTAGAATAAGGGGCTGCTCTTTCAAAACTGAAATGAGGAGGAACTACTTCACTCAGAGGGTGGTAGGTCCATGGAATATGCTGCCCCAAAAAGCTGTAGAAGCTACATCATTACATAAATTTAAAACAGAAATAGACAGTTTCCTAGAAGTAAAGGGAATTGAGAGTTACGGGGAGCGGGCAGGAATTTGGACATGAGTCTAGGTTCGGATCGGTCATGGCCCTGTGGGTAGCGGAGCGGGCCCAGGGGCCGAGTAGCCTGATCCTGCTCCTATTTCGTGTGTCTAATTCTGTTAGATTCAGGAGATGGTTCTAGGATAGTGGATTGGCGGTTAGGATCAGATCGGCCATGATCTTATTGAATGGCGGAGCAGGCTCGAGGGGCCGATTGGCCTACTCCTGCTCCTATTTCTTATGTTCTTATGTCTCAATTTTGAAAGCTTTCCATGTTTTTTTTTATATCTATCCATCCCTCTCCCTAACATCTGTCCGCGGCTGAACCACACTGTTCGCAACCTTGGTGTCATATTTGACCCTGAAGTGAGTTTCCGACCACATATCTGCGGCATAACTAAGACCGCCTATTTCCACCTCCGTAACATCGCCCATCTCCGCCCTTGCCTCAGCTCATCCGCTGCTGAAACCCTCATCCATGCCTTCGTTACCTCTAGACTTGACTATTCCAACGCACTCCCTGGCCGGCCACCCACGTTCCACCCTACGTAAACTTGAGGTCATCCAAAACTCTGCTGCCCGTGTCCTAACTCGCACCAAGTCCCGTTCACCCATCACCCCCTGTGCTCGCTGACCTACACTGGCGCCCGGTTAAGCAACGCCTCGATTTCAAAATTCTCATAATTGCTCAACCATTGGCGGCCGTGCCTTCAGCTGCCTGGGCCCTAAGCTCTGGAATTCTCTCCCTAAACCTCTCCGCCTCTCTACCTCTCTCTCCTCCTTTAAGACGCTCCTTAAAACCTACCTCTTGACCAAGCTTTTGGTCACCTGCCCTAATTTATCCTAATGTGGCTCGGTGTCAAATTATTTTTTTGTCTTACAATTCTCCTCCGCAACACCATGGGACATTTTACTACGCTAAAGGTGCTATATCAATACAAGTTGTTGTTATATCCGTTTATGGGATGTGGGCGTCGCTGGCAAGGCCAGCATTTATTGCCCATCCCTAATTGCCCTTGAGGAGGTGGTGGCGAACCGCTGCAGTCCGTGTGGTGAAGGTACTCCCACAGTGCTGTTAGGGAGGGAGTTATAGGATTTTGACCCAGTGATGATGAAGGAACGGCCGATATACTTCTAACTCAGGATGGTGTGTGACTAGGAGAGGAACTTGGAGGTGGTGGTGTTCCCATGCGCCTGCTGCCCTTGTCCTTCTAGGTGAAAGAGGTCATGGGTTTGGGAGGTGCTGTCGCAGAAGCCTTGCCGAGTTGCTGGAGTGCATCTTGTAGATGGTACACACTGCAGCCACGGTGCGCCGGTGGCGGAGGGAGTGAATGTTTAAGGTGGTGGATGGGGTGCCAATCGAGCGGGCTGCTTTGTTCTGGATGGTGTCGAGCTTCTTGAGTGTTGTTGGAGCTGCACTCATCCAGGCAAGTGGAGAGTATTCCATCACACTCCTGACTTGTGCCTTGTAGATGGTGAAAAGGCTTTGGGGAGTCGGGAGGTGAGACACTCGCCACAGAATACCCAGCCTCTGACCTGCTCTTGTTGCCACAGTATTTATGTGGCTGGTCCAGTTAAGTTTCTGGTCAATGGTGACCCCCAGATGTTGATGGTGGGGGATTTGGCGATGGTAATGCTGTTGAATGTCAAGGGGCGGTGGTTAGACTCTCGCTTGTTGGAGATAGTCATTGCCTGGCACTTGTGTGGCGCGAATGTTACCTTCCACTTATCAGCCCAAGCCTGAATGCCATCCAGGTCTTGCTGCATGCGGGCATGGATTGCTTCATTATCTGAGGAGTTGCGAATGGCACTGAACACTGTGCAGTCATCGGCAAACATCCCCATTGCTGACCTCTCTGACCTGATGTGACCTCCTAGACCACCAATCGCTCCACCATTGGCGGCCATGCCTTCAGCTGTCGAGGCCCTAAGTTCTGGACCTCCCTCGCTAAACCTCTCCGCCTCGCTACCCCTCTCTCCTCCTTTTAAGACGCTCCTTAAAACCTACCTCTTTGACCAAGCTTTTGGTCACCTGCCCTAATATCTCCTTATGTGGCTCGGTGTCAAATTTTGTTTTATAAGGCTCCTGTGAAGCCTCTTGGGACGTTTTACTACGTTAACGGTGCTATATAAATACAAGTTGTTGTTGTTGGACTGGTTTCGATCGCCTGAGTGAGGGGGTGGGAGAGGAATTTTCCAGCGTTATTTCTCCCTTATTGACCCTGGGATTTTTCCTGTGTTTTTTGCCTATCCGAGGAGATTACATGGCTAGGGGGGGTGTGTGGGGGTTGGAGAAGAGAAGGGAGGAAGTGTTTAGTCATGTGCACCGGCCATCACGAGTGTGGGGCAGGCTTGATTTACCAGCTGGTCTTTTCCTGCCCGTCAGTTTTCGGGTGTTCGGAGGCAGGGAAGTGTTGCGCGGTTTAAGCGCAGGCCTTTGTCAAGCTGCAGTTGGTGCGAGACCGCCTGTGGAAGGGGGACCTCACCCCTCAGGGGCTTTACTGCTCTCGGCAGTTGTGTGAATTCTACAGCTGCTGTTACACTAATGTGCACCAAAGCAACTTTGCTTCGAAGCAATAGTAGCATAAATGCAGACTTGGAGACTCCAGTGCTGAACAGATTGGGGCTGTTAAAATGTGCACACTTAAAAATAGCCATCCATCTGCAAAAGAACTGCTCAAATCACACAAAAAGCTGGTTACACACAGACTGCACTGTTGCAAAGGAGCAGAAGGAGGCCATTCGAGCCTGTTCCGCCATTCAATGAGATCATGGCCGATCTGGGACCTAACTCCATCTACCTGCCTTTGCCCCATATCCCTTAATACCTTTGGTTAACAAAAATCTATCAATTTCAGATTTAAAATTAACAATTGATCTAGCATCAATTGCCGTTTGCGGAAGAGAGTTCCAAACTTCTACCTCCCTTTGTGTGTAGAAGTGTTTCCTAATTTCACTCCTGAAAGGTCTGGCTCTAATTTTTAGACTGTGCCCCCTAGTCCTAGACTCCCCAACCAGCGGAAATAGTTTCTCTCTATCTACCCGATCAGTTCCCCTTAATATCTTGAAAACTTCGATCAGATCACCCCTTAACCTTCTAAACTCCGGGGAATACAACCCTAGTTTGTGTAATCTCTCCTTGTAATTTAACCCCTGGAGTCCAGGTATCATTCTGGTAAACCTACGCTGCACTCCCTCCAAGGCCAATATATCCTTCCTAAGCTGTGGTGCCCAGAACTGCATTCTTTCTCTGAATACAGCGGGACTTCCTTTGCACGACGCAAAATCGGCTTTAAAACTTGCTGTGGCTTTCGATTTGTTCGTTGATTGTCACGTTTCCTTTGCAGGAGGAAAGAACTTTGCTCGCAGCTGAGGCAGTGGCACCTGAAGGTGATCGAGATCGTCAAGAGAGGCCAGCATCGCAAGTCGCTGGACAAGCTCTTCCAAGGCTTCAAGCCGGCGGTGGAGGCTTGCTACTTCAGCTGGGAGGAGGCGTTCCCCGTTCCGGGCATCACCTATAACAGCGCCGAGAAAAAGAGTAGCTTCTGCTGGGCCAAGGCGACGCAGCTCAGGAGCAGCAAGGGTTGCGGGGACGCGCAGACCGCTGACCCGGCCCGTGAGGCTGGCGGGACGGCGCCGCCCAAGGCCCAAGGGCCAGAGGCCGCCGGGGCGAAGCCGGCACCCGACGACAAAAGCAGGAGCCCGCTGGAAATAGCCGTCCGGCCAAAGGACAGCGCGGCGAAAAGGAAAGCGGCCTCCGACGGGTCGCGGGGCAACCTGAGCCGGGCGTCGGTCGAGGGCGACAAGCCCGCCTACAAGTCGAGCGGCGGCAACAAATGTAAACTACCTCAGGGGAAATGCTCCGCCGGCAAACACTCAGGGAAACGCAGGACCAGCAGCGAGGACAGCTCGCTGGAACCCGACCTGGCGGAGCTCGGCCTGGACGACGGGAACCTTGCACTGGGGGCCGAGGCCTGCAACACTTTCGACCTGTATGACGGGCCGGCCGGCCGCTACAAGGATTTGTACCCGGATGAGAATGAAGGTTTCTTTGGCGAGAGTTTTGATCCCGAAACGAACAGCCCGGCCGCCAAAGGGCAGAGCGGAGAGCCGGCGGAGGAAGTGAGCAACGGGGAGCGCGATGCCCTGGCAGAGACTGACTCCTTATCCAAAACGCTGGGCCCGGAAGCTGCCGAAAGCCCTGCTGTGGGAGAGGACGACTATCAGGTCTACTACCTTAATCCACAGGAAGAGGCTAAAGAAGAGGAAAAGCAAGAGGGAAGTAATGAAGAGGAGCAGGACATCTTTGCTGGTTTAAAGCCACTTGAGCAAGAGAGTAGGATGGAGGTAAATGCTTTTTTTTTCCCCAATAAGAAATAAGGCGCTAATGGGGCGCTAATCAACTAGCGCCTGGGCGCGGCGCCGCTAACGCCTCCCGCGAAATTCAGCGGGAGGTTAGAGGGCAGCGCCCCGGCTGTAATGTTGGGTTACCGCCGGATGCTATGTCCACCGGGGTCAGGGGGGGGCCTACCTGCGGCCGGGGCGGCGCTAGTTAAAGGGGAGGTGGCGGGCGGCCATTTTTGTTGCTGGCCGCCTGCCATCACCTGCCCCCCAGTTGCTGTCCCCCCCCCCCCCCCCCCCCCCCCCCACGCGGGCTTCTGGCTGCTCTCTCCGTGAGCCCGGCACTCCTCTTGAGTACCGAGCTCGTTTGACGGCACTCCCGATCCCTGGTGGCCCAGCTGGGCGCCGGGACGTGCTGCGCCAGGCGCCCCCCCCCCCCCCCCCAAAGGGGGCGCTACCCAATTTTTACCCCACAATCTTTGACCTTTGGCCCGCCAATATGGTAGTGTAGTGGTTATAGTGCGGAACTCGCAGCCCAGAGGTCGTGGGTTGAAATTCTATCCTGGGTAGTCATGAAACAGAACTTAAATCAGAAAAATGACCACAAATGTTTCCAGAGTGTTGTTTAAAAAAAAAAAAGCCAGCTGGTTCAGTAATGTCCTTCAGGGAAGGGAACATGCCACCCCTCCCTGGTCTGGCCTACACGGACTCCAATCCCCACACTCTTGCTGACCCTAATCCTATCTGAAGAGACCCAGCAAACCACTCGGTTGTAAAAACATTTCTCTCTCAGTTTTTGGAGAGGCTGTCCCCCACAAAGACTGCAGCGGTTCAAGGTCGCAGCCCACCACTGCTTCAGGGCAACTTGGGATCAGCAGTAAACGCTAAAGCCACTCACTCCCTAAAAAGAAATTTAAAAAATAAATTACTGCACTATTGAGACTGAGCTGCTCAGTCTGATAAGGTCCTTTTGGCTTGAGCACAAAGGGGGAGAAATTGGGTTGCTTTGTGCCCTGAGGGGGCGTTAGCGGGGCGGCGCAAAGCCCCTAGCGCCCGGGGGCGGTGCTGCTAACGCCTCCCGTGAAATTCAGCGGGAGATTAGCGGCGCTGCGCCTCCGGCGATGACGTTATTGCCGTGTGCAGCGCCCCAGCCGCAAACTTGGCTCACGCCCCCTGACCTATCGCCTGACGCCATGTCCGACAGGGTCACAGGATGACGTGTTTGCGGCCGCGGCGGCACTAATTAAAGGCGAAGTGCCGGGCAGACATTTTTTTGGGGGCCGCCTGCCGGCACCTGCCCCCTCTGGCCTCCTCGCCGGAAGGGTGCCGGCCGCGATCGGTCAGCCGGGCGCTCCTCTTGAGCACCAGGCTCTCTTCCCGGCATCCCGCTCCCCGGTGGTCCAGCGGGGCCCCAGTGCGCGCTGTGCTAGGCTCCTCCCCTTTAATCAGGGGAGGGAGGCCTGCAGTATCGTGGCGCTACGTGCCGACAGGCGTGGCGCTGTTGCACGTAATGCCGCGATATTGAATGGTAGCGCCCCAGGAAGGAGGGGGAGCGCTTCCAGTAGCCCTGTCTCCTGCTTCGGGCGCTACCATTCAATTTCCGGCGCGGGAGCGCTAATATTTCGGGGCGCTAAAAGTAGCGTCCTGGCGAAGTTAGCGCCCCAAAGGGGGCGGGAGCCAATTTTCCCCCCCCAAATGTTTAAGTTAGCTGACCTTAGTCAGGGCAGAATAAGGAGGGCTACAATCGGTTTTGGTGTCCTCCGGACGGAAGTGAGAGGAATCAGGATTCTTGCCCTTGATGCTATCCAGTGATCTTTACTGGAAGATACGCCTTTGGGGGGATGGTGGGATGTAGCTCAGCCTTGGTGGCCAACAAGCTGAAGTACCCCACTTTCACTCAATGGTCACATCAAAGAAACACCACTTAGGTAAGGTAGAGGAGAACCTTGGTTAGACCACACCTGGAGTACTGCCTACAATTCTGGCCACCTTATAAAAAGGATATAGAGGAACTGGAGAGGGTGCAGAGAAGATTTACAAGGATGATACCAGAAATGTGAGGGTATACACATCAGGAAAGGATGAACAGGCTGGGTCGAAAAGAGAAGGCTGAGGGGTGACCTAATAGAGGTCTTTAAAATTAAGAAAGGTTTTGAGTGGATACAGAGAGATTGTTTCCACTTATGTAGAAGAGCAAAATTAGAGGCCATCAATATTAAAGGGGCCGCGTGCACCCCAAAAAAAAATTAAAGTGAACGTTGATTGTTTGGGCGTTCCAGGATTTTGACACAGTGCCGGTGAAAGAACAGACGATATTTGTCCAAGTCAGGATGGTGTGTGACCTGGAGGGGAACTTGGAGCTGGTGGTGTTCCCATGCGCCTGCTGCCCTTGTCCTTTTAGGTGGAAGAGGTCGCAGGTTTGGGAGGTGCTGCCGAAGAAGCCTTGGCGAGTTGCCGCAGTGCATCTTGTAGATGGTACACACTGCAGCCACGGTGCTGTCTCCAGCCGTTTGTGTTGATATTTTTCATCTTAATGATGAAAAAGAACTATCCTGTGGCAAACAGAAAATGCTGGAAATACACAGCAGATCAATCGGCGTCTATAAAGAGTAAAGACAAGTTCTGGCCGTTCAAGTCTAAAGTTCTGATGAGGTGTTTCAGATTTCCAGCATTTGTCGTTTTTCTTTATTTACTTGATGGTCTTTTTTTCCCCAACCCTCTTGTGACTGAGCCTTAGACCAGTAACCTGCACTGGACACCTTGAAGCAAGTGGCTAAATACCAGTCCCCTGTGTTGGGGTATGCACCAGAACTCTGCATTTTGCTCTTGTATCTCGCTTGCAGTAATTCTCAAATTGTGAGTGAAGGTCATGAGTTGGGAGGATTGAGTGATGTTCTGGGTTAAGCCCACAGGGTCCTCTTGTTGTACGAGGCCCCTTGGGTCGGAGCGATCATAATATGATCGCGTTCTTCATTAAGATGGAGAATGAAGTAGTTGACTCAGATTCTAGGGTCCTGAATTTAAATAAAGGAAACTACGATGGTATGAGGCGCAGGTTGGGTAGGATGGATTGGGGAATGTCACTCAAAGGGTTGACGGTGGATAGGCAATGGCAAACATTCAAAGACCGCATGGATGAACTACAGAATTTGTTCATCCCAGTTTGGCATAAAAATAAAACAAAAAAGGTGACTCAACCGTGGCTAACAAGGGAAATTAGGGATAGCATAAGATCCAAGGAGAGGACATATAAATTGGCCAGAAAAAGCAGTAAACCTGAATATTGGGAGCAGTTTAGGATTCAACAAAGGAGGACAAAGGGATTAATTAAGAAGGGGAAAATAGAATATGAGAGTAAGCTTTCAGGGAACATAAAAACTGACTGTAAAAGCTTTTATAGATATGTGATGAAGAGAAAAAGATTGGTGAAGTCAAGCGTAGGTCCCTTGCAGTCAGAATCAGGGGAATTTATAATGGGGAACAAAGAAATGGCTGACCAATTAAATACATACTTTGGTTCTGTCTTCACAAAGGAGGACACAAATAACCTCCCAAAGATGCCGGGGAACATAGGGGCTAATGAAAGGGAGGAACTGATAGAAATCAGTATTTGTAAGGAAATGGTGTTAGGGAAATTGATGGGATTGAGGGCCGATAAATCACCAGGGCCTGATGATCTACATCCTAGGGTACATAAGGAAATGGCCCTAGAAATAGTAGATGCATTGCTGGTCACCTTCCAACATTCGATGGAATCTGGAACAGTACCCATGGATTGGAGGGTAGCTAATGTTACCCCACTATTCAAAAAAGGTGGTAGAGAGAAAACCGGGAATTACAGACCGGTAAGCCTGACATCGGTAGTGGGGAAAATGCTAAGAGTCCATTATAAAAGATGTAATAGCAGAGCACTTGGAAAACAGTGACAGGATCGGACAAAGTCCATGGATTTACAAAAGGTAAATCGTGCTTGACTAATCTACTGGAATTTTTTGAGGATGTAACTGGTAAAATAGATAAGGGAGAACCAGTGGATGTGGTGTATTTGGACTTTCAGAAGGCTTTTGATAAGGTCCCGCATAAGAGATTAGCGTGTAAAGTTAAGGCACATGGGATTGGGGGCAAGGTATTGACTTGGATAGAGAACTGGTTGGCAGACTGAAAGCAAAGAGTTGGAATAAACGGGTCTTTTACCGAGTGGCAGGCAGTGACTAGTGGGGTACCGCAGGGATCGGTCCTTGGACCCCAGCTATTCACAATATATATTAATGATCTAGACAAGGGAACTAGATGTAATATCTCCAAATTTGCAGACGACACAAAGCTGGGTGGGAGTGTGTGCTGTGAGGAGGATGCCGAGAAACTCCAGGATGATTTGGATAGCTTGGGTGATTGGGCAAAGACATGGCAGATGCAATATAACGTGGATAAATGTGAGGTTATCCACTTTGGTGGCAAAAACAGGAAGGCAGATTATTATCTGAATGGCAATAGATTGGGAGAAGGGGAAGTGCAACGAGACCTGGGTGTCCTTGCGCACCAGTCGCTGAAGGTAAGCATGCAGGTGCAGCAGGCGGTTAAGAAGGCAAATGGTATGTTGGCCTTTGTAGCGAGAGGGTTTGAGTACAGGAACAAGGATGTCTTACTGCAGTTGTACAGGGCCTTGGTGAGACCACACCAATGAGGTACTTTTGAAGTGTAGTCACTAGGAGATCTGGCAGCCGATTTGTGCACAGCAAGCTCCCACAAACAGCAATATGATAATGACCAGATAATCTGTCTTTGTGATGTTGATTGAGGGATAAATATTGGCCAGGACACCGGGGATAACTCCCCTGCTCCTCTTCGAAATAGTGCCGTGGGATCTTTTACATCCACCCGAGGGAGCAGACGGGACCTCGATTTAACGTCTCATCCGAAAGACGGCACCTCCGACAGTGCAGCACTCCCTCAGCACTGCACTGGGAGTGTCAGCCTGGATTTTTGTGCTCAAGTCTCTGGAGTGGGGACTCGAACCCACGGTCTTCTGACTCGGAGACGTGAGTGCGCTGCCCACTGAGCCTCTGGCTGACATCTAATAGACGTGCGTTCTGAAAGATGTGCTAGTGTAGTCAGTGATTTGGTAAAAGACTGTCTCTGTTTACGGTGCCGAGTTTCATCCAGCTCTTGGTTGATTATTGCGGGTCTAATGGAAGCCTCTTGTTCTCTAGGTATTGTTTGCCTGTGCGGAGGCCCTTTACGCCCACGGCTACAATAACGAAGCGTGTCGACTGGCCATTGACCTTGCCCGAGACCTCTTGGCCAATCCTCCGGATCTGAAGGTGGAACAGCCTCAAACAAAGGTGAAAAAATGCTTTGATGTTTGATTGATTCCAGTGGAAGGGGCGCTGCTTTTGTTTTATTGTGAATTTTTTTGGAAAGAAGCGCAGGTTAAGTTCTTTCCACAAGCATTGTGTTCTGCGTTTTTAATGACTGTGAATCCACTTAGAGTCTATGGGCTGGATTTTCCAAGCCCCGAGGAGGCGGGACTGCCGGTAAAGTTGCAGGATTTGGGGGTGGCTGGCAAACCCGCCCCCAGCCCGCCTCCGTGCCCTCTTGCCAGGAGGCGGGAAGCCACCCTGCCCCGGGTCCCATCTCCTCAAGGTGGGAAAGGGATTAAAGCCTATTGACTGCCTGTTAACAGGTAGAAAATAGGATTATCCCCATTTTTCGTTCTGAAGTTCAGGCTTCCCGACCTCGGGGAACCCCGCCAGGGTGCAGGGGTCGGAGGGGTCTGAAAGTGCAATGTAGAGGTGAGTGATGGGTGCAAGTGTGGAGTGGTAAGTATGTGAGGTGAGTGTAAAGTGTTAGAAAAATGTTCACTTACCTTTGTTTCTGCCTTCAGCCGCTGCGGAGCCGGAGTCCCGACATCTCCATTGTAGATTTCACAGAATGGCTGTTGAATCCTCCAAACCAACAGCCAGGTGATTTCTGCAAAGTTGAAAGGTTTGATGAGTCCTGAACACGAGGACTCATCAAACTACACAGAATGTCAGTGTTTGACAGCTTCACAGAGCTGTCAAACGCTGACATTCCTTCTTTCAAAAGTTCTTGACAGATAGCACGTCAGATGTTGACGTGCTCTGTCACTGACTTCCCCCTAATTGGCCTGCTGAGCCCACCGGGCAGGCTTAACCAGGTCAATCAGGGGAAAATCCCACTGGTTGGCCAGAAGCTGATGGAGGCGGGACATTGAGCCGACAAGCAGTAGTCCTGCCTCCAACTCGTCTCCGTTGAGAAAATCCAGCCCATTGAGTCATAACGGCACAGAAGGAGGCCATTCAGCCCATCGAGTCCATGCCGGCTCTCTGTAGAGCAATCAAAATATGATGGACACTAAATAGGTTCACACACATAATTGGAATTTTTTAAAAAGTGCACAATATCATTTATATTGCAGCTCATAGATACAGCACAGAAGGAGGCCATTTAACTAATCGTGCCTGTGGTCATGCTATCCAATTATTTCCACTCCCCTGGTCTTCCCCCGCCCCCATAGCCCTGTAAATTTTTTCCCTTCAAGTATTTATCCAATTCTCTTTTGAATGTTACGGCCTGACGAGGGAGGAGGCATTGCTGGATCTGGTTCTGGGGAATGAGGTCGGTCAAGTGGAGCAAGTGTCAGTAGGTGAACATTTAGGGAACAGTGATCATAGTATCATAAGGTTTAGATTAGCTCTGGAAAAGGACAGGGCGCAATCTAGAGTAAAAATGTTGAACTGGGGAGGGCCAATTTCAGTGGGGTGAGAACGGATCTGGCCCGGGTAAACGGGAATCAAATATTGGCAGGCAAAATTGTAATGGAACTGCCTTTAAAGAGGAAATAGTTCAGGTACAGTTGAGGTACATTCCCACTAGGGAGATTTCTAGAATTCTATAACAACTTGCATTTATATAGCGCCTTTAACGTAGTAAAACGTCCTAACGGGGCTTCACAGGAGCATTCTTAAACAAAATTTGACACCGAGCCACATAAAGAGATATCGGGACAGATGATCAAAAGCTTGGCCAAAGAGGTAGGTTTTGAGGAACAACTTCAAGGGGGAGAGAGAGGCGGAGAGGTTTAGGAAGAGAGTTCCAGAGCTTAGGCCCCAGGCAGCTGAAGGCACGGCCGCCAATGGTGGAGCAATGGAAATCGGGGTTTGGTGCGCAACAGGCCAGAATTGGAGGAGCGTAGAGCTCTTGAAGGATTGTAGAGTTGAAAGAGGTTGCAGAGAGGGGGAGGGGGCGAGGGCATGGAGGGATTTGAACACGAGGATGAGAATTTTAAAATTGAGGCGTTCCCGGACTGGGAGCCAATGCACTATATATCAGCGGGACCTGATCGAGGTATTTAAGATTATGAAAGGGTTTGCTTGGGTAGAATTAAAGAAAATGTCTCCACTTGTGGGCGAGTCCAGAACTAGGAGCCATCAATATAAGAGTGTCACTAATAAATCCAATTGGGAATTCAGGAGAAACCTCTTTTCCCCAGAGAGTGGTGAGAATGTGGAACTCGCTCCCACAGGGAGTGGTTGAGGCGACTAGCATAGATACATTTAAGGGGAAGCTGGATAAACACATGAGGGAGAAAGGAATAGAAGGATATGGTGATGGGGTGAGAGAGATGCAGAGGGGTGGGAGGAGACTGGTGTGGAGCATAAACACCGGCACGGACCAGTTGGGCCGAATGGCCTCTTTCTGTGCTGTAGACTCGAGGTAACTCTATATCCATATAATAAAGCATAGTTACTTGTGGCAGTACTGTGAATAGATGTATTAATATATCGGTGATGATCTGATCTAGGAAATAGACTTCTTAATTGCTGCCACCGCAAGTGATGGATGTGGTGCCACCAGCACGTCACCCTTACGTTCCACAGCTTGAAATGCTGCCTACAGATACTCCAACTGTGGAATGACAAAACCTATAATCTAACTGTGCTGTGGGCAGTGTGGGAGGCTAAAAATAGCAGATAACACTCGGCGTGTTTGGATAAAAATTATAGCAATGCAGCTTAAGTGACGTGATGTGAACTTACTGAGTTGTTGTTTTGGTTCAGATGCTTTTTACTTTTGGAAACATTTAAGGGTAATTGGCAAAAGGACCAAAAGGGGAGATGAGGAGAATTTTTTTTTTTTTTTACACAGCGAGTTGTTGCGATCTGGAATGCGCTGCCTGAAAGGGCGGTGGAAGCAGATTCAAGTGAACAGGTTATGCAATTTGTAGAGTATGTAAAGTGACTTTGTAAATAGTTTGTTATATTTAAAGGTGATTGGCAAAAAAGCCAGAGGGGAGATGAGGAAACATCTTTTTTTTTACTTGGTGAGTTGTTGTGATCTGGAACGCGCTGCCTGAAAGGGTTGGTGGGGAGCAGATTCAATAGTAACTTTCGAAAGGGAATTGGATAAATAGTTGAAAAGGAAAAGTTTGCAGGGCTACGGGGAAAGAGCAGGGGGAGCGGGACTAATTGGAGAGCTCTTTCAAAGAGCCGGCACAGGCACGATGGGCCGAATGGCCTCCTTCTGTGCTGTATCATTCTGTTAATCTTAACTGGAACGCTGGAAGCACTGAAAACACAGCATGCCGTGGGCTGGTCAAGGCCAAGTCTTCCTTCATTCTACCTTTGATGTTGACCGTGTTTGGTTTTTCTTCGTCTACAGTTTTAGGTTTCGACATTGACTGCATTACACGGGACGTTGTATACTGTGGTTAGGAGGTGCACTGACATGCACTCAGTTGACCTCTAGCGAGAGATATTAATTGAGAGGATGTCAAAAGCTGTTTGAAAGCCATTGAACAGATTTGGAAAATAAATTGGGGCAATTCATTCCCATGGATCAGTAGTTGTGTGCAACAGATTCCCAGAGTGTTTTTTTTTCTTGGATCGATGTATGTCGAGAAGCGGAATTGAGAGTGGTGGGCGCATAGGGCACTGCTTTATTATTTTTTTCGGGGGTAATGGGGAAAAGAACTTGGTGATGGTCAAAGTAGGCAATCGACAGGCGGAATGGGGAATAGGGACAAGTCCATGATGGGCTCATTATACCTGGATTCTGTGTAGAATGGGCCCAGAACCAGGGGTCCCAGTCTCAGGATAAGGGGTCGGCCATTTAGGACTGAGATGAGGAGAAATTTCTTCACTCAGAGGGTGGTGAACCTGTGGAATTCTCTACCCCAGAGGGCTGTGGAGGCTCAGTCATTGAGTATATTTAAGGCTGAGATTGATAGATTTTTGGACTCTAGGGGAATCGAGGGATATGGGGATCGGGCGGGAAAGTGGAGTTGAGGTTGAGGATCAGCCATGGTCTTATTGAATGGCGGAGCAGGCTCAAGGGGCCGTATGGCCGACTCCTGCTCCTATTTCTTATGTGCAGAATGGCTTTTTTTCACCCTAGACAACGTTCTCATGTAGAATTTTATTTTAAAATATTGAAGTCTTAACATGAATGTAGGAAGTATGATTAAGAAGTTTGCAGATGATACAAAAGTTGGCCGTGTGTTTGATAATGGAGAAGAAGGCTGCAGACTGCAGGAAGATATCAATGGACTGGTCAGTTGGGCAGAATAGTGGCAAATGGAATTCAATCTGGAGAAGTGTGAGGTAATGCATTTGGGGAGGGCTAACAAGGCAAGAGAATACACTATAAATGGTAGGACACTGAAGTGCAGAAGATCAGAGCGATCTTGGGGTGCATGTCCACAGATCCCTGAATGTAGCAGGACAGGGAGATAAGGTGGTTAAGAAGGCATACAGGATACTTGCCTTTATTAGCCGAGGCATAGAATATAAGAGCAGGGAGGAACTTTATAAAACACCAGTTAGGCCGCAGCTAGAATACTGCATGCAGTTCTGATCACCACATTACAGGAAGGATGTGATTGCACTAGAGAGGGTGCAGAGGAGATTTATGAGGATGTTGCCTGGGCTGGGGAATTTTAGCTGTGAGGAGAGATCGGACAGGCTGGGGTTGTTTTCTTTGGAAGCTGAGGGGAGACCTGATTGAGGTGTGTAAAATTATGAGGGGCCTAGATAGACTGGGCAGGAAGGACCTATTTCCTTTAGCAGAAGGGTGAATAACCAGGGGGCAGAAATTTAAAGTAATTGGTCAGAGGTTTAGAGGGGAGTTGAGGAGAACTTTTTTCACCCAGAGGATGGTGGGGGTCTGGAACTCACTGCCTGAAAGGGTGGTAGAGGCAGAAACTCTCATCACATTTAAAAAGTACTTGGATATGCACTTGAAGCACCGTAACCTACAGGGCTACGGACCAAGAGCTGGAAAGTGGGATTAGGGTGGATGCTCTTTGTCGGCCGGCACGGACACGATGGGCCGAATGGCCTCCTGTGTGGTAAATTTCTATGATTCGATGAACAATGAATAAGTATGTTTGTTTCTCTTTCAGGGCAAGAAGAACAAAGTTCCGACTCACAAGCAGACACTAACAGCTACCAATACCCTGGCGAAAGCTGCCTTCTTGTTGATAGTCCTCAGCGAGAGGCAGGAGCTCCACAACCTGGCCTACAGCATCGGAATGTTTTCTCTAGAACTGCAGAGACCACCAGCATCAACGAAAGCCCTGGAGGTGAGGAAGGGTTAAGAGACAAATACTGTAATCTACCTTTTTTATTTTATAGTGAAATACAGATCAAGGCCAGGAATTTCCTTGGAGCTGCTGCCCACCCTCCCCTCCGACCCCGACCCCGTAGCTTCGCCAGAAGGGGAGCGTAAACCCTGGTTCGTGTGCGTGGATGAGGTTTACGCCGCACACCGGTTGAAGTCTCGGCGGTCGGGCGAGAGCCTCTCTGAAGAAATTCCTGGCTGAAGTGTCTGTCTCCTGAATCATCATCTCCATCTTAGGCAGTCCCTCGGAACCGAGGATGACTTGCTTCCACATTAAAAATGAGTTCTCAGGTGACTGATGAGTCCAATGCGGGACCTACAGTCTCTGTCACAGGTGGGGCAGACGGTGGTTGAAGGGGGCGGGTGGGTGGGGTGCTTGGGTTGACGTGCGCTCCTTGCGCTGCCTGCGCTTGGCTTCCGCTTGCTCCCGGCGAAGAGACTCGAGGTGTTCGGCGCCTTCCCGGATGCTTCTCCTCCACTTTGTGCGGTCTTGGGCCAGGGATTCCCAGGTGTCGGTGGGGATGTTACACTTTTTCAAGGAGGTTTTGAGGGTGTCCTTGAAGCGTTTCCTCTGCCCACCTGGGGCTCTCTTGCCGTGTCGGAACTCTGAGTAGAGCGCTTGTTTTGGGAGTCTCGTATTGGGAATGCGGACAATGTGACCCGTCCATTGGAGCTGATCGAGCGTGGTCAAAGCTTCGATGCTGGGGATGTTGGCCTGAGCCTGAATATGCTACCAACAACAAACTGTCCTGTTGGCTCCTTACTTATGTTGCTTTGCTTTATGTGATGTGACAGGATTTTAAGCAGATGTTCTGTGACAAGCAACGCGTATTTTGGAAGCTGTAAAGTGGATTTAATGAAATATGACTGACACACATTCAGATGGTCTTAGTTGCCCGCTAGATTCTGTAAATACTCGAGCCGTTTTGCCACCATTATAGCGACAGGAGTCAGCCATTCAGCCCCTCGAGCCTGTTCCGCCATTCAATGAGATCATGGCTGATCTGTACCTCAACTTCATTTACCCGCCCTTGGCCCATGTCCTTGCCCAACAAAAATCTGTCAATCATATGCATTTATATTTATTGCAAAAGTGGGAAACGAAAGGTAAAGGGCAATGATAAATTCTGCTTAAAAGGTTTATATTTATTATAGAAACATAGAAGATAGGAGCAGGAGTAGGCCATTCGGCCCCTCGAGCCTGCTCCGCCATTCAATGAGATCATGGCTGATCATCCAAATTCAGTACCCTGTCCCTGCTTTCTCCCCATATCCCTTGATCCCTTTAGCCTTAAGAAATGTATCTAACTCCTTCTTGAATATATTTAATGAATTGGCCTCAACTGCCTTTTGTGGTAGAGAATTCCACAGGTTCACCACTCTCTGGGTGAAGAAATTCCTCCTCATCTCTGTCCTAAATGGCTTACCCCTTATCCTTAGACTGTGACCCCTGGTTCTGGACTCCCCCGCCATCAGAACATCCTTCCTGCATCTAGTCTGTCTAGTCCTGTTAGAATTTTATAAGTTTCAATGAGATCCCCTCTCATTCTTCTAAACTCTAGCGAATATAAGCCTAATCGACCAATCTCTCTTCATACGTCATTCCTGCCATCCCAGATATCAATCTGGTGAATCTTTGCTGCACTCCCTCCATGGCAAGAACATCCTTCCTCAGATAAGGCAACAAAAACTGCACACAATACTCAAGGTGTGGTCTCATCAAGGCCCTGTACAACTGCAGCAAGACATCCTTGCTCCTGTACTCGAATCCTCTCGCTATGAAGGCCAACATACCATTTGCCCGCTTAACCGCCTGCTGCACCTGCATGCTTACCTTCAGCGACTGGTGCACAAGGACACCCAGGTCTCGTTGCACTTTCCCTTTTCCCAATCTATTGCCGTTCAGATAATCTGCTTTCCTGTTTTTGCCACCAAAGTGGCTAACCTCGCATTTATCCACATTATACTGCATCTGCCCAATCGCCCAACCTGTCCAAATCATACTGGAGTTTCTCTGCATCCTCCTCACAGCACACACGCCCACCCAGCTTTGTGTCCTCATAATCCTCATATAATCCTCGTACAGGAAACTTTGTGTTATCCGGAGGCTAACTGTCCGGAATGCTCGAGCCACCGGCAAAAATCGGGAGCCGCTTCGTTAGGTTTTTTTTCTTTTCGTTGCTTTTTTCTCTTTTCGTTGCTTTTTTTCTCAACAGTCAAACTCTGCAAGGTCTCGCTGAAGCTGTTGCTAAGCTACAGAGACGCTTGGACTGTTTAGAAGCTGTTGCTAAGCAACAGGGTTTGTTGCCAGATACGGAGCTCAAAATCTCCGTATGTTTCAACATTAACGCTGGTTTGTCCGGCAGTTTTGAGGGAACGGCAACAGCTCGGTCCCGTCGGTGCCGGATAGCACAAAGTTTCCTGTATTGTGTGGCACTAATGGCAGTGGCTGAGGAGCTGCCCAGTTTCAGGGTAGCCGTGTACAATGGGCATCTCTATTCAGTCCACTTGTTCTCTAATTCTGCCCTCTTGAGCATCCCTGATTATAATCACTCAACCTTTGGTGGCCGTGCCTTCAGCTGCCTGGGCCCTAAGCTCTGGAATTCCCTCTCTAAAACTCTCCGCCTCGCTACCTCTCTATCCTCCTTTAAGACGCTCCTTAAAACCTACCTGTTTGACCAAGCTTTTGGTCACCTGCCCTAATTTATCCTTATGTGGCTTGGTGTCAAATTTTGTTTGGCTAACGCTCCTGTGAAGCGCCTTGGGACATTTTACTATGTTAAAGGCGCTATATGAATACAAGTGTGGGTTTCAATATTGAGCATTGATTGTCGCATCAGATGCCGGTGTAACCCTGGTAGTAGATTAATGTAGTCGAATGTTAACGGTAACCTCAACTACTCCTTAGAGCTTGGATAGTACCAAATACAGCTAGCTCTCTGCATTTAAATATGTAGAGGCTGAATTGTGGCATCAGTTGGAGTGTCGGGTCTGCAGTTATAGCTCACGAAATAGTTAGAATCATAGGATGGTTACAGCACAGAAGGAGGCCATTCGGCCCCTCGAGCCCGTGCTGGCTCTCTGCAAGAGCACTTCAGCTAGTCCCACTCCCCCTCCCTTTCCCCGTAGCCCTGCAATTTTTTTCTTTCAGGTACTTATCCAATTCCCTTTTGAAAGCCACGCTTGAGTCTGCCTCCACCACCCTTTCAGGCAGTGCATTCCAGATCCTAACCACTCGCTGCGTAAAAAAGTTTTCCCTCATGTCACCTTTGGACCTTCTGCCAATCATATTAAATCCATGTCCTCTGGTTCTTGACCCTTCCGCCAATGGGAACAGTTTCTCTCTATCTACTCTGTCGTGACGCCTCATGATTTTGAACACCTCTATCAAATCTCCTCTCAATCTTCTCTGCTCCAAGGAGAACAACCCCAGCTTCTCCAGTCTATCCACGTAACTGAAGTCCCTCATCCCTGGAATCATTCTTGTAAATCTTTTCTGCACCTTCTCTAAGGCCTTCACATCCTTCCTAAAGTACAGTGCAGAGAATTGGACACAATACTCCAGTTGAGGCCGAACCAGCATTTTATACAGGTTCATCATCGCTTCCTTGCTTTTTGTAGTTAAATCCCTACATATTATTTTCCCCACTAGCTTTTTGTTTCTTCCCCAGCCGAATTTCCATGTTTTTTTGTTTCGCGGCTGCAGCTCCAGTAGTGGCATAAGTTGAGCGGTTCATTTTCCTCCGATCTCTGGGAGGGCTGCACCTGAGAAATGTTGGTCTGCGGTGGACTGAGCCTCGAGCACCAGCACTCCTGCGAGGGGAGTAGGTGGAGCTTTTTGCGACCTTGGCAACTGACGATGCTCGGTGTTTCCCCCCCCCCCCCCCCCCCGCCGCAGTGCTTCACGCAAGTGCCAACCGCCGAACTCCACTCCTGCTTTAAAACAATCAGAATAAGGCTTTTGGAAAATGGAGGGTTTATTTTGAAAATGAACAGACATATTGAGGCAATCTATTTAGAAGCCTCTAGCCTTATTATTGTTTAATGTAATTTATTGCATGTAGATTTTCCAGGTTTTTTTTTTTTGAAAAAAAAAGATGAATATTAAAAAGTGACAGCTGCATATTGGTCACTTAAAAGTCAGCTTATGGAAAATGTTGGAACCTAAAGAATGAAGCTTACTGTTTCTCTCAAATGCTCTATTGATTCTCGCTATTTTTAAAAGCTCTGCGCTGTAATCAAAGGTAAAAAATTAGACGGAGCACTGCCGAAGAAAATGCTATCTAGAGTAACAGGTGCGAATTATACTAGGAACTGTAACCAGATCGCTCCATTGTCTCCCTTACCACCCCCCCCCCCGCCCCCATTTCTCTTAAGTACATGTTCCCTAAAGAAAGGACATGCATTTCTATAGCACCTTTTGACATGAATCAGTCATTCATGAAAGAAAGACTTCTGAAATAATACTGAGCATCTGCGGGTGGCGCTGTCCAGGGAGAGTATAAATACTCGGGCACGGGCCCAGCTTGCGCAGGACATTCTTAACAGGTACTAGTGAAGGACACAACTAGATCTCCATGTTGTAAAACAGTTGATTAAAGCTTTGTTTAATGCTTAGACCAAGTGCCTAGTAGTTTTCTTACACCACCTTTCATGACCTCTTCACAGCCAATGAAGTATTTTTGAAGTGTAGGAAAATGTGCAGCCAATTTGCGCACAACAAGGTCCCACAAACAGCAGTGAGATAAGTGACCAGATCACCAGTTTTAGTGGTGTTGCTTGAGGCACAAATGCTGGGAGAACTCCCCTGCTCCTCTTTTTGAAATGGTGCCATGGGACCTTTTGCATCCAGCTGAGAGGGCAGACGGGGCCTCGGTTTAACAGCCTCTCTTGGCAGCGCGGCACTCCTTCAGTACCGCACTGAAGTGTCAGCCTGTCGATCAGTTTGCTGTTTGATTCTGGGCCAGCGAGAGCAGGAAAAGGACCAAGTGCCGTCTTCAGCCAGACCAGCCTGGGGCTATCCTCCCTCAGATTGGCAGGGAGCTGCTCCTGGATTCTGTCTGCCCCACTGGATGGACACCTTGGTAGCGCCAACCCATAATATGGTAATGCCCCCATTCCTTGGGATTTGGGACCAAAGTGGCGGGCAGAAGTTCTGCCCCACCGGACTTCTGGAGTTGCAGCGATGCTCTTTGACTGCCTATGTGATGCATCCAACTTGATTGGTGTATATCGATCATTTGTGTTTTGCCTACATTTGACCTACATTGGCTCTCGGTTAAGCAACGCCTCGATTTAAAAATTCTCATCCTTGTTTTCAACTTCCTCCATGGCCTCGCCCCTCCCTATCTCTGTAATCTCCTGGCCTCCCACATTCCACCCTACGTAAACTCGAGGTGATCCAAAACTTGGCTGCCCGTGTCCTAACTCGCACCAAGTCCCGTTCGCCCATCACCCCTGTGCTCGCTGGCCTACATTGGCTCCCAGTTAAGCAGCGCCTCGATTTAAAAATTCTCATCCTTGTTTTCAAATCCCTCCATGGCATCTCCTCTCCCTATCTCTGTAATCTCCTCCAGCCCCAGAACCTTCCGAGATATCTGCGCTCCTCCAATTCTGGCCTCTTGAGCATCCCTGATTTTAATCGCTCCACCATTGGCGGCCGTGCCTTCAGCTGCCTGGGCCCTAAGCTCTGGAATTCCCTCCCTAAATATGTCTGCGCCTCTACCTCTCTTTCCTCCTTTAAGACGCTCCTTAAAACCTACCTCTGTCACCTGTCCTAATACAGGAAACTTTCTGATATCCGGCACTGACGGGACCGAGCTGGTGCCGTAACATCAAAAGTGCTGGACATACCAGAGTTAATGTTTAAACATGCGGGACTGAGAAGCTCCATGTGAATCAACAAACCCTGTTGTTTAGCAACAGCTTCAAAACAGTCGGCTGCAGCTGCAAGCGTCTGTAGCTGAAGCTGTTGCTATAGCTACAGACTTTGCAGTGCTTGACTGGGGAAAAAAAAAGCAACGAGAACTAAAAAAACATATAGAAAACGGCTCCTGATTTTTGCCGTTAGATCGAGTATTCCAGACATATAACCTCCGGATAAACCAAAGTTTCCTGTAGCACCTTATGTGGCTCGGTGTCAAATTCTGTTTTACAAACAGCCTTGTGAAAGCGCCGTGGGACGTTTTACTACGTTAAAGGCGCTATATAAATACAAGTTGTTGTTGTTTTGCTGGGACAGTGAGGGAGGTATTTCATTCTATAGCACAAGATCCTCTGTGGTCTGTGGATGAAGGGGAGATGGTTCTTCGAGATTAAACATTCAGAACCTTCTGTTACATCCATGTAAGGAATTGAAATAGTTGTGTAAAAAGTTGTCTCGTGGATTCTATTTCATGTGCTGAGCGCAGCAGTAAAAATGATTTAATAAGGAAATTAAAGTTTTTATCTGTGATTTTATTTTATTGGTGTAGATTTTTTTTAACTAAGATTCTGTAAACTGCAAGATTGGCTGCCAGGTTCATAAGTCACTGAAAAGAACATAAATATTGCAGATCAGAAATTGCTTACCGCTTTAAAATAAAGAGCTTAACATCCTCCTGAACTAGCTCTCCAAGTTGGAAAGAAAATGGTTTCAATCCAGTACTGAACAAGTGTGCTTTAATGCCATTTGAATGTTGTCGATAAAAGAAAGACAGACTTGCATTTCTATAGCGCCTTTCACGACCACTGGACGTCTCAAAGCGCTTTACAGCCAATGAAGTATATTCACTGTTGGAATGTGGGAAACGCAGCAGCCAGTTTGCGCACAGCAAGCTCCCACAAACAGCAATGTGATAATGAGCAGATCATCTGTTTTTGTGATGTTGATTGAGGGATAAATATTGGCCCCAGGACACCGGGGAAGAACTCCCCCTGCTCTTCTTCGAAATAGTGGCCGTGGGATCTTTTACGTCCACCCGAGAGAGCAGACGGGGCCTCGGTTTAACGTCTCATCCGAAAGACGGCACCTCCGACAGCGCAGCACTCCCTCAGCATGGCACTGGGAGTCTCAGCCTAGATTTTTGTGCTCGAGTCTCTGGAGTGGGGCTTGAACTCACAACCTTCTGACTCGAGAGGCGAGAGGGTGCTGCCCACCGAGCCACAGCTGACACTGATGTATCTATATACGGCCAGAGTACATAACCCACACGCAAGTAGCTTTTTTTTTTCTAAAGCGGAATGATTACAATCAGTGCACCTAAAATAAACTTGCTTGGCCACAGAAATTCTTTATTTCCTCTGCATTCTGCATATTCCCCACTTCTCCCCTCCACAGCTCTACGTTGGATCAGTTACGCAGCCTCTTTAAACAGTTGCCGTTTCAGGAGGGTACAGGTTGTGTACAACTTGGAGCAGTCTCCACCGCACCCCCCCCCCCCCCCCACTCCAACCCCCACAAAAAAGGTCACGATATTCCTCGCAGCCCTTCTCATCGACATCGTGGGCAAAACACCTCAGAAATACAATTGTCAAAGCAACAAATTAGCCTGTAAATTCCACCCCCAGGGTGCGCGGACTTGTTTAGTGTGTACGGAAATGTCACGGGCTTTGGGGTTAAGCGTTTCCAGTTTTTGATCAGAAAAGGCGACAATTTTAACCTAACGCGCCGGCGGGGAGGGAAGGCCATGCCAGTTCTATACCCCGCGCAGTATTGCTCTCTATCGACTTCACTGGAGCGTACAGTCACGTAGAACCCACACCCGATCCCGTCCGTAAACCAACGGGTGGCCGAGGTTTAAAGTGCCCCCAACGTGCTCGAAGGGCAGAGTTTGATCAGACTTGCTGTACCTTTTTTTTTTCCCCGTTCTCCTCCTCCACCCACGTGTGCTGTTCATCTCCGCATCACCACCTGTCAAGAAGGTTAGCCTGCTGCCAATCACCTGTCCACAGCTGCTGTCCCTCAAGCAACATCGACAACTCGGGCTCGCACCTGCTGATTCTGACATTTTCTCCTCATGGAGACGACACATTGCATTTCAACAAGTAGCTCAGCTTAGAACTGACGAATCTCACTCAAATAATGAAACTGACTCGACTGAGTAGGGCTGTCATCCTACTGAACTCCACAAATAAACTCTAAAGCCTGCACATCTGCCAATGCACTTTATTATGGTTATATTTATGTTAATATACTACAAGCCAAATGTATGTTGAATGTTTAAATGTCTTAATCCAAATGTACACTCTCGGGAGCCGCAAGCCTACATTTCGTTGTACTGCACTTGTGCACTAACAATGACAATAAAAGTTGATTTGATTTGATTTGATTTGAAGGACCAGCGTCCAAAATTGCAGATGGCTGCAATCGATTCCAGCACTCTGCTGAGTGGAAATCCCATCTTTTTACTTTAATACACTTGCCATCGTACTGTGTCAGCTGTGGCTCGGTGGGTAGCACACTCGCCTCTGAGTCAGAAGGTTGTGGGTTCAAGCCCCACCCCAGAGGCTTGAGCACAAAAATCTAGGCTGACACTCCCAGCGCAGTACTGAGAGAGGGCCGCACTGTCGGAGGTGCCGTCTTTCGGATGAGGCATTAAACCGAGGCCTCGTCTGCTCTCTCAGGTGGATGCAAAAGATACTATTTTGAAGAAGAGCAGGAGGGTTCTCCCCAGTGTCCTGGGGCCAATATTTATCCTTCAATCAACATCACTAAAACAGATGATCTGGTCATTATCACATTGCTGTTTGTGGGAGCTTGCTGTGCGCAAATTGGCTGCCGGGTTTCCTACATTACAACAGTGACTACGCTTCAAAAAGTGCTTCATTGGTTGTAAAGCACATTAGGATGTCCGGTGGTCGTGAAAGGTGCGATAGTCTATTTTTTTCAATGTAACTTTCCACTCTCCAACCTCCAGGATTAATGAATCCGCTGTTTTGGGTGGTTTGTCGATCCTTTTAAGGCAGGAACGCCGTTTACAATGTTCCTGTGCGTTTGTGTTCGGAAGCATTTCACCGGTTTGCTGTATGGCGACACTGATCACAGTTTATCCATTTTACTTCAAGTAATTCTGACCTGCAAATATAATGCGGCAACATATATCCTCAAAAGTTATATCCACTCTTCCAGGTTAAACTTGCCTACCAGGAATCGGAAATTGTGGCTTTGTTGAAGAAGATCCCGCTGGGTATTAATGAGATGAACACAATCCGAGAACGAGCGGAACAGCTGAGAGAAGGAAACTTCTGCGATTACAGGCCTGTCCTGCCACTCATGTTGGCCAGTTTCATCTTTGATGTCTTGTGCACCCCAGGTAAAGTTCTGTGACTTAATTCGTCGGTCGTTCAGCACAGCAACAGGCCATTCGGCCCAACAAGTCTGTGCCTCCACTCGCGCCTCCTGCCACCCTTCGTGATCTATCCCCATCAGCATAACTTTCTATTCCGTTCTCCCTCGTGTACTTGGAGTTATAACGGCACAGAAGGAGGCCATTCGGCCCATCGAGTCCGTGCCGGCTCTCTGTAGAACAATCCAGTCAGTCCCATTCCCCCGCTCTATCCCCGTAGCCCTGCAAGTTTATTTCCCTCAAGTGTCTATCCAGTCTCCCCTTGAAAACACTGAGTGTGTCCGCTTCCACCACTTCCGTCGGCAGCGAGTTCCAGGTCCTCGCCACTCGCTGCGTAAAAAAAGTTTTTCCTCACATCCCCCCTGTATTAAAACCTTAGATCTGTGTCCCCTAGTCCTTGTACCATTAACTAGTGGGAATAGCCTTTCCCCGTCTAGCCTATCCAAACCCGTCATAATCTTGTACACCTCTATCCACATTCTCACCACTCTCTGGGTAAAGAAGTTTCTCCTGAATTCCCTATTGGATTTATTAGTAACTATCTGATATTTCTGGCCCCTAGTTTTGGATTCCCCCACAAGCGGAAACGTTTTCTCTACGTCTACCCTGTCGAACCCCTTCATCATTTTAAAGAGCTCCATCAGGTCACCCCTCAGCCTTCTCTCTTCTGTTGCTTTTATTTCTAATAATATCCTGAGGTTCGCGCTTGACACTCGCCTTCACTTAAACAAAAATAGTTTTTGTGAACTGCCCCATGTTGTGCAAGGGCACCGCGATGTATGTGAGAGACGACAATCTAACCAAGGCATTTGGATTAGAAGAATGAAGGGGGGGGGGGTGTGGGGTTGGCGAAAGTGTTGGGATGCATGTTGATGAAGTCGTGATTAGATTACCTGTCACCGTGACGACCCAGACCAGGAATAATTAAGTGTAAACTTGAACACAGAGCAATTCTGTTACTCAGGGTGTTTTGCAGGCAAAGTCTCCCATTGTAGAGTGGACCAAATTAATGCTTTGTTTGATTATCTTTGAGTGTGGTTATAGTGGGGAATATTGAACTAACAAGTGATTCTTAGCAGAGAGGTCAATAACCAGGGGGCAGAGATTTACAGTAATTGGGAGAAGGATTAGAGGGGAGTTGAGGAGAACTTTTTTCACCCAGAGGGTGGTGGGGGTCTGGAACTCACTGCCTGAAAGGGTGGTAGAGGCAGATACCCTCATCACACTTAAAAAGTACTTGGATATTCACTCGAAGCGCCGTAACCTACAGGGCTACGGACCAAGAGCTGGAAAGTGGGATTAGGCTGGAGAGCTCTTTTTCGGCCGGCGCAGACACAATGGGCCGAATGGCCTCCTTCTGTGCCGTAAACTTCTAAAAGATTCTGGGAAAGCTGACTACCGTACACCGTTGATTTTGCGTCTTTCCGAATCCATTTCCGAAACTGGTTTGCAAATATCGGCGGCGCAAGAGTTTTTGAGAACCTTGATTGCAATCAGTTGGCAAGCCCTCTGAAGGGTTATCTCCCGTCTCTCACTGATACACCGAGCACTGAATAGCAGAGTGGTTGACTCCTTGCCCTGTCTTATCAGAGGGGCGTTAAAGGATCGATAACATGTATTGTTTAGTGATCCTGGTATGAATTTGCAAATGGAGAATATTTCTTGGCCACTGAGGGGGGGGGGGGGGAAATATTTGGAGATTTCCCCATCACCCTTTTTCTCTTTTTTAAAATAAGATTTTTTTGTGGGTGTTGCTCTCTCGCCATTTTGTCGTGTGATCGACTGTCATAAAATGGGTTATTGACCATTTAAATAGAAACATAGAAGATAGGAGCAGGCCATTCGGCCCCTCGAGCCTGCTCCGCCATTCAATGCGGTCATGGCTGATCATTCAAACTCAGTACCCTGTCCCTGCTCTCTCCCCATACCCTTTGATCCCTTTAGCCTTAAGAAATATATCCAACTCCTTCTTGAATATATTTAATGAATTGGCCTCTACTGCCTTCTGTGTTTGAGAATTCCACAGGTTCACCACTCTCTGGGTGAAGAAATTCCTCCTCATTTCAGTCCTAAATGGCTTACCCCTTATCCTTAGACTGTGACCCCTGGTTCTGGACTCCCCCGCCATCGGGAACATCCTTCCTGCATCTAGTCTGTCCAGTCCTGTCAGAATTTTTTAAGTTTCAATGAGATCCCCTCTCATTCTTCTAAACTCCAGCGAGTATAAGCCCAATCGACCCAATCTCTCCTCATACGTCATTCCTGCCATCCCAGGTATCAGCCTGGTGAATCTTCGCTGAACTCCTTCCATGGCAAGAACATCCTTCCTCAGATCTTTGATAGCCGTTGAATTGGGGAGCAGCTCCGTCGTGCGATATTGGGCAATGTGGTGACCAAGATAATCCAGCGTGAGTCTGAATTGGATCTGGCATGGAACAAAAACCCCTACAAAGAGTTGGGGGTGGGTGGGGTGGGGGGAGAAGCATTGGCTCTCAACTGGAAGATGTGCATCGGCCCAGGCGCGCTGCCGCTTCAGAGCTTGTTCCAAAAAGAGACGCTGAGCTAGACGGTGGGAGCAGGAGAAGGAGCGAGAGTATTACGAACGCCATGACTGAAGTAACGGTTTTATTCCAACGCACCAAGTTGAATAATCAATCCCCCCCCGTGATTTTGTTGTATTTACTTTTTTCCTCTCTAGTGCGTTGTCAGGAACAACAGCACGTCGAAAAAACCTAGACACCTTTTCTGCCTCTTTTTTCCAGTCGTTTCACCAACTGGATCGAGGCCTCCGAGTCGCAATCGCAACAACGAGATGCCTGGCGACGAGGAACTGGGCTTCGAGGCAGCTGTTGCCGCACTGGGTATGTAGACGTTTGACCCTGCAGTGAATGTTGGCTCTTAATTTGCACCGACGAGCAATTTTTACGATTCAAAAGGGATCCATTTTCAAAAATAAATTGAAGAATGCAATTCTGAGCGCACGTGTTTCCTGATTTTAAACTCTACCAGTTCAGCTATGTAAGACTTCGGATCACAGGTCACACACAGATTACCCAAAGGGTCTTGGGAGTTGTAAGGCGTTTTTATTAAGGAGCGGCACTTTAAGTTGAGCACAACACGCAATCAGGACAGCCATAGTCGACACACGACCGTGACAAGCAGCTGGTATCGGTCTCAATCGGACAGACGGCTGGCGTGCGCCAACAGCTCTTCCCTTCCCTTCACCGTCTGTGCTAACAGCTCTTTAGATATCTCTTTTACTCTCTCTTTAGGGCTGGGCCTAGGGTAGATTATCAAAGATACCGTCCACAACCTTTCTAGCACACAAACAGCAGACAGCGAGTCTGGAAACAAGGTCACCGCCATGGTGCAGAATGTTTTAACATCCGCAGGGAACCAAGAACATCAGCAAGTTCTAAGTGTCTATCCAGTTATTCTACCATCAGTCTGAAGAGACTTTTTTTGTCTCAAGTTATTTCTTCCAATTCATGATTTCTTACAGCTATCTCAATCTTTGCCTTAGTTTATGTTTTGGTCCAGTTGTTTTTGATGAATTGATGGGCTGTACGCCAATGTAACCATAGCAACTAAAGCGTGCCAACTATTTGTTCCAAACATGATCGGCTTATTACCAAATGAGAACTACAGGAAACTCTTTTTTATCCGGGACCGACGTGCTGCCGGTTCATCAAAAATTCCGGATAACCGAGAGCTATAGTAAAAGATACGGAGAGCTGAGAGCTCCGTAAAAAGCAACAAACCCTGTTGCTTAGCAACAGGTGCAGAACAATGGCCACAAGTTCCAAGCGTCTCTGTAGCTTAGCAACAGCTGCAGCCACGCCCTTGCACAACAACAGATCGAGAAAGGCAAGTACAATATGAAGTAAAACTTACTCCTGAACCTACTCCTGAATTTTGCCGGTTAACCGAGATTTCCGCTTATTTAGGTGCCGGTAAATCGAGTTTCCTGTACATATGGTTTTTTCTTGGATTTATTTCTATGTAACTCTTTGCTTAGTTTGGATCAACCTTTGTGAAGCAAACCAAATTCACTGGTCAGAATTTTGGCCTTTATTGCAAGGGGGTTGGAGTATAAAAGCAGGGAAGTCCTGCTACAACTGTACAGGGTATTGGTGAGACCACACCTGGAGTACTGCGTACAATTTTGGTCTCCTTATATAAGGAAGGATATACTTGCATTGGAGGCAGTTCAGAGACGATTCACTTGGTTGATTCCTGAGATGAGGGGGTTGACTCATGAAGAAAGGTTGAGCAGGTTGGGCCTATACTCATTGGAACTTAGAAGAATGAGAGGGGATCTTATTGAAACATATAAGGTACTGAGTGGGCTCGACAAGGTAGATGCAGAGAGGATGTTTCCTCTCGTGGGGAAATCTAGAACCCGGGGACATAGTTTCAGAATAAAGGGTCGCCCTTTTAGAACTGAGATGAGGAGGAATTTCTTCTCTCAGAGGGTCGTAAATCTGTGGAATTCTCTGCCCCAGAGAGCCGTGGAGGCTGGGTCATTGAATATATTTAAGGCGGAGATAGACAGATTTTTGCAAGATAAGGGAGTGAAGGGTTATGGGGAGCGGGCAGGGAAGTGGCTTTGAGCCCAAGATCAGCCATGATCTTATTGAATGGCGGAGCAGGCTCGAGGGGCCAAGTGGCCTATTCCTGCTCCTATTTCTTATGTTATGTTCAGCTATTTTAGAGTGAACTCATTTTAAAGCTGCATCAATGAAACTGTAGAGTTCATTGCTTAAAGTATAAAGAAAGAACTTGCATTTATAGATCTCCTTTTCACCACCTCAGGACAGAAAGAAAGACTTGCATTTCTATAGCGCCTTTCACGACCACCGGACATCTCAAAGCGTTTTACAGCCAATTAAGTACTTTTTTTGAAGTGTAGTCACTGTTGTAATGTGGGAAACACGGCAGCCAATTTGCGCACAGCAAGCTCCCACAAACAGCAATGTGATCATGACCAGATACAGGAAACTTTGGTTTATCCGGAAGTTGTATATCCGGAAACCTCAATCTAACGGCAGAAATCAGCAGCCGTTTTGTTAGGTTTTTTTTCTTTTTTTTTTCTTCTCCTAGCATTTTTTTAAACAGTCAGTCTCTGGAAAGCCTCTCTGAAGCTGTTGCTAAACTACAGAGACGCTTCCAAGGTACGGGCCGACTGTTTACAAGCTGTTGCTAAGCAACAGTGTTTGTTGTCCGATACGGAGATGAAAACCTCCGTATCCTTCAACATTAGCGCTGGTCTGTCCGGAAGTTTTCATAGATCGGCGTCCCGTCGGTGCCGGATATCGCGAAGTTTCCTGTAATCTGTTTTAGTAATGTTGGTTGAGGGATAAATATTGGCCAGGAAACCGGGGAGAACTCCCTTGTTCTTCTTCAAAATAGTGCAGCGGGATCTTTCACCTGAGAGAGCAGACGGGGGCCTCGGTTTAACATCTCATCTGAAAGACGGCACCTCCGACAGTGCGGCACTCCCTCAGCATTGCACTGGAGTGTCAGCCTAGATTTTTGTGCTCGAGTCCCTGGAACATAAGAACATAAGTCGGCCATTTGGCCCCTCAAGCCTGCTCCGCCATTCAATAAGATCATGGCTGATCATCGACCTCAACTCCACTTTCCTGCCCGATCCCCATATCCCTTGATTCCCTTAATATCCAAAAATCTATCGATCTCTGTCTTGAATATACTCAACGACTGAGCCTCCACAGCCCTCTGGGGCAGAGAATTCCAAAGATTCACCACCCTCTGAGTGAAGAAATTCCTCCTCATCTCAGTCCTAAATGGCCGACCCCTTATCCTGAGACTGTGCCCCCCTGGTTCTAGTCTCTCCAGCCAGGGGAAACAACCTCTCAGCATCTACCCTGTCAATCCTCTTCAGAATCTTGTATGTTTCAATGAGATCAGCTCTCATTCTTCTAAACTCCAGAGAGAATAGGCCCAACCTGCTCAATCTCTCCTCACAGGACGACATACTTCACTGAGAAGGACTTTAGTGAAGCCCTAGCGTGAAATTTGCTGCTTCTGTCTGTGCACCTGTGTGTCTGACCTCGGCACCTGATGATAATGATGCCAGTGCTAATCAGACGGTTTCTGAGGTCCCGGCACTGTCGGTTCACTGACTCCCATCTCTCGGATGTTGTCGTCGGGCAAAGACGCCAATATTTGCGAGAGGAAATCCTGGAACGTTCCTGGCAGGGAGCGGGAACTCGCTACACCGCCAGAGGTGGCACATCAGAGGCTGCATTGTCCCGTGCTGATCCGACATTCTGAGTGGCTGGTTCCACAGCACCATCAACAGAGGACGGAATAGGCAGGTCACAGGTCAGCCTCTCGCCAAGGGAATTGGTGTGTGTCCAAAAAAAAATATATGGCGCAACGGAAATAAAAATGCTCTCTGGCTATGGAGATGTCTCTGAATCTACCTTGGTCAACCTCAGGAATTTACAGAAACGAACTCTTGTGGGTGATGGCCTTTGTACAACGCTGCGAAAGGACGGCCCAGTTGTCAAACTGGTTGAACATTTAACTTCCACCCTCAAGGCCTGGTTCGAGACCCGACGATGTCCCTATAAGTTCACCCGATTCAATGAGGAGCGTGCGATGGGCTGGTTGGGGGGGATGTGAGGGTTGATAGAGGAGGGCGACACAATGCCCCACCAGGTAGGAGTGAGGCTCCCACTGTTCACAGCTCTGTGGAGATTCAGCTCAGGCTGCCAAATGAGGTGCCGGTAATAAAAACAGAAAATGCTGGAAACACTCGGCAGGTCAGGCAGCATCTGTAGAGAGAGAAACAGAGTCAATGTTTCAGGTCGATGACCTTTCGTCAGAACTGGAAAAAAGCTGGAGATGGAACAGGTTTTTAAGCAAGTGTAGGGGCTGGGAAAGGGGGGAGGGGAGGAAAGAACCAAAGGGAAGGTCTGTGATAGGATGGAAGGCAGGCAAATCCATTGGCAGGATAGGCGCACCAACGTCAGTGTTCTTGCTCCGGCTAACATCCCCAGCATCGAAGCTTTGACCACGCTCAATCAGCTCTGATTGACGGGTCACATTGTCCGCATGCCCGATACGAGACTCCCAAAACAAGCGCTCTACTCGGAGCTCCGACACGGCAAGAGAGCCCCAGGTGGGCAGAGGAAACGCTTCAAGGACACCCTCAAAGCCTCCTTGAAAAAGTGTAACATCCCCACTGACACCTGGGAATCCCTGGCCCAAGACCGCACAAAGTGGAGGAGAAGCATCCGGGAAGGCGCCGAACACCTCGAGTCTCTTCGCCGGGAGCAAGCGCAGGCAGCGCAAGGAGCGCACGTCAACCTAAGCACCCCACCCACCCGCCCCTTCAACCACCGTCTGCCCCACCTGTGACAGAGACTGTCGGTCCCGCATTGGACTCATCGGTCACCTGAGAACTCATTTTTAATGTGGAAGCAAGTCATCCTCGGTTCCGAGGGACTGCCTAAGAAGAGGAGGAAGGCAGGAGAGATTAAGAGACAAAAGGGATGATGGTGCGAGACACAAGGAGATGGTAATGGGACAAGTTAAGAAACAAAAGATGACTAGATGAAGTGTGAATGGTTACTGGTGCTAGTCAGCCCAGTCCAAAGGTGCGCTCGGACCAACAATGATTCTGTGAAATAGAGAAGACGGTGATGTCCAGTAGCTGCTGTCACTAGAGTTTACACATGAATTTCAAAGTGAGGGCGCTACACTCGTCCGAGAGAATGGGTAATTTTCATTTCATCAACATTTAATTAAAAAACAAAGATTTAGCACAAAAAAATAAGCATTTTTAATCAGTGTCCTGTCCTCCACCTGTGAGTAACCTGATTTTAAAATCACTGAAAATGACTTTTTTTAAAAACCATTGACTACTTCCATTGGTGTACACCAGTCAGTTTCTTAAGGGCTGAAAATTGAGTCACGCCAACTTCGCCAGGGCGCTTCTTTTAGCGTCCCGGAAGAATTAGCGCCCCCGCAACTGAAATTGAGCGGTTGCACCCCAAGAGGGAAGCGGGGCGCTCTGAGGAAATATCGCGGCGCTGCGTGGCGCCGCAGTATTGCAGGCCTTCTTCCCCTTCATAAAGGGGAAGGCCTTGCGCAGCGTGACCTGGGGCCTGGCTGGGCCCCCGGGGATCGGGAGTGCCGGCAAAAGAGCACAGCCGGAACTCCACGGGGGGCGGAGGGTAAGGAGGCCGGGGGACCGATGCTGGCAGGCGGCCAGCAACAAAAATGGGCGCCCGGCACCTCGCCTTTAAATAGCGCCGCCCCCACTGCAGATAAGCCCCCCTGACCCCGTCCGGCGGTAAGTCAGGGTGCGCGAGTGGGGCGCTAACGGTTAGCGCCGCCGCTGAATTTCGCGGGAGGCGTTTGCGGCGCCGCGCCGGGCACTAGTTGTCCTCTTGGGGCGCTAACAGGAGGCGCAAAGCAACCCAATTTTTCCCCCCTAAATGTTTTCTGAGGTGTTGAAAAACCTTTTTAACAATGTGCCCTTGCACCTAAGATAATGAGCGCAGTTTGAGGAGCCTACCCAAATCAGCACAATCGGTGGAATCTCACCCTGTTAACCTGGGGGGGCGTGGCCGTTTTTTTTGTGGGCGAGGCCTGATTAGGGCGAATTGAACCTCGAACCGCTACAAAGAGATCGTGGAAACGCGAGCGTTAACGGTTCCGGGCGCGACTCACTGGCGTTTTAAATTCCACGATGTTTTTTGCGTTGGTTCGGCCGATGCTGCCCGGATTGTGCTGATACAATTAGCATAAAGGAGTGGAAACTCTACCCCAGATCTTTATTTTTTTTAAATAATCTATAAAGACTTTGGCTTCTTACCTGGATGTTGGAGTGGTCTCTTAACCGTCTTCCAATGACTGAACTGCAATGTTAATGGTGAGGGAAACTCAAGAACGCGGTGAGACCACACCTTGAGTATTGTGTGCAGTTTTGGTCGCCTTATCTGAGGAAAGATGTTCTTGCCATGGAGGGAGTGCAGCGAAGATTCACCAGACTGATACCTGGGATGGCAGGAATGACGTATGAGGA
The DNA here is from genome assembly GCF_052327205.1 of Somniosus microcephalus. Taxonomy (NCBI): domain Eukaryota; kingdom Metazoa; phylum Chordata; class Chondrichthyes; order Squaliformes; family Somniosidae; genus Somniosus; species Somniosus microcephalus. The sequence continues at coordinate 35,951,330 of NC_141015.1, read as the reverse complement.
GAGATTGGGTCGATTGGGCTTATACTCGCTGGAGTTTAGAAGAATGAGAGGGGATCTCATTGAAACTTATAAAATTCTAACAGGACTAAATAGACTAGATGCAGGAAGGATGTTCCCGATGGCGGGGGAGTCCAGAACCAGGGGTCACAGTCTAAGGATAAGGGGTTAGCCATTTAGGACAGAGATGAGGAGGAATTTCTTCACCCAGAGAGTGGTGAACCTGTGGAATTCTCTACCACAGAAGGCAGTTGAGGCCAATTAATTAAATATATTCAAGAAGGAGTTAGATATATTTCTTAAGGCTAAGGGGATCAAGGGATATGGGGAGAAGGCAGGGACAGGGTACTGAATTTGGATGATCAGCCATGATCTCATTAAATGGCGGAGCAGGCTCGAGGGGCCGAATGGCCTACTCCTGCTCCTATCTTCTATGTTTCTGTGATATCTCTGCAAGATGTAAGAATTCCTGGCTGCCCCTGTGCAGGTTAAATAGTAACTGTATTTTAATGACTGTAAAGCACTTTGGGGCGTCCTGAGGTCATGAAAGGCGCTTGGATAATAAAAGCAAGTCTATTTTATTACTGGACCTCTATTAATACAGGAAACTCTCGTTTAAACGGTACCTAAATATCCGGAATTCTCGAATAACCGGCAAAATTCATACTCCGAAAACAACACCTCAATAACTGGAAATGTTGCCGAGTCCGAGTCTCCCGTGGTGGCCAAGTTAGTCAGTGGGGGTAGTTCTCCAAACTGCCACTACTCGGCTTCTTGGCGCTGTCGGAAGTCCGAACACCTCAATGGCAGGAGTCTGACTCTCCCGCGCTGCCAGTAGTCTCTTCCGCTCCGCCATTTTTCTGTTTACTGTATAAGTTTTGTTTTACTGTTAAGTAATTAAAGAGTTATGATGGATTACCCTCAACTGGCAGTACTGTACTTAATCAAGCATCTTCCACCATCCATTTAACACCACATTCTGTAGGTGAGCACCCAGTTACTGTATACTGCACATTTCTTGATTTTTTAAATTTTTGTTTGTTAATAACAGCCTTGGTAGATAACCCTCTCCGTCATCCGGAATTTTTAATCAACCGGCACCATCCCGGTCCCGTCGGTGCCGGATACCAAAGAGTTTCCTGTACATTTTTTTGGCCATTAAATTTTGCGTCACGATATCATTACGATCCGTTTAATGCAGTTGGGAAGGAAGCAAAACCGAATAATCGCTCTCCTCATGCTTGCTGCTGGTCCGCCGGCCACCGATTGCGACTCCATTTTCGTGAGACGCCTTGGGACGTTTTGCTACGTTAAAGGCGCTACATAAATGCAAGTTGTGGTTGTTGTTGTTGTGAAAGACCCGTCCCCCATTCTGCTGCCTCTGAAGAGTTAAGCCAGATGTGCGCGTGGGTGTTTGATCTTAAACGTATGCTTGAAATATCACGATCGCACTCGGCTTTCAAACGCCAACTTTGACACGGGTAAAACTCACAAGGCTTCTTCATTTCTGCGCCTTTCCTTAGGTATGAAGACCACAGTAAGTGAAGCGGAACACCCTTTGTTATGTGAAGGCACTAGGAGAGAGAAAGGAGACCTGGCACTTGCCCTTATGATCACATACAAAGATGATCAAGCCAAGCTTAAAAAGGTACGCACGGCGGCGCGATCTGTAACGCCACAACTTTTATTTGTTGCATGCAGCTGCTAGTGATTTTAGAAACGTCTGATTCATGCTGTCGGTGCGAATGAATTAATTTGAATAAGTTGCCAAATGTGCGCTCTCCGTACAATTTGGGTTTTTTTTAAATCAAGAAGGGGCCCTTTCCCAATGAAATACTTTGCTGAAGAGATTCTTAACCCGTCGCAGCGCTTGCAGTCACGCCGGTGTCCCATTTGCTAATTGCCATATCTAGTTGCTTTGTATTGCTCGAGCCTGCGACAATTGGCTGTTGTAAAACACGGCTGGTGAAGCTGAAATTCAATCTTTTGTCATGCGCCAAATGGACGGGCAAGTGTACTTTTTAGACTTTGAGCAATTTTTAAAAAAAATATGCGGCGTATAACCTTTCATTTAGGTTTTAATTTATATTCGACAAATGGATAAAAGTTTTTTAAAACTGTAAATAATCTTTGATCACAGATTTAAGAAAACTGGCAAATACCAAAGCTGGGGGTGGGGGAAAGAGAGAAGATGAGGAGATTTTTTTTTTTTTACTCAGCGAGTTGTTCTGATGTGAAGGCCCTTGAGAGGGTGCAGAGGAGATTTACCAGAATGGTTCCGGGTATGGGGGATCTTGGCTACAAGGACAGGTTGGAGAAGCTGGATTTGATTTCATTAGAGCAAAGGAGGTTGAGGGGTGATTTGATCGAGGTGTACAAGATTATGCCGGGTTTGGATAGGCTAGACGGGGAAAGGCCGTTCCCACTAGTTGATGGTACAAGGACTAGGGGACACAGATTTAAGGTTTTGGGCAAGAGATACAGGGGGGGATGTGAGGAAAAACCTTTTTACGCAGCGAGTGGTGAGGACCTGGAACTCGCTGCCGACGGAAGTGGTGGAAGCGGAGACACTCGATGTTTTCAAGGGGAGACTGGATAGGCACTTGAGGGAAATAAACTTGCAGGGCTACGGGGATAGAGCGGGGGAATGGGACTGACTGGATTGCTCTGCAGAGAGCCGGCACGGACTCGATGGGCCGAATGGCCTCCTTCTGTGCCGTTATGACTCTCTGAATGCGCTGCCTGACAGGGTGGTGGAAAAAGATTCAATAATAACTTTCCAAAGGGGGATTTGGATATACACTTAAGAAAGGAAACATTTGCAGGGCGATGGGGAAAGAGTAGGGGGGAGTGGGACTCATTGGAGAGCTCTTTCAGAGAGCCGGCACAGACAGAATGGCCTCCTTCTGTGCTGGTATCATTCTATGATCACAAGTGTAAGGTGCTGTGCATCGTCTTGGTGTCTGCAGCTACCTTCTGGCTGACAGCAACCTACTGCTTAAAGTACCACCAGGCTTCGGTTTTGGCCTAGTCTGGCTTCAGAGAGCGAGAACCACGCTCCCATGCTTGGAGGCGAAGCGGCAGTCTGGAAAGGAGTGTGTCGCTGAGGGGGAGCAAGCTGCCAGACTTTGTTCCCCCTGCGGAGATGGGGAGTCCTTTGTCTGGCTTGGTGCAGTATAACCGGATTATTATCTGAATGGCAATAGATTGGGAAAAGGGGAAGTGCAACGAGACCTGGGTGTCCTTGTGCACCAGTCGCTGAAGGTAAGCATGCAGGTGCAGCAGGTGGTTAAGAAGGCAAATGGTATGTTGGCCTTCCAAGCAAGAGGATTCGAGTACAGGAGCAAGGATGTCTTGCTGCAGTTGTACAGGGCCTTGGTGAGACCACACCTTGAGTACTGTGTGCAGTTTTGATCGCCTTATCTGAGGAAAGATGTTCTTGCCATGGAGGGAGTGCAGAGAAGATTCACCAGACTGATACCTGGGATGGCAGGAATGACGTATGAAGAGAGATTGAGTCGATTAGGCTTATATTCGCTGGAGTTTAGAAGAATGAGAGGGGATCTCATTGAAACTTATAAAATTCTAACAGGACTAGACAGACTAGATGCAGGAAGGATGTTCCCGATGGTGGGGGAGTCCAGAACCAGGGGTCACAGTCTAAAGATAAGGGGTAAGCCATTTAGGACTGAGATGAGGAGGAATTTCTTCACCCAGAGAGTGGTGAACCTGTGGAATTCTCTACCACAGAAGGCAGTTGAGGCCAACTTATTAAATATATTCAAGAAGGAGTTAGATATATTTCTTAAGGCTAAAGGGATCAAGGGATATGGGGAGAAAGCAGGGACAGGGTACTGAGTTTGGATGATCAGCCATGATCTCATTGAATGACGGAGCAGGCTCGAGGGGCCGAATGGCCTACTCCTGCTCCTATCTTCTATGTTTCTATGTAACTTGCTTTGAATGAGGTGGGGGGTGGGGGCGAATCCTCAAACTGGACTCCAGCAGGAGAAAATACCGCCCTCTATATTTAACTTGAGTGGCCCTGAGCACGAATGTTGTAACTGCAGTGTGATTTTTTTTTTTTATCCGCCCACTAAATTACTGTTCAAAATGATTCACGTTGGAGCCAAGCTTGCTGGAGGTGGTTCTAAATGAGATGTAAATCGTATTGACAACTGCCTCTGCTGGCAGAGGTAATGGAGAGCTTTCTGTGGAGTCTGACGTTCCACCCACTTCTGTGGCGGAATTACTGCCAGATTTAAAAATAAAAAACCTTCTAGCTGTTAGATTTTTAACTTTGAATATTCCAAAGTTTGCTTTCAGCCTGAGACTGCCACATGTAAACATAAGTTCCCCTCCAAGTCGCACACCATCCCGACTGGAAATACAATTGGCTGTTCCTTCATCGTCGCCGGGTCAAAATCCTTGGAAGTCCCTCCCTAACGGCACTGTGGGAGTACCTTCACCACACGGACTGCAGCGGCTCAAGAAGGAGGCTCACCACCACCTTCTCGAGGACGATTCGGGAATGGGCAATAAATGCCAGCGACGCCCACATTTCCTGAACGAATAATTAAAAATAAAATTAATACCGAGTGCCGCAAAACATGAAGTAACCACGTGTTTTGTGGTGAATCTAGCACTTGGGGAAATGCGAGTCGGTTTTTTTTTTCTTTTTTTTTGCGTAGTCTTATTTTACAGCCGTTATCTAATGAGTGCTAAAACTGGTGTGAATATTACTGGAAACTAAAGCTGCCTTTATATTGAGATTCGAATCGCGTGTTTTCAATCACCTGGAAGTTGTGCAGCTGAGGGAAAAGCCCCACGGCACCCTCGCTGGATTTTTAAAAAAAATATTCATTCACGGGATGTGGGCTTCGCTGGCAAGACCGGCATTTATTGCCCATCCCTAACTGCGCTCGAGAAGGTGGTGGTGAGCCACCGCCTTGAACCGCAGAGAGCAGTTAAGAGTCAACCACATTGCTGTGGGTCTGGAGTCACATATCGGCCAGACCGGGTAAGGGCGGCAGATTTCCTTCCCTAAAGGACATTAGTGAATTTAAATTCCCCCAGCTGCCTGTGGTGGGATTTGAACTCGAGTCTCCGGATTACTAGTTCAGTAACATAACCACTATGCTACCGTACCCGATGCTACAGCCATCAGGAAGATCTGGCTTGCGAAAGGAAGAAAGGGGGTTCTCTCGGCAGCCGGACCTGGTCGGTCTGGCCAGTTGACTCTGGGTTTACTGCTGACTGAGATCTATGCACCTCGGGGGATGGGGGGTGTCAGCCCACACCAACACCCCACTGTGCTATTTATATTAGTATACAGCAACAGAAATAACGCGAGTAAGTCAACAAATGCAGAGATCTGATGACCTTGTGAGCTCCCTGGATACCTTTTTATGAATCTCTTCGGGATCCAATTTGAAAACCTATGTTGTAGAACCTGTCTTTTACAAAGGATTTCTCCCCCCCTACCCCCCCCATTGAAATTTTCTTGTTCTAGATTCTGGACAAGTTGTTGGACAGAGAGAGCCAAACTCACAAACCTCAGACGCTGAGCTCGTTCTACTCGTCGAGTAAGCCACTGGCCGCCAGTCAGAAATCGCCATCGAAGCACGCGTCCCAGGCGGCCTCTGGTGTCCATCAGATGGCGAGCACATCATCGGCACCTCAGCAAGCGAGTGCGACGGCCCCGGTGCAGAACACTCCAGCAGAGAACTTTCAGGAGGGGACAACCCAGGGTACGAACTCCAGTCTTTTCTCATTGTCGATTTTTCACCAATAATTCAATTAATAAGTTGTGGTTGTCATTTTTCCTTTAAAAAGCGATTTGTACTCACTCAATTTTATGATGTATAAAGAAAACTTGAAAAGTCTTCAAGGAGGAGAGGGTAGTGGAGGGGCTTAGGGAGGAATTTTTTTTTAATTTTAATTCGTTCGTGAAATGTGGGTATTGCTGGCGAGGCCAGCATTTATTGCCCATCCCTAGTTGCCCTCGAGAAGCTGGTGGTGAACCGCCTTCTTGAACCGCTGCAGTCCGTGTGGTGAAGGTGCTCCCACAGTGCTGTTAGGGAGTCATAGAGTTATACAGCACAGAAAGAGGCCCTTCGGCCCATCGTGTCCGCGCCGGCCATCAAGCCCTGTCTATTCTAATCCCATTTTCCAGCACTTGGTCCGTAGCCTTGTGTGCTATGGTGTTTCAAGTGCTCATCTAAATGCTTCTTGAATGTTGTGAGGGTTCCTGCCTCTACCACCCTTTCAGGCAGTGAGTTCCAGATTCCAACCACCCTCTGGATGGAAAAAGTTTTCCCTCAAATCCCCTCTAAACCTCCTGCCCCTTACCTTGAAACTATGCCCCCTGGTTATTGACCCCTTTATTAACGGGAAAAGTTCCGTTATATCTACCCTATCCTCATAATTTAGTACACCTCAATCAGGTCCCCCCTCAGCCTTCTCTGCTCTAAGGAAAACAACCCCAGCCTGTCCAGTTTCTCTTCATAGCTGAAGCGCTCCAGCCCAGGTAACATCCTGGTGAATCTCCTCTGCACCCTCTCCAATGCAATCACATCCTTCTTATAGTGTGGCGACCAGAACTGCACACAGTATTCCAGCTGTGGCCTAACTAGCGTTTTGTACAGCTCCATCATAACCTCCCTGCTTTTATATTCTATGCCTCAGCTAATGAAGGCAAGTATCCCATATGCCATTTTAACTGCCTTCAGGGATCTATGTACATGCACACCAAGGTCCCTCTGATCCTCTGTCCTTCCTAGGGTCCTACCATTCATTGTGTATTCCCTTGCCTTGTTAGTCCTCCCAAAATGCATCCTCTCACACTTTTCAGGTTTAAATTCCATTTGCCACTGTTCTGTCCATCTAACCAACCCGTCTATATCATCCTGTAGCCTGAGGCTTCCCTCCTCGCTATTTATCACTCCACCAATTTTCGTGTCATCTGCGAACTTACTGATCATACCTCCTACATTCATATCTAAATTATTAATGTACACTACAAACAGCAAAGGACCCAGCACCGATCCCTGCGGTACACCACTGGACACAGGCTTCCAGTCACAAAAACAACCTTTGACCATCACCCTCTGCCTCCTGCCACTAAGCCAATTTTGGATCCAATGTGCCAAATTGCCCTGGATCCCATGGGCTCTTACCTTCTTGACCAGTCTCCCATGTGGGACTTTGTCAAAAGCCTTACTGAAGTCCATGTAGACTACATCAACTGCACTACCCTCATCCACACACCTAGTCACCCCCTCGAAATATTAAATCAAATTGGTTAGACATGATCTCCCCTAACAAAGCCATGCTGACTATCCTTGATTAATCCTCCCAAGTGGAGACTAATTCTGTCCCTCAGAATTTTTTCCAATAATTTCCCTACCACTGATGTTAGGCTCACTGGCCTGTAATTCCCTGGTTTATCCCTACTACCCTTCTTGAATAATGGTACTACGTTAGCTGTCCTCCAGTCCTCTGGCACCTCCCCTGTGGCCAGAGAGGTTCTGAAAATTTGTGTCAGAGCCCCTGCAATCTCCTCCCTTGCCTCACGCAGCAGCCTGGGATACATCTCGTCTGGGCCTGGGGATTTATCCACTTTTAAGGAGGGAGTTCCAGGATTTTGACCCAGCAACGATGAAGGAACGGTGATATATTCCCGAGTCAGGATGATGTGTGACTTGGAGGGGAACCTGGAGATGCTGGTGTTCCCATGCGCCTGCTGCCCTTGTCCTTCTAGGTGGTAGAGCCGCGGGTTTGAGAATTCCAAAGTATGGGGCCGAGGCAGCTGAAGGCCAATGGTGCGAGGAAGGAAAGGGAGGGGACGCACATGAGGTCAGAGTCAGCGGTATGGAGGTGGGGGCTTGTAGGGCTGGTGAAGGTTACAGGGATATGAAAGGGAAAAGCCATGGATTTAAGTAGGGAATCCAAACTCGCAGGATAAGAATTTTAAATTTGAGGTGGTGGGGGGAGCGGAAGCCAGTGAAGGTCAGCGAGGAGAGGAGTGATAGATGATGGGTGAACGGGACTTGTTGCAGAATAGGATACGGTCGGCAGAGTTTTGAGTGAGCTGAAGCTTAGAGGGTGGGCGATGGGGCATAGAAACATAGAAGATAGGAGCAGGAGTCGGCCATTCGGCCCCTCGAGCCTGTTCCGCCATTCAATGCGATCATGGCTGATCATCCAAATTCAGTACCCTGTCCCTGCTTTCTCCCCATATCCCTTGATCCCCTTAGCCTTAAGAAATATATCTAACTCCTTCTTGAATATATTTAATGAATTGGCCTCAACTGCCTTGTGTGGTAGAGAATGCCACAGGTTCACCACTCTCTGGGTGAAGAAATTCCTCCTCGTCTCAGTCCTAAATGGCTTACCCCTTATCCTTAGACTGTGACCCCTGGTTCTGGACTCCCCCCGCCATCGGGAACATCCTTCCTGCATCTAGTCTGTCTAGTCCTGTTAGAATTTTATAAGTTTCAATGAGATCCCCTCTCATTCTTCTAAACTCCAGCGAGTATAAGCCCAATCGACCCAATCTCTCCTCATACGTCATTCCTGCCATCCCAGGTATCAGTCTGGTGAATCTACGCTGCACTCCCTCCATGGCAAGAACATCCTTCCTCAGATAAGGCGACCAAAACTGCACACAATACTCAAGGTGTGGTCTCACCAAGGCACCGGCTAGGAGAGCATTGGAACAGCCAGGCTTCTTCCCATGTTAATGCTCTTTCATGGGGTGCCTTTCTGCCGCCACTCAAATATTGTTATTCTCCAGATGAGATCTGTGGAGGCTGAGCCAGTGAATATATTCAAGGCGGAGTTAGACAGATATTTGAGCAACAGGGGAGTCGAGGGTTATGGGGAGCGGGCGGGGAAGTGGAGTTGAGGCCAAGATCAGATCAGCCATGATCTTATTGAATGGCGGAGCAGGCTCGAGGGGCCGAATGGCCGACTCCTGCTCCTATTTCTTATGTTCAGTCCAAACAGAGGAGAGGTTAGAACCCAGTATGTGGTCTTAACCTCTCCCTTCACAGCACCCTGTGCCATCCACCCCTGCAGTGTTGAGCGCCAGCACGTTGCTTCCACTGCACGGGTCAGTTAGGGACTTGTAGGAAGGATTACTTGCTGGAGCGCAGAGCTGGAATGAAGGAGAGCAAGTGCTTGTGGGATTGGAGGTGGGTGCATCCTTCTGGCTTGGTGGGCTATCTGGATCACTTCAGCCGCTGAATCGAGTGGACTGGAACTCGCGGGGCCTGATGAAAGATGCGCTTTGAAAGCTCGGCCTCAGCAGCTCCTGCGGTCATTTGAGTGCGCGCCAAGCAGCTGGCGCACTTTGGAGGAGCCTCTCTGGAGGAGCCCACAACTCTTGCAGCGTGGTGGCCAAGTGGTAAGGCGTCGGTCTCGTAAACCGAAGTTCATGGGTTCGACCCCCATCTACGCCTGGGGAGATTTTATCACATTTAATTTGACATTTCACCTGTGGAATTCTCTGCCACAGAGGGCGGTGGAGGCCAGTTCATTAAATATATTCAAGAAAGAGTTGGATATATTTCTTAAGGCTAAAGGGATCAAGGGATATGGGGAGAAGGCAGGGACAGGGTACTGAATTTGGATGATCAGCCATGATCTCATTGAATGGCGGAGCAGGCTTGAAGGGCCGAATGGCCTACTCCTGCTCCTATCTTCTATGTTTCTTGATTCGTGTCGTGCTGCTTGACGGCCTGACCAAGTTGCAGGCCACCATTCAGAGTGTGGCCACCCCCCGGGCCCTCTGCAGAGCTCCCTGTTCCTGATGTCCTGAACTCAGGCATAGCTACCATTCATAGAATCATAGAATAGCACAGAAGGGTGCCATTCGGCCCATCGAGTCTGCGCTGGCTCTTTCGAAGAGCAACCCAGTTAGTCCCACTCCCCCGCTCTTTCCCCATATCCCTGCAATTTTTTCTTCTTCAGGTATTTATCCAATTTCCTTTTGAAGGCTGCTGTTGAATCTGCCTCCACCGCCCTATCAGGTAGAGCGTTCCAAATCCTAACCACTCGCTGCGTAATAACGTTTTTCATCATGTCCCTGGTTCTTTTGCCAATCACCTTAAACCTGTGTCCTCTGGTTATCGACCATTCAACCATTGGAAACAGTTTCTCTTTATTTACTCTATCTAAACCCTGCATGATTTTAAACACCTCTATCAAATCTCCTCTTAGCCTTCTGTACACGAAGGAGAACAGCCCCAACTTTTTTTTTATTCGTTAATGGGATGTGGGCGTCGCTGGCAAGGCCAGCATTTATTGCCCATCCCTAATTGCCCTTGAGAAGGTGGTGGTGAGCCGCTGCCTTGAACTGCTGCAGTCCGTGTGGTGAAGGTACTCCCACAGTGCTGTTAGGGAGGGAGTTCCAGGATTTTGACCCAGCGACGATGAAGGAACGGCCGATATATTTCTAAGTGAGGATGGTGTGTGACTTGGAGGGGAACTTGGAGGTGGTGGTGTTCCCATGTGTCTGCTGCCCTTGTCCTTCTAGGTGGAAGAGGTCGCGGGTTTGGGAGGTGCTGCTGAAGAAGCCTTGGCGAGTTGCTGCAGTGCATCTCCGGTCTATCCACTAACTATATTCCCTCATCCCTGGAACCATTCCAGTAAATGTCTTCTATACCCTTCAAGGCCTTCACATCCTTCCTAAAGTGCGGTGCCCAGAATTGGACACAGTACACCAGCTGGGGCCGAACTAGTGTTTTATAAAGGTTTAGCATAACTTCCAACTGCTTTGATTGGAGGTGCACAGACTTCAGGCTCCAATCTACAGCAGTTGGTTTTGTTTGGATTCATCCTGTTGAGGAATCAGATTGAAACGGTCCTAAAGTTGGGCTTCAGCAATCCCAGGGCTGGCCGTTGATGTGGTCTCACACCGATATCTTGCTACAATGAAGGAGTGCCCAGCAACAGGGAACTGGAAGATGACCGCATAGATGATGCCTCGATTTTAAAATGTTCATCCTTGTGTTCAAATTCCTCCATTGCCTCTTCCCCTCCCTATCTCTGTAACCTCCTCCGTATCCTCCGCGATCTCTGCGCTCCTCCAATTCTGACCTCTTGAGCATGCCCGATTTTAATCGCTCCATCATTGGGGGCCGTGCCTTAAGTTGCCAATGTGCCCTAAGCTCTGGAATTCCCTCCCTAAACCTTTCTACCTCTCTCTCCTCCTTTAAGCCGCTCCTTAAAACCTACTTCTTTGACCAAGCTTTTGGCCACCTGTCCTAATATCCCTTATGTGGCTCGGTGTCAAATTTTGTCTGATTATACTCCTGTGAAGCACCGTGGGACGTTTTACTACATTAAAGGCGCTATATAAATACAAGTTGTTGTTATACAGGGCTGGCAGTGAAATGGCGGCGTGGGCTGGAGTGCCCATGGTTTTAAGGGTACCTGTCTTGCATGGCAAAGCCCCACTTCCCTCGCCAGAAGGATGACATTGGAAAAGCCCAAAGGTGCTGTGTACGGTCTGAGCAATTGCAATTCCCTTGGTTGACCACCTGTCGATGGGGGAGAGGGCAGAGCTTTAAGAAGCCTGCATTGCTTCAGTGTCTGAAGGAGAATAGAAAAATAGCAAAAATACAGCTGCTTGTTATGAGCGACCCAATAGACTTGCCCTTTAAGAAAGCGGATCTACCACCCAGTGCCCATTTGCAGAGGACACTGAGCGACAGCCTCGCTGTTCAGGCACTCAATGTATTATGGAGCCATCACGTCATTAACATAATGTCTGCACCACAAACTCCATGGGACCTCATTGTGCTGTGAGACGCTCGCCCAGTGCTGAGAACCAGCTCGATGCCAGCTTCTGATCAGTGCTGCAGGGGCCAACACTCCCATTATCAGCCCCAAATTTACTTTCCAGCGAGCCCCAGGGCGATTAGTCATTCTCGCATCTCCTGATTGGCGAAACTCCCGCAAAAAACTGCTGCTGTAGAAAACAATTTCAGGGGGGGCAGAGATTTACAGTAATTGGGAGAAGGATTAGAGGGGAGTTGAGGAGAACTTTTTTCACCCAGAGGGTGGTGGGGGTCTGGAACTCACTGCCTGAAAGGGTGGGAGAGGCAGAAACCCTCATCACATTTAAAAAGTACTTGGATATGCACTTGAAGCGCCGTAACCTACAGGGGGTTATGGACCGAGAGCTGGAAAGTGGGATTAGGCTGGGTAGCTCTTTCTCGGCCGGCGCAGACGCAATGGGCTGAATGGCCTCCTGTGTGGTAAACTTCTATGATTCTAAGTGCATTAGACCGTAATTGTATTTTAAGCAAATAGTCTGGAAACCGTGTTTGTTTTCCCTATGCTGCAACCACGGTGTGTAACTGCTTTCCCTCAGGAAGCCTAGGATGATTCATCTCTTGTACAGGAAGGGTAGAGCACGTTGTGCATTAATTTGGTGGCAAGATCTTAAGATGGTGCAAGATGCTGTCGCGTTGCGAGTACTATTTCTATCGCCGACTTCAACATAAGAGCAGGAATAGGCCACTTGGCCCCTCGAGCCTGCTCCGCCATTCAATAAGATCATGGCTGATCTTGGGCTCAAAGCCACTTCCCCGCCCGCTCCCCATAACCCTTCACTCCCTTATCTTGCAAAAATCTGTCTATCTCCACCTTAAATGTATTCAATGACCCAGCCTCCACGGCTCTCTGGGGCAGAGAATTCCACAGATTTACGACCCTCTGAGAGAAGAAATTCCTCCTCATCTCAGTTCTAAAAGGGCGACCCTTTATTCTGAAACTGTGCCCCCGAGTTCTAGATTTCCCCACGAGGGGAAACATCCTCTCTGCATCTACCCTGTCGAGCCCCCTCAGTATCTTATATGTTTCAATAAGATCACCTCTCATTCTTCTAAACTCTGTGAGCTATGGGGGCGGTTTGTGGTGGATGGACGGTATGTGGCCACCAGATGGAGACAAAGTCCCCCTCTCACTCCAATTCAGGTGAAGGCCACACCCACCTCCAACACACCTGAGGCAAATCTACCCATTAGCTCAGGAGTTCAAAAGGCAAACTGGTGCATCCCTTCAGGGCCAGTGCCTGAGGAGAAAGCCAAGACTGTTGTTGAAAACCAGCTTGCAGCTGCCACAGAGAGGTCTACTATTGAACCCGAGTGGGGTATTGTTTAGTTCTGAGAGTCTGATATGATCCCTGGACCGGCTGAGAAAGATCCAGTGGTAAAGTAACCCTGGCTTATTGTTTTTGGAGAAAATTGATTTAAGGACTGCCTTCCTTACCACCCGGGGCGGGTGATGGCTTTTGTTCTTCATTTTTCTTGTTGAACGTCATATGTTTTTGGATTTTGCCAGACGTGAACCTTTTTTCCCCGTTTTCTAAAAATAAAACACAGCTAACTGCTGTTTCTCATTTACCAATCTTGTGACTGTGCTTGTGTCCGCCCCCCCCCTGCATCAACACACCCTTCGGTCTAGGTGGTGGTTGATTACAACTCCAATGAGTATAGGCTCAACCTGCTCAACCTTTCCTCATAAGTCAACCCCCTCATCTCGGGAATCAACCGTGTGAATCGACTCTGAACTGCTTAACCATCGATGCTGGCAGTGCTCAAGGGGTGCTTGGATTTTTCCATTTCATTGCCTGGTCCCTTTGGAAGCGCTGGCAAACCAGCCCGGGTAAATAGCGAGGACACGTCTTGGTCCGGATAATGTGTCGTGTCCGGCCGCTGGAGATTGCTCATCTGGGCTGGTTCTTCGAAATAATCGAGAGCCGGCTGAAACGACCCAGCGGTCCGCACTTTGCTTTTAGGCCCCTTCTGTCGTGCAACGCAACACCAAATGGGGTACACCGAATGTGAAGCAGCACACTTTAAACCGGTGCTCGGTAGAGACAGAGAATTATTTAAATGGTGATAGATTGGGAAATGTTGATGTACAGAGGGACCTGGGTGTCCTTGTACACCAGTCACTGAAAGCAAACATGCAGGTGCAGCAAGCAGTTAGGAAGGCAAATGGTATGTTGGTCTTCATTGTAAGAGGATTTGAGTACAGGAGCAAGGATGTCTTACTACAGTTATACAGGGCCTTGGTGAGACCACAGCTGGAGTACTGTGTGCAGTTTTGGTCGCCTTACCTAAGAAAGGATATACGTGCCATAGAGGGAGTGCAGCGAAGGTTCACCAGACTGATTCCTGGGATGGCAGGACTGTCGTATGAGGAGAGATTGGGTCGACTAGGTCTGTATTCACTAGAGTTTAGAAAAATGAGAGAGGATCTCTTCGAAACATATACAATTCTGACAGGGCTAGACAGACTGGATGCAGGGAGGATGTTTCCCCTGGCTGGGGGTTCTAGAAGGAGGGGTCACAGTCTCAGGATATGGGGTAGGACATTTAGGACTAAGATGAGGAGAAATTTCTTCACTGAGGGTGGTGAACCTGTGGAATTCTCTACCACAGAAGGCTGTGGAGGCCAAGTCACTGAATATATTTAAGAAGGAGATCGATAGATTTCTAGACACAAAAGGCATCAAGGGGTATGGGGAGAGAGCGGGAATATGGTATTGAGATAGGGGATCAGCCATGATCATATTGAATGGCGGAGCAGGCTCGAAGGGCCGAATGGCCGACTCCTGCTCCTATTTTTCTATGTTAATACCTACCTCGTTGACCAAGCTTGTGGTCATCTGCCCTAATTTCTCCTCATGCAGCTCGGTGTCAATTGTTGTCTGATTACGCTCCTCTGAGCTGCCGTGGGACGTTTTACTACGTTAAAGGCGCTATATAAATACAAGTTGTTGTTGTTGTAACGCTGTATATCTGTTTCGGCTGATTTTGCGAAAAGAAAGTTGGCAGTTGATTGTTGGCAGTGTCATTTGGGGATCTGGCCGGGAGGAATCACTGCGAGCTGTAATGGGAGTTTTCTCAACATACATTCTGAAGAATTGTGGTCCCTGAAATGATGTGCTGGCGTTAATTTAGCTCCCCGTGCATAGAATCACAGAATGAAACCGCACAGAAGGAGGTCATTCGGCCCATCGTGCCTCAACAACAACTTGTATTTATATAGCACCTTTAATGTAGTAAAACGTCCCAAGGCGCTTCATAGGAGTATTTTAAGACCAAAAATTTGACACTGAGCCACAGAAGGATAAATTAGGGCAGGTGTCCAAAAGCCTGGTCAAAGAGGTAGCTCCAATGTCATAGAAACATAGAAGATAGGAGCAGGAGTAGGCCATTCGGCCCCTCGAGCCTGCTCCGCCATTCAATGAGATCATGGCTGATCATCCAAATTCAGTACCCTGTCCCTGCCTTCTCCCCATATCCCTTGATCCCTTTAGCCTTAAGAAATATACCTAACTCCTTCTTGAATATATTTAATGAATTGGCCTCTACAGCCTTCTGTGGTAGAGAATTCCACAGGTTCACCACCCTCTGGGTGAAGAAATTCCTCCTCATTTCTGTCCTAAATGGCTTACCCCTTATCTTTAGGCTATGACCCCTAGTTCTGGACTCCCCGCCATCGGGAACATCCTTCCTGCATCTAGTCTGTCTAGTCCTGTTAGAATTTTATAAGTTTCAATGAGATCCCCTCTCATTCTTCTAAACTCCAGCGAGTATAAGCCCAATCAACCCAATCTCTCCTCATACGTCATTCCTGCCATCCCAGGTATCAGTCTGGTGAATCTTCGCTGCACTCCCTCCATGGCAAGAACATCCTTCCTCAGATAAGGCAACCAAAACTGCACACAATACTCAAGGTGTGGTCTCACCAAGGCCCTGTACAATTGCAGCAAGGCATCCTTGTTCCTGTACTCGAACCCTCTCGCTACAAAGGCCAACATACCATTTGCCTTCTTAACCGCCTGCTGCACCTGCATGCTTACCTTCAGCGACTGGTGCACAAGGACACCCAGGTCTCGTTGCACTTCCCCTTCTCCCAATCTATTGCCGTTCAGATAATAATCTGCCTTCCTGTTTTTACCACCAAAGTGGATAACCTCGCATTTATCCACGTCGGCAGTAGCCGTCTAGACAGGAGTCATCCACGTGTAAAACAAACTGAGGGAAAGAAATTTGGTAAATCCTAACTAATATTTAGATTTTTCTTTTTAGGAAAAGGTGCAGGGTGGTGGTGAGTTAATCTGTACAGATACTGTTCCTTTCTGTGCATCTTTGCCTACACTGCATCCTGAATGTAAATTAATTTGGCCTTTAATTATTTAAATTTTGCTTCAAGCTCCCCTTTGATGCAGGTCTCTCTGTTTGATAGACACAGACACATTCACACCTGTGCTGTTTATGCCCATTTCCTTTGTGTAAAAAGGATCGATTCAAAGCCTTATTTGGCACTTACAGGAAAGCTAAAATCTTATCTTGAGCGAGTCGGGGAGCAGACGCACGCTGAAACATTTTGTTCAGTGTTAAAAAATAACTGAATTTGCAAAGACAATATGATGCACAAGCACTTCTGAATTGCATACAATTAAATCTAGGAAATTGAATTCCCTCGTCTCTTACATCATTCCATGCGTATTACCTGATACCTGATGCCCAATATATTAATATTTTACAGCCCTAAATATGTGCACAAATTTTTCTTGCAGATGGGAACTGTCTTTTATTAATATGCAGTATTTAAGTTGATGGGCAGTAAAGAGATTTCAGTTATGCGGTGATGCAGTTATTTCCCATGCATCAAATGCACATAGATCTTTTAAGGCAGGAATCGAAGCGGATTGATTATTTTTTAAGCCTGTTATGTGGGATATATTTGCATTAGGATTTGTTTTAGTGTTTGACTGTCAGGAGTTGTTGCTTCTAAAAGCTGTCTAAGATTCTTATTAGTCATCCAAATTTGCTGGCTTCATTCTTTCTGAGGGGATGTTCTAAAGAAGGAGTAGTGATGAGATCTAAACAACGATTGTTAACAATCCTGCCGCGAAGCTAATCAGCTGCTCAACAATCTGTGGACACTGCCCACAAGATATATATAGATGAGTATGCTCCTTGACGTAAGAGAACTACTAGGCACTTGGTCTAAGCATTAAACAAAGCTTTAATCAACTGTTTTACAACATGGAGGTCTAGTTGTGTCCTTCACTAGTTCCTGTTAAGAATGTCCTGCGCAAGCTGGGCCCGTGCCCGAGTATTTATACTCTCCCTGGACAGCGCCACCCGCAGACTGCTCAGTTGATTCATGTCAGTCATTATCTTATCCATCCATCCAGAACAAAGGAGCCCCATTATGTGGAACTTCCCTTGCTTGGTTCCACTCTGCACCAAGAGGATAGGTTTAATCATCTGAAGACGTGGGGTCAGGTTGCCTGTGTAACTAGATAGACTAAAGAAGCCGTGGGTCAGTGGGTAGCACACCCGACTCTGAGTCAGAAGGTTGTGGGTTCAAGCCCCCACTCCAGGGACTTGAGCATATAAAGCTAGGCTGACACTCCAGTGCAATGAGGAGGGAGTGCTGCACTGTTGGAGGTTCTGTCTTTCAGATGAGATGTTAAACCGAGGCCCCGTCTGCTCTCTGAGGTGGATGTAAAAGATCCCGCGGCACTATTTCGAAGAAGAGCAGGGGAATTATCCCCGGTGTCCTCAACCAACATAACAAAAACAGATTATCTGGTCATTATCACATTGCTGTTTGTGGGAAATTGGCTGCCATGTTTCCCACATTACAACAGTGACTCCAATTCAAAAGTACATCACTGGCTGTAAAGCGCTTTGAGACGTCCGGTGGTCGTGAAAGGCGCTAGATAAATGCAAGCCTTTCTTTCCTTAAAGCAGAGAAGGTTGAACGGAGACTTGATAGAGGTATTCTAAATCATGAGGGATCTAGACAGAGTAGATAGAGAGAAACTGTTCCCATTGGCGGAAGGGTCGAGAACCAGAGGACACAGATTTAAGGCGATTGGCAAAAGATCCAAAGGCGACATGAGGAAGAACTTTTTTACGCAGCGCGTGCTTAGGATCTGGAATGCACTGTCTGTAAGGGTGGTGGAGGCAGACTCAATCATCGCTTTCAAAAGGGAATTGGATAAGTACCTGAAGGAAAAAAAATTGTAGGGCTACGGGGAAAGGGCGGAGGAGTGGGACAAGCTGAAGCGCTCTTGCAGAGAGCTGGCACGGGCTCGACGGGCCGAATGGCCTCCTTCTGTGCTGTGACCATTCTATGATTCTAACCACCTCCAGCCAGAACCTCCCCCAGAAGCTTGTGCTCCAGGTTGCTAATCAACGAGCTCTGCTGAGAAGTGAATGTGTGCATCTTGGGCAAGGATGGGATTGAGGTTGGCTTTCCCCCCCTCCATTCGCCAAAGATTGAACATCCTGCCAATGCTTACTCATCTAGGTTTGCACATGAGGGTATATTTATGATGTGCTTTGCGATGGATTTTGTCAAGTGACCTGATTCTCAGAAGTTGCCCTGTTAGCAGTTAAGGTACATCCAGTGCGCATTGGCGGAGAACGAGGTCCATGCCTGTCCAATGGTTACCATTTTCACATTCTTTTACGGACAGCAATCTTTTTTCGAACTTGCGGACCAGGTGTGTCTGTGCGGAGCTCAGTTAGCATTCAGATCACGCGGCAGTGTTTTTCCTATGGAGAACCGTTGCGTCAATGGTAGAGGAAAAGGAAGTGGAGCAAATTGCCTGAGATGGAGTTGGCCATAATCCCAGATTCTTTTCCCAAGGTGTAAATACAAGTGCCTTTTGATCTTATCAATGTGTAAACATCTGAGCAAGAATTTTCTGTATAATCTATTTCCGTGAGGATGCAGTATGACCCTCGAATCGATGCATTGAACTGGTTGGCACTTGCTGTGGGTTTGCAATGTTTCTGGGCTGTTTCAGTTCAACCTTATTTCAGTCCAATGGTGTTCTTGGAGGCTCCATATCTCACGGCTCAAGCCGATCATGAAGTCAGTGATCTTGCTCTTTATTTCACTGAATGTATTTACAGAGGCGACATGAGGAAAAACTGTTTCACGCAACGAGTGGTTAGGATTTGGAATGCGCTGCCTGATAGGGCGGTGGAGGCAGATTCAATAGTAGCCTTCGAGAGGGAATTGGATAAATATTTGAAGAGGAAACAATTGCAGGGATATGGGGAAAGAGCGGGAGAGTGGGACTGACTGGATTGCTCTTCGAAAGAGCCGGCGCAGACTCGATGGGCTGAATGGCCTCCTTCTGTGCTGTACTATTCTATGATTCTAATTACCTCTATATTTTCTCTCTGTGTATGTTTATAGGTGTATGATGTGGTGAAAGAGTGAAGTAATTGGATAGTTGTAAGGTGGATTTGGTTCCAGAGATGTTTAAATCAATCAGAAAAAAGGTGACACTTTTTGTGTGTTGTCATCACATTCAGTGTTGCAGTGTGCGCCATTATCCTTTATTTAAAAATATATTTCTTTGTGTAATGATTAGAGAGGGAAGGGTAATCAATAGGAGTTTATTTCAGACATAAACTGGAGTAGTTATTTTTTTTTAAATTTGTTCTTGGGATGCGGGCGTCACTGGCAAGGCCAGCATTTATTGCCCATCCCTAATTGCCCTTGAGAAGGTGGTGGTGAGCCGCCTTCTTGAACCGCTGAAGTCCGTGTGGTGAAGGTGCTCCCACAGTGCTGTTAGGGAGGGAGTTCCAGGATTTTGACCCAGCGATGATGAAGGATCGGCCAATATATTTCCAAGTCAGGATGGTGTGTGACTTGGAGGGGAACTTGGAGGTGGTGGTGTTCCCGTGCGCCTGCTGCCCTTGTCCTTCTAGGTGGAAGAGGTCGCGGGTTTGGGAGGCGCTGCCGAAGAAGCCTTGGCGAGTTGCTGCAGTGCACCTTGTAGATGGTACACACTGCAGCCACGGTGCGCTGGTGGTGGAGGGAGTGAATGTTTAAGGTGGTGGATGGGGTGCCAATCAAACGGGCTGCTTTGTCCTGGATGGTGTCGAGCTTCTTGAGTGTTGGAGCTGCACCCATCCAGGCAAGTGGAGAGTGTTCCATCACACTCCTGACTTGTGCCTTGTAGATGGTGGAAAGGCTTTGGGGAGTCAGGAGGTGAGACACTCGCCGCAGTAATGAGTTTTGTGAAGCTGCTGTTTTTAAACAATAACAAGACCGTGTACTCTAATCAAAAGTCTTGCACCCACTAAACATTTCAATCTCGGAGCTGTAGCAGAACACGTGAAATTTCCTTATTGGCAGGGGAGCAACGAGATTCATTGAGATTAATTAAGGTGCAATTTTAATAATACAGAAATGTAAGTACAGGAAACCCTCTTTTTACCGGCACCCAAATATCCGGAAATCTCTTAACCGGCAAAATTCAGGAGTAGGTTCAGGTAAGTTTTACTTCATATTAGTGGCCGTGTAACCGGGGTTCCTGCACCTGTTGTTATGCAACAGGGACACCCGGATCTGTGACCGTGTATGGGGCTCTCGTACCTTAGTAAGTATACCTCTCTGTAATCCGGACTTTTTGATCAACCGGCACCACGCCGGTCCCGTTGGGGCCGGATAAAAAAGAGTTTCCTGTAATTGAATTAATATTTGTTACAGCAGTTTAATTTAAAAAAAAAAGGTTAATATTGAACATAAGGGATAAATGTGGACATTTTGTATCATTATCTCGTTAAACGTACCTTCTCCGTCCTTCTTGTCCGAGTGCTGGGTTCTCTTCCCCCACCTCCCCTTGAAAACGTAGCTTCCCGAGTCACGTCTATTTACTGGCTGCTTCTGATTCCACCCGCAGAGAACGCTCAGCGCGCCCCCAGCGAGCCTCCGAGCGAGTCCAGTACCTTCAAACAGGAGGGGAAGATCCCCAGCCGATTGACGCTCGGTAACCGAGGTGGATACAATGGCCGGTGCTGGGGGTCGCCGGTCAGACAGAAGAAGAAGCACACGGGTAAGGGCAGCGTGCTACTGCAGCAGCTCGTTCAGATCTGACCAGCTCCTTTTAATTGGGATGTCCTCAGAGTTGGATCTGGCACTGTGAATATAAGGCAGTTTAAAAAAAAAATGTTCTCGGGCTAGCTGAGAGTTTCCTAATTTTAACTCCATTGGGGAATGTGTTGTGCTTCTAATTTAATTACGAGCCAACTCGCAATGTCCGTCGCTGTGCAAATAGAGCAATGTGGGAATTGTCTACTGACTGCGTTCTTACTCGGTTTCATCATCTTCTCCTTCTCCTTCTTCTTCATTTCCTCCTTCTTCTTTTCCTTCTTCTATTCCTTCTTCTTCTATTCCTCCTTCTTCTATTCCTCCTTCTTCTATTCCTCCTTCTTCTATTCCTTCTTCTTCTATTCCTTCTTCTTCTATTCCTTCTTCTTCTATTCCTTCTTCTTCTATTCCTTCTTCTATTCCTTCTTCTTCTATTCCTTCTTCTTCTATTCCTTCTTCTTCTATTCCTTCTTCTTCTATTCCTTCTTCTTCTATTCCTTCTTCTATTCCTTCTTCTTCTATTCCTTCTTCTTCTATTCCTTCTTCTTCTATTCCTCCTTCTTCTTTTCCTCCTTCTTCTTTTCCTCCTTCTTCTTTTCCTCCTTCTTCTTTTCCTCCTTCTTCTTTTCCTCCTTCTTCTTTTCCTCCTTCTTTTCCTCCTTCTTCTTTTCCTCCTTCTTCTGTTCCTTCTTCTTCTTTTCCTCCTTTTTCTTTTCCTTCTAATTCTTCTTCTTCTAATTCTTCTTCTAATTCTTTTAACGTGGGGTGGCCGTTGCACACCAGCTACCACACGGGCTTGACAGAGCAAGGTCTTGGTCCAACGGCGAGGGGATCCAAGGCGATTGGATCCCCAATTTCATAATGAATGAACCAAAGAGGCTTTCAGGAAAAAAGGAACAAGTCCGTAATGATTGCAAGGAACTTCCATTGTCGGTGGTGATTGCAAAATAAATGCTCTGGTTTAGTTTTCTACCTTCAGTGATTCCTCGGAGATGGTTCTGTGAGTGTCGGTTGACCTTCGGCACCTCACCTGAGTGACTGTGAGCCATTTGTACATTTTAAAAGTAAATGTCAGCTGCCCTAGTCGATGGCGGAAGTCAACAGAACCAAGGCCAATCGTGCCCTCGTTCCACGGGGGCAGTTTGAGCAAAGGACCGTTGGATTGTGTTCAGGACTGAGGATCCTAGCCGATCCTCCTTCACATTCCCCGCCTACCCGCCCCCATCAACCCAGCTGCCAATTGCAGCACCCTTCCTGATGTCGTGCTACCTGAGCGCAGCCTGGATTTGAACCTGGGACTATCCTGGTCCGTCTGAGAACATAACATAAGAATTAGGAGCAGGAGTTGGCCATTCAGCCCCTTGAGCCTGCTCCGCCATTCAATAAGATCAGGGCTGATCATCGACCTCAACTCCTTTTTCCTGCCCAATCTCCATATCCCTTGATTCCCCTAGAGTCCAAAAATCTATTGATCTCGGCCTTGAATATACTCAACGATGGTTCAATTACGCATTGAATAAATAACTGGGGAGCCTGCTCATGTGACTTCAAAGGTATTTTCTTGCATGCTGATCATGAAAATGCCCTTGATGTTTTCGGAATTTCACTTCTCGAAGAGATTTGCAAGAGCCACATCTTATTAAAATACTCGGGCGTTTTGCGATTATTTTTCTGTTTAATAATTCATAACCCCATTTAGATTGGGATCTCTCGCGCCTCCTCGTCCTGTGGTGTCCATTTCCGATGTATGTGACTAGTATGGTGTAACTAGTTTAATTGCGTGCCATTGTAAGTCACAGTTTAGATCCTATATTCACATTGAGGTCTCCATTTGAATGCTAGTCTTCCCTATTTACCTTCCGCCACTGCTGTAACTCAAAGGTGGTTGGTTTTGCCGTGATTTTTGCGGCTGGGCAAGTGAAGGAACTTTAGATTAACCCTGCCTGCGGAACGTGCTGCTTTATGTCGACAAGTGCTGTCGCTGGTAGTAGGAGTTTGCTGTTGGCAGAACTCCTTCAATGCAAAAACCATCCTTTTGATTTTTTCTCACTCCGTTGTAGTCATGTCTTAGTCTGCGGACACTTCCTGACTTGGAGTCCTGAGACAGCAGCGTGCAATCGGAATCCCGTGACCTCAGTCTGGTGTTTTCCCCTGGGCTACTCCGAATCAAGGCCATTTTTGTAAGCGTGGACCCGTGCTTTACGAATGTCTGTCTGATTTTTCACATCCGCCTCTTTGAGGATAATGACGTCCCTACATCCCAGAGTTCATTCCATCCCGGCAGTTAAACGAGATAATCAAGGAATTTGGGCAGCTTTTATTGAAGTCTCCACACCTGCACAGATCAGTTCTGCCAATTGTTTTTCAAATTTGTTATTAATACCATATAATAACAAGTCCCGTTCGCCCATCTCCCCTGTGCTCGCTGACCTACATTGGTTGCCGGTTAAGCAGTGCCTCGATTTCAACATTCTCGCCCTTTTCAGATCCCTCCATGACCTCGCCCCTCCCTATCTCTCTAATCTCCTCCAGCCTCACAACCCCCCGAGATATCCGCGCTCCTCTAATTCTGCCCTCTTGAGCATCCCTGATTTATAATCGCTCGACCTTTGGTGGCCGTGCCTTCTGTTGCCTGGACCCTAAGTTCGGGAATTCCCTGCCTATACCTCTCCGCCTCGCTACCTCTCTCTCCTCCTTTAAGACGCTCCTTAAAACCTACCTCTTTGACCAAGCTTTTGGTCACCTGCCCTAATTTCTCCTTATGTGGCTCGGTGTCAAATTTTTTGTCTTCTAATGCTCCTGTGAAGCACCTTGGGACGTTTTACTACGTTAAAGGCGCTATATAAATGCAAGTTGCTGTTTTAAAAAAAAAAAAGCAGGGCCTAGGAACCAATGCAAAGCCGGTTCTGTGTATCTGTACGCTCACATCGCCATGGTACCCAACCCACTGTGCATGTCTAACAGGCAGGCTACGGGAGGCATCTAATCGGACCCAGGAAACTCTGGTCCCATGATGCTCTCGGGCCGTTTGTGTGTCTGGGAGTGTGTGAGTCGACGATGAGAGAACGTTGCATTTTCTCTCGTTACTGCTCCCTCCAGGCTGAAGCCCGTGTGACTGGATTAAAAAGGTGCACGAGCGAGCAGTGACATAAATACTGCCAGCCAGAGGCCTCGCTCGAGTCACCCCGAGTGCAGTGCGATCAGCAGGAATCCGTACTGTAATATGAAACCTCTGCCACCTTGTGACCACTTTGAGATGCTGCATTTTAAAGTAGAAAGCAGTGAATGGTACATTAGCAAAATACTGCAGATGCTGGAAATCCGAAATAACAACAGAAAATGCTGGAAAAACTCAGCAGGCCAGGCAACATCCGTGGAGAGAAAATAGAGTCAACGTTTCACCCGAAACGTTGACTCTATTTTCTCCACGGATGTTGCCTGGCCTGCTGAGTTTTTCCAGCATTTTCTGTTATAGTGAACTGTACATTCAAGGCTGAGATCGATAAATTTTTTTGGACTCCAGGGGAATCGAGGGATATGGGGATCGGGTGGGAAAGTGGAGTTTGAGGTCAAAGATCAGCCATGACCTTATTGAGGGACGGAGCAGTCTCGAGGGGCCGAATGGCCGACTCTTGCTCCTAATTCTTGAAACATCAAAGGATGGCTTTTTGACTTCTCTCGGGAAGGGGTCTTGCTATTGGGCACATGGTGATCTGACTGAGCGCAATTTATTAACGGATGGATATTGAGAAATCTATAGGCCTCTAGAAGGGTTGATTAGTGATCTGCTTCAATAAAGTCAGTCGGAAGCAAACATAATGAAAATACTTGAGGCAGTAATACCCCCCTGTAGGTCTTCATAGTTATTCAAATCCCCTCAGAGTTCCAGTATGCTGCTGACTGGGGAAATAGCTTGACCAGTCCATTTGAGACAACTGCCTTCATCTCCGTTCTGTTCCCCTGGAGCAAATAGCTTTATAACTTTGGCAGCTATTTCAATACATGGGTTTTTCCCATCATGTCCTTTTTGGGGTTTTTCCTGCTCTCTCTTGCAGCTTTTTCCTTCATTCCCTTTCATAACACAGGCTTATTTCTGGCCTCACTGGAATTTCTGTCCTTCTGTTAAAGTTCAAGCAACGGCAAACTGATGCGAGTTTGCCACGTTATTACAACAACAACAACTTGTGTTTATATAGCGCCTTTAACGTAGTAAAACGTCCCAAGGCGCTGCACAGGTGTTATAAGACCATAAATTTGACACCGAGCCACATAAGGATAAATTAGGGCAGGTGACCAAAAGCTTGGTCAAAGAGGTAGGTTTTAAGGAGCGTCTTAAAGGAGGAAAGAGAGGTAGCGAGGCGGAGAGGTTTAGGCAGGGAATTCCAGAGCTTAGGGCCCAGGCAACAGAAGGCACGGCCACCAATGGTGGAGCGATTATAATCAGGGATGCTCAAGAGGGCAGAATTAGAGGAGCGCAGATATCTCGGGGGGTTGTGGGGCTGAAGGAGATTACAGAGATAGGGAGGGGCGAGGCCATGGAGGGATTTGAAAACAAGGATGAGAATTTTGAAATCGAGTCGTTGCTTAACCGGGAGCCAATGTAGGTCAGCGAGCACTGGGGTGATGGGCGAACAGGACTTGGTGCGAGTTAGGACACGGGCAGCTGAGTTTTGGATGACCTCAGGTTTGCGTAGGGTAGAATGTGGGAGGCCAGCCAGGAGTGCGTTGGAATAGTCAAGTCTAGAGGTAACAAAGGCATGAATGAGGGTTTCAGCAGCGGATGAGCTGAGGCAAGGGCGGAGACGGGCGATGTTACGGAGGTGGAAGTAGGCGGTCTTTGTTGTGCTGCGGATTACCACCATTGGGATGGTGCGACATTGTAAGACGGTGTCAGGCAGCCTCCCCCAAACCCACGGCCATCTAGGAAGGCAAAGATATTCAACACTGCTGGACCAATAAACAAAAAGAAAATACTGCAGATGCTGGAAATCTGAAATAAAGACAGAAAATGCTGGAGATACTCAGCAGGTCAGGCAGCATCTGTGATAGAGAAACAGAGTTAACGTTTCAGGTCGATCTGACGAAAGGTCATTGACCTGAAACGTTAACTCTGTTTCTCTCTTCACAGATGCTGCCTGACCTGCTGAGTATCTCCAGCATTTTCTGTTTTTATGGACCAATAAACAGTTCCTTTTATGAATCGGGTTTAGTTGTAAATATAATTACACCCATTTGTAATGCTTCCTCTTAATGCACATTATCTGCTCATTTGGATTGGATCTGGATTGGATCAGCCCTGTTGAGTTACAGACCGCAGCAGTGATACAAACTACAGTACATTACGTTACATAGCCTTTAGCTAAAGTCCAGTTTGCTCAAAACATACTTGGCTGCTCTGACTGTACTGGTTTCATAGGCAGCAATTATGGAGTGACAAGACATAGGAACAGGAGGAGGCCATTCAGCCCCTCGAGCCTGTTCCGCCATTCAGTGAGATCATGGCTGATCTGGGACCGAGCTCCATATACCCGCCTTTGGCCCATATCCCTTAATACCTTTGGTTAACAAAAATCCAGCAGTCTCTGATTTGAAATGAACAATTGATCTAGCATCTATTGCCGTTCGTTCCAAACTTCTACCACCCTTTGTGTGTAGAAGTGTTTCCTAACTTCACTCCTGAAAGGCCTGGCTCTAATTTCTAGACTATGCCCCTTAGTCCTAGACTCCCCAACCAGCGGGAATAGTTTCTCTCTATTTACCCTATCTGTTCCCCTTAATAGCTTGAAAACTTCGATCAAATCGCCCCTTAACCTTCTAAATTCTAGGGAATACAACCCTAATTTGTGTAATCTCTCCTCGTAACTTAACCCTTGAAGTCCGGGTATCATTCTGGTAAACTTAAGACACTCAATATCGAAAAGGGTATATTTTGTTACTTTGACATCCCTTTACTCTGGTGTTATCTTAGTGTAGAATTTATATTTGAGTTGGGCAATACGTGGATTCTGTATCTATAACGTGGTTTATTAAATATAACCATTTAGCTCATACAATGTTGAAAAGGCGTACATGACACCCATGGCTTTGGCATTGGATCGTACTGAAAATAAGTCTTCTAGGGCCGGTGTTGTGGAGCTATATGTTGGCAGGACCAGTGCATGATGCCTGGTAGTGGGGAGGCGCAAGTTTAGCTATGTTCCCAATCTCGGCTCAGGACAGATGTTCTCCCATTAGGAGAGAGGGGTTGGAGGAATTGAAATTGTATTTCATTTTTTTAATTTTGTTGTTAACGTTTCTGCTCCGAAAGGCATGGCCAGCATTGACAGCAGTGCTCCGGAGACCACCTCGGACAGCTCTCCCACGCTGAGCCGCCGGCCCATCCGTGGAGGGTGGACAGCCGCGTCCTGGGGCAGAGGGCAGGACAGCGACAGTATCAGCAGCTCCTCCAGCGACTCCCTTGGATCGTCCTCGTCCAGTGGCAGCCGCAGGGCCAGTGGAGGTGCTCGCACCAAAAGCACCGACGTGGGGAGGTAACATTTCAACCGTTTCTTTTTTGAGAAGCCATTTAATGATGTCTGACGTAATAAAACTCACTACGCACTTGGTTTGAGCATAAAGCAAGGCTTTAATCAACTTGTTTCAGAACATGGAGGTCTAGTTGTACTTCACTAGCTCCTTGTCTTTACAAAATGTCCCTGGCAAGCTGGGGCCCACGCCCGAGTATTTATACTCCTTGGACGGCGCCACCAGCTGGCCGTCCAGCATTATTTCATAGGTAGTTTCTTGATGATGAGATTTATAACAATGTCTTGTTTCCAGCTCCTGCAATTATTCATAGAAATACATGGAATTTACAGCACAGAAACCAGCCATTCGGTCTGTGCCGATGTTTATCCTCCACAAGAGCCTAGTCCCACCCTACTTCATCAAACCTTATCAGCATATCCTTAAGATAGTGTCAGCCGTGGCCTCTAAGTCAGAAGGTTGTGGGTTCAAGTCCCACTTCAGGGGCAGCATGGTGGCATAGTGGTTAGCACTGTTGCCTCACAGCGCCAGGGACCCGGGTTCGAATCCGGCCTCGGGTGACTGTCTGTGTGGAGTTTGCACATTCTCCCCGTGTTTGCGTGGGTTTCCTCCGGGTGCTCCGGTTTCCTCCCACAGTCCAAAGATGTGCGGGTTAGGTTGATTGGCTATGATAAATTGACCCTTAGTGTTAGGGGGATTAAATACGTGGGGTTACGGGGATAGGGTGGGATATGTGTTGGTGTAGGGGTTACGGGGATCGGGTGGGATATGTGTCGGTGCAGGCTCGATGGGCCGAAATGGCCTCTATCTGCACTGTGGGGTTTCTGTGATTCTGTGATTCAGAGACTTGAGCACAAAAATCTAAGCTGACACTCGAGGGAGTGCTGCACTGCCGGAGGTGCCGTCTTTCAGATGAGACCTTAAACCGAGGCCCCGTCTGCTCTCTCAGGTGGATGTAAAAGATCCCACGGCCACTATTTCGAAAAAGAGCAGCGGAGTTATCCCCGGTGACCTGGCCAATATATATCCCTCAACCAACATCACCAAAAACAGATTATCCGGTCACTATCACATTGCTGTTTGTGGGAGCTTGCTGTGCGCAAATTGGCTGCCGCGTTTCCCACATTACAACAGTGACTCCACTTCAAAAATACTTCATTGGCTGTAAAGCACTTTGAGACGTCCTGAAGTCGTGAAAGGCGCAATGGAAATGCAAGTCTTTTTTCTTTTATTCCTTTCTCCCTCTTGTACTCATCCAGTTCTGTTTGACCAAGCTTTTAGTCACCGTCCCCAATGTTTCTTTATGTGGCTCGGTGTCATTCTTTACCTAATTACGCTCGTGCAGCGCCTTGGGACGTTTTACTATGTTAAAGGCGCTATATAAATGCAAGTTGTTGATGATGTGGGATAAATGGGGCAGTTTGGCCGATAGCAGGAAGAACAAACTTTAGAGGAGACACCTGGACTGTTCGGCCTTGAAAGTAGGCCACTGAAAAGCAGTCTTTGAGCAGTCAGTAAGATGATGCAAGGTAGAACCCGGACAATCCTTCAACCTAAACTGTGAAAGTAGAGAGCAGGCTTGGGCGATTGTGAAGGCAAGTCTCGCACTGATGTCGGAAAGAAGTTCCTCACTCAAAGAGTGATCAACGTATCGAATGGACTCTTGGGTAAGGTCGTGGGGCAGACACCCTTGAATTCTTTAGGAAACAGTTGGATGGTGGGATTGGGATGGGGTGGAGGGGGTATTAAGGGAGGCTGGAGGGTGTTTTTGGATGAATGAGCTAAGATGGGCCAAATATCCTTCCTCATTTGTCTCTTATCTTGTGAGCATAAAATGCTCGGAATGAGAGGCACGTTTTGCTCCCCCCTCCCCCAATGTCCATACATGACCCCCCACCTTCTAATTAAGATTTATATACCCTCTTACTAATCCTAGTTACATCAAACTCCACAAGTGCATAATTGATAGACTTTTGTTGAGCAATGGAATTAAGGATTACGGAACCAAGACGGAGTTAAGATACAGATCAGCCATGATCTCATTGAATGGTGGAACAGGCTCGAGGGGCTGAATGGATTACTCCTGTTGCTATAAATATACTACTCCCTGTCCCTATTCCAGGATATAATCTTCAAATTCCTGCATTTAACCACATAACACTACACACAATGGAACAATTGGGCGTTGGTTGAATTCTATGTAAACTGATCTTGCATTCTATACGTGATAGCTTTAAGTCGGGTCCATTTATTTCTCTTCCAGATACAAAGGCAGGCGGCCGGAATGCCATGCTCCCCATGTACCCAACCAGCCGTCTGAAGCCGCGGCCCATTTTTACTTTGAGCTCGCAAAGACTGTCCTCATCAAAGCGGGAGGCAACAGCAGCACGTCCATCTTTACCCACCCATCGGCCAGTGGTGGCCACCCAGGGTCCCCACCGCAACCTCCATCTCTGCGCCTTCGAAATTGGGCTGTATGCACTCGGCTTGCACAATTTTGTGTCGCCAAACTGGCTTTCAAGAACCTACTCTTCCCACGTCTCCTGGATTACAGGTTTGAAAGAAAAATACCTTACTGACATCAATTTCTCTGTTTGGCTCTTAGAGTTCAACTAGGAGCACAATGTCTCTGGTTTCTCTGAGCATTGAGGATGGTCTTGTTGTTGTATATCTGCTCACCGTGTTGAACCTTTTGAATAGATAGTGATGGACACTGTAGACAATGATCGTTGTACTGTGTCTTGTCTTGTGCCAAAAATCTGTATTTATACAAGTTACATTTTTCCAACTGACCTGCTTGATGGTCACACTCTTCTTGGCATTTCCCGGGCTGAAGGTTAAAGGACGATGTTCTGTCACTCAGTGGCCCCCCACTCGACTCCCAGCACCCCTTCTGGCTTTCAGTGGAAGAGCAGGGGATGCTGGGAAACAGGCACTTTAGTGACGTCCTCCCACCATTATCCGTCTGACCACCAGCCTTGGAAATGGCAATGTGCTGGACTGGTGGGACCTGTCAGAGGGAGTTTGAATATTAAGGGAATCAAGGGATATGGGGATAGGGCGGGAAGGTGGAGATGAGGTCGAAGATCAGCCATGATCTTATTGAATGGTGGAGCAGGCTCGAGGGGGCCGAATGGCCGACTCCTGCTCCTATTTCTTACGTGACCTGCTTTCAGATCTGCCCTGGTGCTAGGAGATGCACAAATGTAGCCTGGTGTCAGTCTCCGCAAATGTATCCGCCTCCCCATGAATGCACTGCTGCCGTTGGTCATTGGCATGTGGGGAAATGGAGGCACAAACCCATGTGTACCATGCTAATAAGAACATAAGAAATAGGAGCAGGAATAGGCCACTTGGCCCCTCGAGCCTTATCCGCCATTCAATAAGATCAGGGCTGATCTTGGGCTCAAAGCCACAATGGAGTATGACTGTGGTGTCAAAGCCCCTGCTCGCTCCCTATAACCCTTCACTCCCTTATCTTGCAAAAATCTGTCTATCTTCACCTGAAATGTATTTAATGACCCAGCCTCCACGGCTCTCTGGGGCAGAGAATTCCACAGATTTACGACCCTCTGAGAGAAAAAATTCCTCCTCATCTCAGTTCTAAAAGGGCGACCCTTTATTCTGAAACTGTGCCCCTAGTTCTAGATTCTCCCACGAGGGGAAACATCCTCTCTGCATCTACCTTGTCGAGCCCCCTCAGTATCTTATATGTTTCGATAAGATCACCTCTCATTCTTCTAAACTCTGTGAGTATAGGCCCAACCTGCTCAACCTTTCCTCATAAGACAACCCCTTCATCTCTGGAATTAACCTCGTGAACCTTCTCTGAACTGCCTCCAATGCAAGTATATCCTTCCTTAAATAAGGAGACCAAAACTGTACGCAGGTACTCCAGGTGTGGTCTCACCAATGCCCTGTGCAGTTGTAGCAGGACTTCCCTCCTTTTATACTCCAACCCCAAACAACTAGTGTTTCTCAATTAGACACATGGTCAAGGCAATTGAGCCATTGGAGATTTCGCGCTCTCAGGAAAAAGTGACCATTTTAGCTTTCTGTGGTGTCAATAATTGTTTTTAAATCTCTTTTTTAAATGCACTTAGGCCAGGGCAATGGAGATCGGTAGTGCGGCACTGAATATTTTGGTTGAGTGTTGGGATGGTCATCTAACCCCTCCAGAAGTGGCATCTTTAGCAGACCGTGCGTCACGTGCCCGGGATCCTAACATGGTCCGTGCTGCAGCCGAGTTGGCTTTGAGTTGTCTACCCCATGCCCATGCTCTGAATCCAAATGAAATCCAGAGAGCATTGGTTCAATGCAAGGAGCAAGTATGTATAGTAATTCACAATATTGGCATCTTAGAGTACGACTGTTGTTTTTATTTGTATTAAAGATTGCTACATTTAATATTTGTAATATGTGAAGCAAGTATACCAAGTTCCATGTAGACACAATTGCAGTGTCCTCCTTCTCTCCCCTCCTCCTCCTCTCCCCCCTCGCCCTCCTCCTCCTCTCCCCCCTCGCCCCTCCCTCCTCCTCTCCCCCTCGCCCTCCTCCTTCTCTCCCCTCCTCCTCCTCTCTCCCCTCCGCCCCCCTCCTCCTCCTCTCCCCCTCGCCCTCCTCCTCCTCCTCTCCCCCTCGCCCTCCTCCTCCCTCCTCTCCCCCTCGCCCTCCTCCTCCTCCTCTCCCCCTCGCCCTCCTCCTCCTCCTCTCCCCCTCGCCCCTCCTCCTCCTCCTCTCCCCCCCTCGCCCCTCCTCCTCCTCCTCTCCCCCCTCGCCCCTCCTCCTCCTCCTCTCCCCCTCGCCCTCCTCCTCCTCCTCTCCCCCTCGCCCTCCTCCTCCTCTCCCCTCGCCCTCCTCCTCCTCTCCCCCTCGCCCTCCTCCTCCTCTCCCCCTCGCCCTCCTCCTCCTCTCCCCCCTCGCCCTCCTCCTCCTCTCCCCCTCGCCCTCCTCCTCCTCTCCCCCCTCGCCCTCCTCCTCCTCTCCCCCTCGCCCTCCTCCTCCTCTCCCCCTCGCCCTCCTCCTCCTCTCCCCCTCGCCCTCCTCCTCCTCTCCCCCTCGCCCTCCTCCTCCTCTCCCCCTCGCCCCTCCTCCTCCTCCTCTCCCCCTCGCCCTCCTCCTCCTCTCCCCCTCGCCCTCCTCCTCCTCTCCCCCTCGCCCTCCTCCTCCTCTCTCCCCCTCGCCCTCCTCCTCCTCTCCCCCTCGCCCTCCTCCTCCTCTCCCCCTCGCCCTCCTCCTCCTCTCCCCCTCGCCCTCCTCCTCCTCTCCCCCTCGCCCTCTCCTCCTCCTCTCCCCCTCGCCCTCCTCCTCCTCTCCCCCTCGCCCTCCTCCTCCTCTCCCCCTCGCCCTCCTCCTCCTCTCCCCCTCGCCCTCCTCCTCCTCTCCCCCCTCGCCCTCCTCCTCCTCTCCCCCTCGCCACCCTCCTCCTCTCCCCCTCGCCCCCCTCCTCCTCCTCTCCCCCTCGCCACCCTCCTCCTCTCCCCCTCGCCCCCCTCCTCCTCCTCTCCCCCCTCCTCCTCTCTCTCCCCCTCGCCCCTCCTCCTCCTCCTCTCCCCCTCGCCCTCCTCCTCCTCTCCCCCTCGCCCTCCTCCTCCTTCTCCCCCTCGCCCTCCTCCTCCTCTCCCCCTCGCCCTCCTCCTCCTCTCCCCCTCGCCGCCCTCCTCCTCTCCCCCTCGCCCCCCCTCCTCCTCCTCCTCCTCTCCCCCCTCCTCCTCCTCTCCCCCCTCCTCCTCCTCTCCCCCTCGCCCTCCTCCTCCTCTCCCCCCTCGCCCTCCTCCTCCTCTCCCCCCTCGCCCTCCTCCTCCTCTCCCCCTCGCCCTCCTCCTCCTCCCCCCCTCCTCCTCCTCCCCCCCCCCCTCGCCGCCCTCCTCCTCCTCCCCCCCCCCCCTCGCCGCCCTCCTCCTCCTCCCCCCCCCTCGCCGCCCTCCTCCTCCTCCCCCCCCTCGCCGCCCTCCTCCTCCTCTCCCCCTCTCCCCCCCTCCTCCTCCTCTCCCCCCCTCCTCCTCCTCTCCCCCTCCTCCTCCTCTCCCCCCTCCTCCTCCTCGCCCCCCCTCCTCCTCCTCCTCTCCCCCTCGCCCTCCTCCTCCTCTCCCCCTCGCCCCTCCTCCTCCTCTCCCCCTCGCCCTCCTCCTCCTCTCCCCCTCGCCGCCCTCCTCCTCTCCCCCTCGCCCCCCTCCTCCTCCTCCTCCTCTCCCCCCTCCTCCTCCTCTCACCCCTCCTCCTCCTCTCCCCCTCGCCCTCCTCCTCCTCTCCCCCTCGCCCTCCTCCTCCTCTCCCCCTCGCCCTCCTCCTCCTCTCCCCCTCGCCCTCCTCCTCCTCTCCCCCTCGCCCTCCTCCTCCCTCTCCCCTCGCCCTCCTCCTCCTCTCCCCCTCGCCGCCCCTCCTCCTCTCCCCCTCGCCCCCCCTCCTCCTCCTCCTCCTCCCCCCTCCTCCTCCTCTCCCCCCTCCTCCTCCTCTCCCCTCGCCCCTCCTCCTCCTCTCCCCCTCGCCCTCCTCCTCTCCCTCTCCCCCTCGCCCTCCTCCTCCTCTCCCCCTCGCCCTCCTCCTCCCCCCCCCCTCGCCGCCCTCCTCCTCCTCCCCCCCCCCCTCGCCGCCCTCCTCCTCCTCCCCCCCCCCTCGCCGCCCTCTCCTCCTCCTCCCCCCCCCTCGCCGCCCTCCTCCTCCTCCCCCCCCCCTCGCCGCCCTCCTCCTCCTCCCCCCCCCTCGCCGCCCTCCTCCTCCTCTCCCTCCTCTCCCCCCCTCCTCCTCCTCTCCCCCTCCTCCTCCTCTCCCCCCTCCTCCTCCTCGCCCCCCTCCTCCTCCTCGCCCCCTCCTCCTCCTCGCCGCCCTCCTCCTCCTCTCCCCCCGCCGCCCTCCTCCTCCTCTCCTCCTCCTCTCCCCCTCGCCGCCTCCTCCTCTCCCCCTCCTCCTCCTCTCCCCTCGCCGCCCTCCTCCTCCTCGCCGCCCTCCTCCTCCTCTCCCCCTCGCCGCCCTCCTCCCTCCTCTCCCCCTCGCCGCCCCCTCCTCCTCCTCCTCC